>NC_079192.1:11037568-11357568 GCF_029499605.1 Hyla sarda | reverse complement strand
ATAGTTATTGTTTATATGTTGTATATAGTTATTGTATATATGTTCTATATAGTTATTGTATATATGTTCGTTCTATATAGTTATTGCATATATTTTATATAGTTATTGTATATATGTTCTATATAGTTATTGTATATATGTTCTATATAGTTATTGTATATATGTTCTATATAGTTATTGTATATATATATGTTCTATATAGTTATTGCATATATTTTATATAGTTATTGTATATATATATATATGTGTTCTATATAGTTATTGTATATATGTTCTATATAGTTATTGTATATATATATATATGTTCTATATAGTTATTGCATATATTTTATATAGTTATTGTGTGTGTATATGTTCTATATAGTTATTGTATATATTTTATATAGTTATTGTGTATATATATATATATATATATATATATATATGTTCTATATAGTTATTGTATATATTTTATATAGTTATTGTGTGTGTATATGTTCTATATAGTTATTGTATATATTTTATATAGTTATTGTATATATGTTCTATATAGTTATTGTATATATGTTCTATATAGTTATTGTATATATGTTCTATATAGTTATTGTATATATATATATGTTCTATATAGTTATTGCATATATTTTATATAGTTATTGTATATATTTTATAGTTATTGTATATATATATATATATATATGTTCTATATAGTTATTGTATATATGTTCATATAGTTATTGTATATATGTTCTATATAGTTATTGTATATATGTTCTATATAGTTATTGTATATATGTTCTATATAGTTATTGTATATATATATATATATATATATATGTTCTATATAGTTATTGCATATATTTTATATAGTTATTGTATATATTTTATAGTTATTGTATATATATATATATATATGTTCTATATAGTTATTGTATATATTTTATATAGTTATTGTATATATATATATGTTCTATATAGTTATTGTATATATTTTCTATATAGTTATTGTATATATTTTATATAGTTATTGTATATATATATGTTCTATATAGTTATTGTATATATGTTCTATATAGTTATTGTATATATTTTCTATATAGTTATTGTATATATTTTCTATATAGTTATTGTATATATTTTCTATATAGTTATTGTATATATGTTCTATAGTTATTTTATATATGTTCTACATAGTTATTGTATATATGTTCTATATAGTTATTGTATATATTTTATATAGTTATTGTATATATATTTTCTATATAGTTATTGTATATATGTTCTATAGTTATTTTATATATGTTCTACATAGTTATTGTATATATGTTCTATATAGTTATTGTATATATTTTCTATATAGTTATTGTACATATGCTCTATATAGTTATTTTATATATGTTCTACATAGTTATTGTATATGTACTATATAGTTATTGTATATATGTTCTACATAGTTATTGTATATATGTTCATATAGTTATTGCATATATTTTATATAGTTATTGTATATATTTTATATAGTTATTGTTTATATGTTGTATATAGTTATTGTATATATTTATATAGTTATTGTTTATATGTTGTATATAGTTATTGTATATATTTACATAGTTATTGTATATATGTTCTATATAGTTATTGCATATATTTTATATAGTTATTGTATATATTTATATAGTTATTGTTTATATGTTGTATATAGTTATTGTATATATTTATATAGTTATTGTATATATTTATATAGTTATTGTTTATATGTTGTATATAGTTATTGTATACATTTTATATAGTTATTGTATATATGTTCATATAGTTATTGTATATATTTTACATAGTTATTGTATATATGTTCTATATAGTTATTGCATATATTTTATATAGTTATCGTATATATTTTATATAGTTATTGTTTATATGTTGTATATAGTTATTGTATATATTTATATAGTTATTGTTTATATGTTCTATATAGTTATTGTATATATTTATATAGTTATTGTTTATATGTTGTATATAGTTATTGTATATATGTTCATATAGTTATTGCATATATTTTATATAGTTATCGTATATATTTTATATAGTTATTGTATATATGTTCTATATAGTTATTGTATATATTTATATAGTTATTGTTTATATGTTGTATATAGTTATTGTATACATTTTATATAGTTATTGTATATATGTTCTATATAGTTATTGTATATATTTATATAGTTATTGTTTATATGTTGTATATAGTTATTGTATACATTTTATATAGTTATTGTATATATGTTCTACATAGTTATTGTATATATGTTCTACATAGTTATTGTATATATGTTCTATATAGTTATTACTGTGCATATTATCTATGCTTAACCCCTTAAGGACCACATTTTTTTTTTGTTTTTGCCCTTTCGTTTTTTCCTCCTCACCTTCTAAAAATCATAATGCTTTCAGTTTTCCACCTACAGACTGTTTTTTTGCACCACCAATTCCACCAATTTTACTTTGTAATGACATCAATAATTTCACCACAAAATCTACAGCAAAATCAGAAAAAAAATATTTGTCGGGCTAAAATGTTCTGTTTTCTTCTGCCGGAAGCCGACTTCCCCAGCAGGCGAGACGTCACTGATGCCTGCTGGGCGCCGACTTCCGCCCTCACTTCATCTATGCTGCACTCCTGTCGGGAGCACGCATAGATAATCAGCGAATAGCACGGCAGGCTGCTCCGGGGTCTCCTCCTCCCTGTTTAGCTGTGTAGTGTTATCCAGGGAAGAGGAGTATAGGAGTAGCCAGCCGTGCAATATACAACTGCCGAGACCCGGGACCGTACTAATGGAGCCTCAGCGCGGCACAGATATAGTGTGTGTGCGCTGTCTCCATTTCACTTTTCATGCCGGGGGCGGGGACAGGCTGTGCGCGAATCCAGGGAGCCAATGCGCGCAGCCCCGGCCTTCACTGCGCTCGCTCCCGCCTGTGTGATTGACAGGCAAGGAGCGAGCGCAGGCTGACTGGCATCGGTCCTAATTCACCCGTGACATCACGGCCGGCTGCAGCCGGCCACTAAGAGGGAGACCCTAGTGGCCGGTTTTCAAATGTAAATTAAACCATTTTAAAAGGGGTTCTCCACTGCCCTGTCTTCCGGAGCTTCACTCACAGCCTCTGGAAGTTTATTACTCCGAACGCTGTGTGCGGGCTTCCGTGTTCGAGGCCGCCCCCTCGCGACGTCACGCCCGCCCCCTCAACGAAAGTCTATGGGAAGGGGTGTTGTCGCTCTGGTGCCTGTCGTGTTATTCTGTGGTAATGCATCATGTTCTTGTAGAGCCATTTTTTTAATTTTTACAAGGGGTAAAAATTTGTAACAATTTCTTTCGAGTAAGGAAATACCTCATATGTGGATGTAAAGTGCTCTGTGGGCGCAGTAGAGGGCTCAGAAGGGAAGGAGCGACAATGGGATTTTGGAGAGTGAATTTTGCTGAATTGGTTTTTGGGGGGCATGTCACATTTAGGAAGCCCCTATGGTGCCAGAACAGCAAAAAAAAAAAAAAAAAAAACACATGGCATACTATTTTGGAAACTACACCCCTCAGGGCACGTCCAGTGAGCCTTAACACCCCACAGGTGTTTGACGACTTTTCGTTTTCATTTTCACGGACCACTGTTCAAAAAATCTGTCAGACACCTGCGGGGCGTAAATTCTCACTGTACCCCTTATTACTTAATGTGAGGAGTGTAGTTTCCAAAATGGGGTCATATGTGGGGGGGGGGGCACCTTCTCTTCTGAGCATTGTAGGGAGCCCGCAGAGCACTTTACATCCACATATGGGGTATGTTCTTGGGGTAGCTTTTTTCCTATTTTCCCTTGTGAAAATGAAAAATTTTGGGTAATACCAACATTTTAGTGAAAAGTTTTTTTTTCGCTGGGAGTTCGAGCTGCAGCGGAAAATGTGCTGCATCTCAAACTTGCAGTGATAAATTCACTGTAAACCCCCGCCTGTTTGAATGTACCACATTCACATGGGGGGGGGGGGGACCTCCAGCTGTTGCAAAACTACAACTCCCAGCATGCCCTTTGGCTTTCCATGCATGCTGGGGGTTGTAGTTATGCAACAGCTGGAGGCACACTGGTTGCAAAACACAGAGATTGTTACTCAACTCAGGGTTTTTCAACCAGTATGCCTCCAGCCGTTGCAAAACTACAACTCCCAGCATGTACGGTCTATCAGTGCATGCTGGGAGTTGTAGTTTGCAACAGCTGGTTGTGAAACACTGAGTAAAGTAACAATCTGTCATTGTGTTGCAACCAGTGTGCCTTCAGCTGTTGCAAAAAGCTACAACTCTCAACATGCCTGGACAGCCAAAGGGCATGCTGGGACTTGAAATTATGCAACAGCTGGAAGCACACTACTGCAACTCCCAGCATACCATTTGGCTGTCTGTGCATGCTGGGGGTTGTAGTTATGCTACAGCTGGAGCCGCTACAGCTAAATCACCTAAAGCCAGAAAGTTAAATAGATTTGTATTAGGGATCGGCCGATAATCACGATTTTGGGCATTATCGGTATCGGCAATTACCTTGCCGATAAGTTGATAATGCCCAGCCCCCCACCGCACACGCACAAGCCCCCCCCCTGACCCACTGACCGCCCCGACCCGCATCGCACCCCCCACCGCACCGCCCCCATTGCCTCCCCCATCCCCGGTTTTATAATTACCTGTTCCCGGAGCCCACGCTACTTCTTGCTCCTGCTGCGTCCTACGTTACGCTGTGCGCAATGACGAGTGACGTGACGTGCGCGACATGACGTCACAGTCAGTGCGCACAGTGACAGTTCAGGAGGACGCCACCGGAGCCAGATGTGGAGTGGACCCGGGAACAGGTAATTATAAAACCGGGGATGGGGGAGGCAATGGGGCCGGTGCGGTGCGGCGGGCCGAGGGGGTGGGCGGTTGCAGGGGAGGCAGTCGCGGTGCGGCGGGGGGAGCGGTGGCGGTGATAGGTCTCAGGACCCCCGGACAGGCAGGTGGAGAGAAGCGGGGTGGCGGCGGCGGCGGCGGCCTATGGCGCTGCAAAAGCCACTGCAGTGCATGGATTTAAAGCGCCCGCTTTAAATCAATGATCTGCAACGGTGTCGCGGGGGATAAATAGTCGATAACTTATACCGGAATATCGGTATAAGTTGTCGGCTATCGGCCCTAACCGCCACCGATTATCGGTATCGGCCCTAAAAAAACAATATCGGTCGATCCCTAATTTGTATATTACTTCTAATAAAAAATGTTAATACTTCCAGTGATTATTAGCTGCTGAATACTACAGAGGAAATTCTTTTCTTTTTGGAACACAGTGCTCTGCTGACATCACGAGCACAGTGTTCTCTGCTGACATCACGAGCACAGTGCTCTCTGCTTTTAAGTACTGTCCAGAGTAGGAGAAAATCCTGGTACAGCAGGGAGCTGTGTGTAGAGGAAACAAGCAGCTCCTCCTCTGCATGTTCACACTGTAGCAGGTCTAGGGGTGAGTATACACAGATGGGAAAGGGTGGACATGTGTTCTTGCGCCCTCCTATAACCCTGCTGTATTACCTTTTATGTTCCCTGCTGTAATCTACATATGCGCCTTCTCCTCCGTAAGTGTCCTGCTATACTCCCCAATACGTGTCCTGCTGTACTCCCCCATACGTGTCCTGCTGTACTCCTCCATGTGTCCTGCTGTACTCCTCCATGTGTCCTGCTGTACTCCTCCATATGTGTCCTGCTGTACTCCCCCATATGTGTCCTGCTGTACTCCCCCATATGTGTCCTGCTGTATTCCTCTATATGTGCCCTGTTGTACTGCTCTAGATGAGTCCTGCTGTACTCCCCCATATGTGCCCTGCTATACTCATCCGTATGTGCCCTGCTGTACTCATCCATGTGTCCTGCTGTACTCCTCCATATGTGTCCTGCTGTACTCCCCCATATGTGCCCTATTGTACTCCCCCATATGTGTAATGCTGTACTCCCCATGTGTCCTGCTATACTCCCCCATATGTGTCCTGCTGTACTCCCCCATATGTGTCCTGCTGTACTCCTCTATATGTGCCCTGTTGTACTCCTCTAGATGAGTCCTGCTGTACTCCCCCATATGTGCCCTGCTATACTCATCCGTATGTGTCCTGCTGTACTCCTCCATGTGTCCTGCTGTACTCCTCCATGTGTCCTGCTGTACTCCTCCATATGTGTCCTGCTGTACTCCCCCATATGTGTCATACTGTACTCCTCTAGATGAGTCCTGCTGTACTCCTTCATATGTGTCCTGCTATACTCATCCATATGTGTCCTGCTGTAGTCCTCCATGTGTCCTGCTGTACTCCCCCATGTGTCCTGCTGTACTCCCCCATATGTGTCCTGCTGTACTCCCACATATGTGTCCTGCTGTATTCCTCTATATGTGCCCTGTTGTACTCCTCTAGATGAGTCCTGCTGTACTCCCCCATATGTGCCCTGCTATACTCATTCGTATGTGTCCTGCTGTTCTCCTCCATGTGTCCTGCTGTACTCCCCCATATGTGCCCTATTGTACTTCCCCATATGTGTCCTACTGTACTCCTCTAGATGAGTCCTGCTGTACTCCTTCATGTGTCCTGCTATACTCATCCGTATGTGTCCTGCTGTACTCCTCCATATGTACCCTACTGTACTCTCCCATATGTGTCCTACTGTACTCCTCTAGATGAGTCCTGCTGTACTCCCCCATATGTGCCCTGCTATACTCATCCGTATGTGTCCTGCTGTACTCCTCCATATGTGTCCTGCTGTACTCCTCCATATGTGAGCTACCATACTCCCCCATGTGCCCTGCTGTACTCCTCCATACGTTTCCTGCTGTACTCCCCATATGTTCCTTTCTGTACTCCCCCATATGTGTAATGCTGTACTCCCCATGTGTCCTGCTATACTCCCCCATATGTGTCCTGCTGTACTCCCCCATATGTGTCCTGCTGTACTCCTCCATGTGTCCTGCTGTACTCCCCCATATGTGCCCTGCTGTACTCCCCCATATGTGTCCTGCTGTACTCCTCTATATGTGCCTGTTGTACTCCTCTAGATGAGTCCTGCTGTACTCCCCCATATGTGCCCTGCTATACTCATCCATATGTGTCCTGCTGTACTCCTCCATATGTGTCCTGCTGTACTCCCCCTTATGTGCCCTATTGTACTCCCCCATATGTGTCATACTGTACTTCTCTAGATGAGTCCTGCTGTACTCCTTCATATGTGTCCTGCTGTACTCATCCATATGTATCCTGCTGTAGTCCTCCATGTGTCCTGCTGTACTCCCCCATGTGTCCTGCTGTACTCCCCCATATGTGTCCTACTGTACTCCTCTAGATGAGTCTTGCTGTACTCCTCCATGTGTGTCCTGCTGTACTCCTCCATATGTGAGCTGCCATACTCCTCCATGTGCCCTGCTGTACTCCTCCATATGTGTCCTGCTGTACTCCCCATGTTTCTTTCTGTACTCCCCCATATGTGTAATGCTGTACTTCCTATGTGTTCTGCTATACTCCCCCATATGTGTCCTGCTGTACTCCTCCATATGTGTCCTGCTGTAGGCCTCCATGTGTCCTGCTGTGCTCCTCCATATGTGTCCTACTGTACTCCCCCATATGTGCCATGCTGTACTCCTCCATGTGTCCTGCTGTACTCCTCCATCTGTTCTGCTATACTCCCCCATATGTGTCCTGCTGTACTCCTCTATATGTACCCTGTTGTACTTCTCCATATGTGTCCTACTGTATTCCCCATATGTGTCCTGCTATACTCCTCCATATCTGTCCTTCTGTACTCCCCCATATGTGCTTTACTGTACTCCCGCATATGTGCTTTACTGTACTCCTCCATATGTGTCCTGCTATACTCCCCCATATGTGTCCTGCTGTACTCCTCTATGTGCCATGTTGTACTCCCCCATATGTGCCCTGCTGTACTCCCCCATATGTTTCCTGCTATACTCCTCCATATGTGTCCTTCTGTACTTCTCCATATGTGTCCTGCTAAACTCCCCCATGTGTGTCCTGCTATACTCCTCCATATGTGTCCTGCTGTACTCCCCATATGTGTCCTGCTGTACTCCTCCATATGTGCTTTACTTTACTCCTCCATATGTGCTCTGCTGTACTCCCCCATATGTGTCCTGCTTTACTCCCCCATATGTTTTGCTGTTTTCCCCCATATGTTCCTTTCGGTATTCCCCCCATATATTTCCTGCTGTACACCTCTATATGTGTCCTTCTGTAATCTTCCATATGTGCCCTGGTGAAAAGTTGGCCCAATTTTTTTTATATTTTAGCACAAGGAGCAGCATAACATAATGGGAAAAATATGAAAGCGTTTGAAAATTGTGATGAATAAACTGTATATCCCAGGCAATGTATGTTTTTTAAATCAACCTTTGGATATTTTATGATAAATTCTTCAGCACCAGCTATATGGGATTTTTAACAACGATATGTAAGAAAAGAAGATAATGCACTCACTGCAGGTCACGATGCAAAAATTCTGGCTTTATTTTCAAGGTAAAACAACGCTTCTGAAGACAGGACAGATACACAGGGATCTCGGATGGAACAGGTGAGGCGGGCGCGTAACAGGTGGGTGGCAACTAGTTTCACGCTCAAGAGCGCTTCCTCTGGCCCAACGGAGCGTTAAACTAGTTGCCGCCCACCTCTTATGCCCCTGCCTCACCTGTTCCATCCGAGCTCCCTGTGTATCTGTCCTGTCTTCAGAAGCGTTGTTTTACTTTGAAAATAAAGCCAGCATTTTTGCATAGTGACCTGCGGTGAGTGCATTATTTTCTTTTCTTACATATCGTTGTGGATACTTACCTGTGTACTTTCTTGATAAAAGCACCCCCATTTCCTATGCACTTCATATCAGGACTCATACACGTTGTTGCCTGCCATCCTCGCTCATTAGTACACTCTTAGCCATATGGCATTAGTGGCCAGACTCTGTTTTTCTACTTCTATGCTGCATTCCTTTATATGGGATTTTTGTTTTGTGTGTGTGTGTATGTATATATATATATATATATATATAAAATCTAATTATTGTTGGACAAAATATGGTGTTCCAGTGTGTGCGTGTTTTAATTTTTGGAGCAAATATACTATTATGTATGGTTAGAATGGTAGGGTCATATAGCAGCCTAGTTTTGTTTGTCTTTTGCATTTTTTGCATTAGAAATAGCAGATAGTATATTTGTTTTGCCCTGATAAGTGACTTCAAGGTTGTTATTGGTAACAGCAATTTTGTATTGGTGTAGGATTTTTACCATTTGGGATCAGTCTTAAAGGGTTTATCCACCATAAGGTGATCTTAGTACGTACATGGCAGGCAGTAATGGACATGCTTAGGAAGGATCTGCGCTTGTCTTGGGGCTAAATGGCTATGTCATTTTTTGCCGACAAATCCCATAATTCCATTTTTCTCCCTCCCACACATCAGCCACTCCACCACCCACTGAAACATAAATGAGCTGCATCCATTCAAAAGACCTGTGGTTTTCAATCAGGGTGCCTACAGCTGTTGCATTAGTTGCAGATTGATCTGTCTGCCACCACCCTCTGAAGCAGACAGGCTCCCTGTAATCAGCTGACTAGTGAGTCAGGTCTCGGCCGCATTGCAACCTGGGAAAAATCTGAGACAACAGTCATTTTGTATGCTGTTAAATATTGGGGTGAAAATCACAAAAGAATTGTGAGAAAACCGTCACACACAGATACAGACACTATATTATGAACTAGCCCCTGTAGCATAGTCAAAAAAAAAATTCCTGGAATACCCCTTTAATAAAATTATACTTAAAATATTCTCATCACAAGCATTGGCGACACATTACACAAAGAAACACAGTCTAAGCAAAGAAGAAGTCGTAGGCACTCACCATAAAAACTGGATATTCTTTATTTCATCTTCAATGGAGGTACGGTCAGGTCAGGTACTCCAGCGGTCGGCTGGGGGCGTATCTGGAAACGTTTTTGTGCGAAGTGATGCACTTCTTCAGCCAACGCTGGACACCTTGCATCCTGTCCGTGCTTAAATACATCAACAGGTGAGTTGCCATAGCAACTAAAACAACACTTATGTGAGTTAAAAACAATGTGAAACATTACAAAAACGGGCTGAGATTATGGCGGTCATTCAAACCAAGTGGACCGAGGGCGCCCAGTCTTAAAATCCATCGGGCTTCCCTCTGGAGTAACAGATTGTGTCTGTCTCCGCCGTATAAAGGAACATTAACCCTCTCCAGATCGGCAAATTTCACTCCTCTGCAGCTTAGTCCATGGGCATCTTTCATGTGGGCAATCCATCTGGGGGCACCTTTTTCAGTATTCAGTGAGTAGAGGTGCTCACGTATGCGGATTCTTAGTTGCCGCATGGTCTTGCCCACATAAAATCGGCCACATGGACAAAACAGCACATATATTACAAAAGTAGCCCGACATGTAATTAGTTGCCTAACTGTATGGGTGAAACCTCCAATTTGGATGATCTTACTATTAATACTGTAACTACAGAAAGAGCAGCCTCATACTTAGCCACAATGAATTTTGCTCGGGGGATGATTGGTATAGGCAGGAGATCGATACTGCGATGGGCACACCGGTCTCCTGCACTTACGCCAACCTTTTCCTAGCAGTCTTTAAGAGGAAATACATTTTCTCAGGGTCGAGCCCATACGCCAGGTACATCAAGCTTCTACTTAGATACGTAGATGATGTCCTGGTGGTGTGGGATGGCTTCCAGGAATTGTTCCTACAGTTTGTACAACACCTCAACACCCATAACACTGTCAACATGTTATTCACCTCAGTTTTCGGAATAAATGACCTAGACTTCTTAGATGTGAAATTCATAGTGGAGAAGGGCCAATTACACTCTATAGGCTACCGTAAGGACATAGCCAAGAATGCCCTTCTCCACTATGATAGTTCACATCCCACCCATGTCAAGAAAGGCATCCCATATTCGCAATTTCTGCGACTTAAGCGCATTAATAGTACCACAGATAGTTACATTCAGCAAGCTTCTGACCTCAAAAAAAGACTACAGAACAGAGGGTACCCTCAGAATGTCATAGAGGAGGGCTTCAAGAAAGCTGAGGCCCGGGACAGACAAGAGTTACTTACCCCCAAGAAAAGAGTCCAGAGCAAAGCGAGCAGGTTCGTATTTTCCTTGGATAACTCTAATATGAATAGCAGAGTGTCCGCGGCAATTAGGAAGGCATGGTACATATTACAAGCAGACCCTGAATTGGGAGTTAGAACTAAAGAAGGACCACTGATAACATTCAGAAAAAAACCCACCCTCACAGAGAAATTGAACCAACCCACTAGTCAGGATAGAGAACAAGTTCAGGGTAACCGGCTCAGTAGAGCAGGTCCCACGGGTAATCATGCCTGTGAAGGCTGCTCTTTCTGTAGTTACAGTATTAATAGTAAGATCATCTAAATTGGAGGTTTCATCCATACAGTTAGGCAACTAATTACATGTCGGGCTACTTTTGTAATATATGTGCTGTTTTGTCCATGTGGCCGATTTTATGTGGGCAAGACCATCCGGCAACTAAGAATCCGCATACGTGAGCACCTCTACTCACTGAATACTGAAAAAGGTGCCCCCAGATGGATTGCCCACATGAAAGATGCCCATGGACTAAGCTGCAGAGGAGTGAAATTTGCCGGTCTGGAGAGGGTTAATGTTCCTTTATACGGCGGAGACAGACATAATCTGTTACTCCAGAGGGAAGCCCGATGGATTTTAAGACTGGGCGCCCTCGGTCCTCTTGGTTTGAATGACCGTCATGATCTCAGCCCGTTTTTGTAATGTTTTGCATTGTTTTTAACTCACATAAGTGTTGTTTTAGTTGCAACTCACCTGTTGATGTATTTAAGCACGGACAGGATGCAAGGTGTCCAGCGTTGGCTGAGGAAGTGCGTCACTTCACACAAAAACGTTTCCAGATACGCCCCCAGCCGACCACTGGAGCACCTGACCTGACCGTACCTCCATTGAAGATGAAATAAAGAATATCCAGTTTTTATGGTGAGTGCCTACGACTTCTTCTTTGCTTAGACTGTGTTGCTTGGCTGCATTCACTAGAGCACCCCATACTGGACATCAGTGCACCGGTGTATACCTTCGGGACTGATCTTTCCGTGAGACGGACACCACACTGATAGGCAGTGCCGACTTAACCCCTCATTGACTGGTCACATTACACAAAGAAAATACATTTATTATACAAAATATATGTAAATAAAATGCATGCTAAAAACATTTTGCTACTGTAGATAAAAAAATATAAAGTGGTAGTTATAAATGTTTTAAAAAAATCAAGTATTCAGACATCAATAAAACTCTACAACAGTAGATACATATGAAATGTGTAACTCTCTCTAGAGGATACTGGCTGAATATGATATAGTTAGAAATGCATAGACATTACAGACACACTGATTTGCAGTTACATTTTAAATTCCATGATATGTTCACCCGTAAATATTGTTTCTTAGAAGTGCATGGGTTAACACCAGGGCCGGGTTAGGAGCATCGGACCTGGTGCTGAGGATTTTGATGGGCCTAAAAGTGTCCGTGACCCATCAGCTGCATTGCGGCCATTTTTGGGTCACAGTGCAATTCCATTTACTAACATTATGTGCGACAGCACGATACATACAGTGTGAGATAGGGTTGTTAGCTAGCTAGGTAGGTAGCCAGTAGCAAGGTGTCCCCATCATTTTATAGCATTAAGTGGACTAGTAGCACTCGGGGCCCTGGACCATACATATTTATAATATAATGTATATATATATATATACTGTGTATATATGACATTTACATAGTTAAAGGGGTACTCCGCCACAGATGTTTTATTCCCTATCTAAAAGGAGTAGTACACAGCTGTCACACCCCCTCCCATAGACATGAATGAAGCAGGTGTGACGGCTGTGGTCGCCAGTCATCTGGCATCGAGCAGAGTTCGCTCTGTGCTGCGGATTTCTGGGTGCTGTACCTGAGATTACGAAAGGGGGAGGGGGGTTCCTTTGGACAGGGGATAATATATCTAATGGTGGAGTACCTTTTAAAGATAATTTTCCATGACCAATAATACCAGTATATGAGGAATATTATTGCCATACATATTACCATCATACTGCTACTGACCAAACCCTGTATACAGAGACTAATATTACCAATAATACCAGTATACATGGAGGAATGGATTATTATCTCCATGCATATTGCCCTCATACTGTTACTGACCAAATCCTGAAAACTGAGATCAATATTACCAGTATACAAGGAAAAATAGTATCACCATATATATTACCATCATACTGTTACTGACCAAATTCTATATTCTAAGACCAATATTATCAATAATACCATTATATAAGGAGGAATATTATCAGCATACATATTACCATTATACTGTTACTGACCAAATCATGTATCCTGTGACCAATATTTCCAATAATACCAGTATACAGGGAGGAATATTATCACTATTCATATTACCATCATTCTGTTACTAAATCCTGTATACCGACACCAATATTACTCCTAATACCAGTATACAAGGAGGAATATTATCACTGTACATATTACCATCATACTGTTACTGACCAAATCCTGTATACTGAGACCAATATTACCACTATACAAGGGGGAATATGATCACCATACATATTACCATTACACTGTTACTGATCAAATCCAGGATATTGGGACTAATATTACCAGTTATAACAGTATATATGGAACAAATTATACTGTCACACAAAGCCTGAATAATAGCACCATACTGGGTAAAAACCATCATAAACAGACTAACAATACCAATAATAAACACTATACAAATAATACAAGGGCCAAATAATACTGATGCATCAGGAACACAGTGTACATGACACAGTGACTGACTAATGCACCATACTAAAGCAGGACACCGGGGGGGGGGGGGGGGGGGGGGCAGCTAAAGGCACACTATAGGGTTGAGTCATCTGCGGATCCACAGCGTAAATGGATCCGTTATGTGTGACCCTACCCTAAGGGTACGTTCACACATACACGATCTGCTGCATATTTTCGCAGGATATTATGTGCAGATGATTTTGCTACCAATGAACTTTAATAGGTAGCAAAATCATCTGCACAAAACATGCGGCAGATCCTGTACGTGTGAACGCACCCTTAGGGTACGTTCACGCTTGCATATTTTCTAATGCAGACTTGCTGTAGCAGATTTTGCCACCCATTAAAATCAACAGGCAGTAATCTGCAGCAAAAATACATACGTGTGAATGTACCCTACGGATAGTATTAGGTAGGTGGATTGATCTCCCCCTCCCAAGTGGGTAAATGTGACAGTAGGAAGGTTGGTAGCCAGGTAGATAGGTAGCTAGTTAGGTAGCTTCTTAGCTAGGTAGGCCGCCAGGTAGGTAGATATCCAAGCAGGAAAAGCAGCACAATCTGGTCAAAGTACAAGTGCAGTGGGTGCCAGCAGAGAATGCAGTCCAGGTCACGGTCTGCAATTTAGCAATATGCAAAAAAAGGTTCCGCAGCACTCCAGAATCGATTGAAAAAGCCAGCGTGAGGCCGGTGAAATGTGTCTTTTACATGGGAATATAAATCACTTTGAATCCATTCTGGAGTGCTGCGGAACCTCTTTTTTTTTTACATATAGGTAGGTAGTTAGCTAGCTAAGTAGGGGCCAAAAACAAAAACCATAAATGACTTGCCCTGCCCATTTAAAAAAATAAAATAAAATAAATGTAGTACTAGTTATGGGTAAGTTGGTCAGGGTATGCTGGGAGTTGCAGTTCGTTTTTGACTACAACTTCCAGCATGCCCTGATATAGCCTATAAGAAGAGGAAATCAGGATATCCTGGCAAGAAGTCCTGAGGTAAAAATCTGACTTGCAGCGCTTTTCCAATAATCAATGTCCAGTAGGGATGTATGGTTCAAGTAAAATTTGCTTTATTTCAGGTACGTCATATAGGATAAAGCAGGACTGTGCCTGAAATAAAGCTACTTTTACTCGCACCATACATCCCTACTGGACATTGATTATTGGAAAAGCGCTGCAAGTTGGATTTTCTCCTCAGGACTCCTTGCTATGATATCCGGTTTTCCTTCTGCTCAAGGCTTCTATATGGAACCGGGTCCTACGGCCAGCTGCTTCCACAGATATGCCTAACCAGCAGTAAACACCAACTGAACTGCGCCTGCCAGCGCGCATTGATGGTAAGCACTCAAGAAATCTGTGTATTCTCATTTCCTTGCCCCAGTGACCCAGCACTGACAAGCGCCATACCTGTCTCCACCTCATTTCTTCTCTATTATACATTTCATTGCAGTTTGCAGCTTACCCAAACCATAACTACAACTCCCAGCATGTTGCATTATATCATAGTATAGTATAAGTTATTGTGCAACATGCTAAAGCAAATGGAAGGGGTGGGTGGACCGTCACAGGTTATTTGATAAGTTCAGAGGCCTCATTAAGACCGAGGGGTTGCAGGGTTCTTTCCTTCCTCTCTCCATACACTGTGTTAAAGCATGCTGGAAGTTGCAGTTAGTTAAAAACTACAACTCCCATCATGCTCTGATACAGCCTATGGCTCTGCAGCTCACCCTAAACAACAACTCCCAGCATGTTGAACTTTAACTAGACTAACCTTAACATGGCCCCTTCCGTATAGACCATGCCCCTCTCTGAAACCACACACCCTACATTTCAGCCTCTTTAAAAAAAAAAAAATATTTTATATATATATATATATATATATATATATATATATATATATATATATACATACACATTTTTTTTTGTGGGGGCTGGCTTGGCCTATTTTCAACAAGAGTCCTGTAGCTGCAGCTCCAATAGCCCCTATTAGAGGTGAGCGTATTTTTGAAAAGTTTGATTCAGCCGATTCGCCAAATTTTCCCCAAAAATTAGCTTGTACCGGATTTATTTGCGGCGAATCGCTATTAAAAACGGATATTTCTGGCCTACATAGAGCCTCAATAGGGGTGTAGAACACTTTGTCTTGTTGTAACACGAATAGAGTGTGTGCTGGGTTAGTGAAATAATACTGTTGTTCAGTATGACATGCAGATTACAGGCATCGCTATTAGAATAAATGTGTGGAGGATTTCTACACATTTTTTTGTTTTTTTGGTCGTTTTTACTCGTGTCCAGTGATCTTCATAAAGCTGTTTTGTTACTTCAAGTGCTGGATCAACACTCTTTTGATCGCTATTAGAATCACTGTGGCAGAGCGGCACAATGACAGAGCCTGGAGGTGGCATCAGTGTGAGGAGACCATATAGTGACTGAATGACACAGCGTGGAGGTGGCGGCAGCATGAGGAGAACATATAGTGGATAAATGACACAGCATGGAGGTGGCGGCAACAAGAGGAGACCATATAGTGGCTGAATTACACAGCATGGAGGTGGCGGCAGCATGAGGAGACCATATAGTGGCTGAATAACACAGCCTGGAGTTGGCGGCAGCATGAGTGGCTGAATGATACAGCCTGGAGTTGGCGGCAGCATGAGGAGAACATATGGTGGCAGAATGAGACTGCCTGGAGGTGCCAGCTGCATGAGGAGAACATATGGTGGCAGCATGAGACTGCCTGGAAGTGGCAGCAACAGCATCAGGAGTCCTGAAAGTGACCCGATAGTGGTGCTGTGGGTGGCAATACCAGTACCCGGTGACGAAGGTGGGTGAAAAAACTGAGAACTTGGCATCAGATGTGTGGCATTAGGCAGGTGGCAGGATCAGAATAGTAGCTGAGGTACGTAGGCAGAAGAAAACAAATCTCTTTTGTAAAAGTGTTAGTGTTCACAAGTAAGTATTGAGGATATGCATTACGTAAAACTTAACTTTTAATAATATTCTTAGGATAAAAATATATGTACCCAAAATTTTAGGAAATCAAACAAAAGGAGAAGTGTGCAAATAACACCATGTGCCACTTACACCACCAAGTATTGATGTGATGCAAAGACCTCTAAAAGGTGGAAGGAAACAACGTATGGTCCATTGTAACCAGTGGGGGTAAAAACTTCTCCTGTAAGGCCCTACTCTTGCATTATTAACTCCCTTCTTGGCAAGTGTTACTCACCCTAAAAAGGGTATCCCCAAACAGGAACCACTCCCTATTTCCACCTACAAACACTGCCATTTCCCAGGATTTTAAGGTGGAAATATGGATTGGTTCCTGTGTAGGGCCGCCCTTTTTAAGACGAGTAACACTTTACTCGAAAAGGTGGAAGGGAACGACGTATTGTCCATTGTAGCAGGTGAAGGTAAAAACTTCCCCTGTAAGGCCCTACTCTCGCCCTATTAATTTTCTTCTTGGAAAGTGTTACTCGCCCTAAAAAGGGTAGCCCCACACAGGAAACTCTCTCTATTTACACCTTAAAACCCTGGGAAATGACAGTGTTCGTAGAGGGAAATAGGGAGAGGTTCCTGTGTGGGGCTCGCCCTTTTTTAACAGTTGCCAAGTAGGGAATTAAAGGGTTTCTCCGGTGCTTAGACATCTTATCCCCTATCCAAAGGATAGGGGATAAGATGCCTGATCGCGGGAGTCCCGCTGCTGGGGACCCCTGGGATCTTGCACGCGGCACCCTGTTTGTAATCAGTGTGTTCGCTCCGGGTCCGATTACCGACGACCACAGGGCCGGCGGCGTGTGACGTCACGCCTCCGCCCCCCAATGCAAGCCTATGGGAGGGGGCGTGACAGCTATCACGTCCCCTCCCGTAGGCTTGCATTGAGGGGCAGAACGTGGGGGTGGAGGCGTGACGTCACGCGCCGCCGGCCCTGTGGTCGTCAGTAATCAAACCCGGAGCGAACACGCTCTGGGGACTGATTACAAACGAGGTGCTGCGTGCAAGATCCCGGGGGTCCCCAGCGGCGGGACTCCCGCGATCAGGCATCTTAGCCCCTATCCTTTGGATAGGGGATAAGATGTCTAAGCACCGGAGAGCCCCTTTAATAATGCGAAAGTAGGGCCTTACAGGGGAAGTTTTTACCCCCAACAGTTTTTCCCTTCCACCTTTTAGAGGTCTTTGCATCACATCAATACTTGGTGGTGTAGGTGGCACATGGTGTTTTTTGCACACCTTTCCTTCTGTTTGATTTAAAAAAAATATATATTTTATCCTAAGAATATTATTAAAAGTTTTACATAATGCATATCCTCAATACTTACTTGTGGTCTGATGCGGAGGAATGTTTGTAACTGGGGAGCAGCGCCTTAAATCTGTTTGGCACTATCCATATTTGTGAAGTGTTGTGTGGCACCATGGTCAATCTACTCTGATGCATCAGGCATTGGCGGATGAAAATCCTGGCTGATCCATGCCTGATTCAACTTCACAAAGGTCACTCACACATTTTATGGCCCACGCTGCACTAAACACCGGCTCTGATGGCAAACTACTGGCTAGGCAGGTGTTACGCCGAGCGCTCCGGGTCCCCGCTCCTCCCCGGAGCGCTCGCTTCACTCTCCCCGCGGCAGCGCTCCGGTCACGTCCTCTGACCCGGGGCGCTGCGATTCCGCTGCCAGCCGGGATGCGATTCGCGATGCGGGTAGCGCCCGCTCGCGATGCGCACCCCGGCTCCCCTACCTGACTCGCTCTCCGTCTGTTCTGTCCCGGCGCGCGCGGCCCCGCTCCCTAGGGCGCGCGCGCGCCGGGTCTCTGCGATTTAAAGGGCCACTGCGCCGCTGATTGGCGCAGTGGTTCCAATTAGTGTGTTCACCTGTGCACTTCCCTATATCACCTCACTTCCCCTGCACTCCCTTGCCGGATCTTGTTGCCTTAGTGCCAGTGAAAGCGTTCCTTGTGTGTTCCTTGCCTGTGTTTCCAGACCTTCTGCCGTTGCCCCTGACTACGATCCTTGCTGCCTGCCCCGACCTTCTGCTACGTCCGACCTTGCTTTTTGCCTACTCCCTTGTACCGCGCCTATCTTCAGCAGCCAGAGAGGTGAGCCGTTGCTAGTGGATACGACCTGGTCACTACCGCCGCAGCAAGACCATCCCGCTTTGCGGCGGGCTCTGGTGAAAACCAGTAGTGGCTTAGAACCGGTCCACTAGCACGGTCCACGCCAATCCCTCTCTGGCACAGAGGATCCACTACCTGCCAGCCGGCATCGTGACAGTAGATCCGGCCATGGATCCCGCTGAAGTTCCTCTGCCAGTTGTCGCTGACCTCACCACGGTGGTCGCCCAGCAGTCACAACAGATAGCGCAACAAGGCCAACAGCTGTCTCAACTGACCATTATGCTACAACAGTTACTACCACAGCTTCAGCAGTCATCTCCTCCGCCAGCTCCTGCACCTCCTCCGCAGCGAGTGGCCGCTCCTGGGATACGCTTATCCTTGCCTGATAAATTTGATGGGGACTCTAAGTTTTGCCGTGGCTTTCTTTCCCAATGTTCCCTGCATCTGGAGATGATGTCGGACCTGTTTCCCACTGAAAGGTCTAAGGTGGCTTTCGTAGTCAGCCTTCTGTCCGGAAAAGCCCTGTCATGGGCCACACCGCTCTGGGACCGCAATGACCCCGTCACTGCCTCTGTACACTCCTTCTCGGAAATCCGAAGTGTCTTTGAGGAACCTGCCCGAGCCTCTTCTGCTGAGACTGCCCTGTTGAACCTGGTCCAGGGTAATTCTTCCGTTGGCGAGTATGCCGTACAATTCCGTACTCTTGCTTCAGAACTGTCCTGGAATAATGAGGCCCTCTGCGCGACCTTCAAAAAAGGCCTATCCAGCAACATTAAAGATGTTCTGGCCGCACGAGAAATTCCTGCTAATCTACATGAACTTATTCACCTAGCCACTCGCATTGACATGCGTTTTTCCGAAAGGCGTCAGGAACTCCGCCAAGATATGGACTCTGTTCGCACGAGGCGTTTCTTCTCCTCGGCTCCTCTCTCCTCTGGTCCCCTGCAATCTGTTCCTGTGCCTCCCGCCGTGGAGGCTATGCAGGTCGACCGGTCTCGCCTGACACCTCAAGAGAGGACACGACGCCGTATGGAGAACCTCTGCCTGTACTGTGCTAGTACCGAACACTTCCTGAGAGATTGTCCTATCCGTCCTCCCCGCCTGGAAAGACGTACGCTGACTCCGCACAAAGGTGAGACAGTCCTTGATGTCTACTCTGCTTCTCCACGTCTTACTGTGCCTGTGCGGATGTCTGCCTCTGCCTTCTCCTTCTCTACAGTGGCCTTCTTGGACTCTGGATCTGCAGGAAATTTTATTTTGGCCTCCCTCGTCAACAGGTTCAACATCCCGGTGATCAGTCTCGCCAGACCCCTCTACATCAATTGTGTAAATAATGAAAGATTGGACTGTACCATACGTTTCCGCACGGAGCCCCTTCTTATGAGCATCGGATCTCATCATGAGAGGATTGAACTTTTGGTCCTCCCCAATTGCACCTCGGAAATTCTCCTTGGACTTCCCTGGCTTCAACTTCATTCCCCTACCCTGGATTGGTCCACTGGGGAGATCAAGAGTTGGGGGTCCTCTTGTTCCAAGAACTGTCTAAAACCGGTTCCCAGTAACCCTTGCCGTAACTCTGTGGTTCCTCCAGTAACCGGTCTCCCTAAGGCCTATATGGACTTCGCGGATGTTTTCTGCAAAAAACAAGCTGAGACTCTACCTCCTCACAGGCCTTATGATTGCCCTATCGACCTCCTCCCGGGCACTACTCCACCCCGGGGCAGAATTTATCCTCTCTCTGCCCCAGAGACTCTTGCCATGTCCGAATACGTCCAGGAGAATCTAAAAAAGGGCTTTATCCGTAAATCCTCCTCTCCTGCCGGAGCCGGATTTTTCTTTGTGTCCAAAAAAGATGGCTCCCTACGTCCTTGCATTGACTACCGCGGTCTTAATAAAATCACGGTTAAGAACCGCTACCCCTTACCCCTCATCTCTGAACTCTTTGATCGCCTCCAAGGTGCCCACATCTTCACTAAATTGGACTTAAGAGGCGCCTATAACCTCATCCGCATCAGAGAGGGGGACGAGTGGAAAACAGCATTTAACACCAGAGATGGACACTTTGAGTATCTGGTCATGCCCTTTGGACTGTGCAACGCCCCTGCCGTCTTCCAAGACTTTGTCAATGAAATTTTTCGTGATCTGTTATACTCCTGTGTTGTTGTATATCTGGACGATATCCTAATTTTTTCTGCCAATCTAGAAGAACACCGCCAGCATGTCCGTATGGTTCTTCAGAGACTTCGTGACAACCAACTCTATGCCAAAATTGAGAAATGTCTGTTTGAATGCCAATCTCTTCCTTTTCTAGGATATTTGGTCTCTGGCCAGGGACTACAGATGGATCCAGACAAACTCTCTGCCGTCTTAGATTGGCCACGCCCCTCCGGACTCCGTGCTATCCAACGCTTTTTGGGGTTCGCCAATTATTACAGGCAATTTATTCCACATTTTTCTACCATTGTGGCTCCTATCGTGGCTTTAACCAAAAAAAATGCTGATCCCAAGTCCTGGCCTCCTCAAGCAGAAGACGCCTTTAAACGACTCAAGTCTGCCTTTTCTTCGGCTCCCGTCCTCTCCAGACCTGACCCTTCCAAACCCTTCCTATTGGAGGTTGATGCCTCCTCAGTGGGAGCTGGAGCTGTTCTTCTACAAAAAAATTCTTCCGGGCATGCTGTCACTTGTGGTTTTTTCTCTAGGACCTTCTCTCCAGCGGAGAGGAACTACTCCATCGGGGATCGAGAGCTTCTAGCCATTAAATTAGCACTTGAGGAATGGAGGCATCTGCTGGAGGGATCAAGTTCTCCTGTTATTATCTACACCGACCACAAGAACCTCTCCTACCTCCAGTCTGCCCAACGGCTGAATCCTCGCCAGGCCCGGTGGTCTCTGTTCTTTGCCCGATTTAATTTTGAGATTCACTTTCGTCCTGCCGATAAGAACATTAGGGCCGATGCTCTCTCTCGTTCCTCGGATGCCTCAGAAGTTGAACTCTCTCCGCAACACATCATTCCACCTGACTGCCTGATCTCCACTTCTCCTGCCTCCATCAGGCAGACTCCTCCAGGAAAGACCTTTGTTTCTCCTCGCCAACGCCTCGGAATCCTCAAATGGGGTCACTCCTCCCATCTCGCAGGTCATGCGGGTATCAAGAAATCTGTGCAACTCATCTCCCGCTTCTATTGGTGGCCGACTCTGGAGACGGATGTTGTGGACTTTGTGCGAGCCTGCACTATCTGTGCCCGGGATAAGACTCCTCGCCAGAAGCCCGCTGGTTTTCTTCATCCTCTGCCTGTCCCCGAACAGCCTTGGTCTCTGATTGGTATGGATTTTATTACTGATTTACCCCCTTCCCGTGGCAACACTGTTATTTGGGTGGTCGTTGATCGATTCTCCAAAATGGCACATTTCATCCCTCTTCCTGGTCTTCCTTCTGCGCCTCAGTTGGCTAAACAATTTTTTGTACACATTTTTCGTCTTCACGGGTTGCCTACGCAGATTGTCTCGGATAGAGGCGTCCAATTCGTGTCTAAATTCTGGAGGGCTCTCTGTAAACAACTCAAGATTAAATTAAATTTTTCTTCTGCATATCATCCCCAGTCCAATGGACAAGTAGAAAGGATTAACCAGATCTTGGGTGATTATTTGCGACATTTTGTTTCCTCCCGCCAGGATGACTGGGCAGATCTCCTCCCATGGGCCGAATTCTCGTATAACTTCAGGGTCTCTGAGTCTTCCTCCAAATCCCCATTTTTCGTGGTGTACGGCCGTCACCCTCTTCCCCCCCTCCCTACTCCCTTGCCCTCTGGTCTGCCCGCTGTGGATGAAATTTCTCGCGACCTTTCCATCATATGGAGAGAGACCCAAAAATCTCTCTTACAGGCTTCATCACGCATGAAGAAGTTCGCGGATAAGAAAAGAAGAGCTCCCCCCGTTTTTTCCCCTGGAGACAAGGTATGGCTCTCCGCTAAATATGTCCGCTTCCGTGTCCCTAGCTACAAGTTGGGACCACGCTATCTTGGTCCTTTCAAAATTTTGTGTCAAATTAATCCTGTCTCTTATAAACTTCTTCTTCCTCCCTCTCTTCGTATCCCTAATGCCTTTCACGTCTCTCTTCTCAAACCACTCATCCTCAACCGTTTTTCTCCCAAATCTGTTCCTCCCACTCCTGTTTCCGGCTCCTCGGACATCTTCTCGGTCAAAGAAATTTTAGCTGCCAAAAAGGTCAGAGGGAAAAATTTTTTTTTAGTGGACTGGGAGGGTTGTGGTCCTGAAGAGAGATCCTGGGAACCTGAGGACAACATCCTAGACAAAAGTCTGCTCCTCAGGTTCTCAGGCTCTAAGAAGAGGGGGAGACCCAAGGGGGGGGGTACTGTTACGCCGAGCGCTCCGGGTCCCCGCTCCTCCCCGGAGCGCTCGCTTCACTCTCCCCGCGGCAGCGCTCCGGTCACGTCCTCTGACCCGGGGCGCTGCGATTCCGCTGCCAGCCGGGATGCGATTCGCGATGCGGGTAGCGCCCGCTCGTGATGCGCACCCCGGCTCCCCTACCTGACTCGCTCTCCGTCTGTTCTGTCCCGGCGCGCGCGGCCCCGCTCCCTAGGGCGCGCGCGCGCCGGGTCTCTGCGATTTAAAGGGCCACTGCGCCGCTGATTGGCGCAGTGGTTCCAATTAGTGTGTTCACCTGTGCACTTCCCTATATCACCTCACTTCCCCTGCACTCCCTTGCCGGATCTTGTTGCCTTAGTGCCAGTGAAAGCGTTCCTTGTGTGTTCCTTGCCTGTGTTTCCAGACCTTCTGCCGTTGCCCCTGACTACGATCCTTGCTGCCTGCCCCGACCTTCTGCTACGTCCGACCTTGCTTTTTGCCTACTCCCTTGTACCGCGCCTATCTTCAGCAGCCAGAGAGGTGAGCCGTTGCTAGTGGATACGACCTGGTCACTACCGCCGCAGCAAGACCATCCCGCTTTGCGGCGGGCTCTGGTGAAAACCAGTAGTGGCTTAGAACCGGTCCACTAGCACGGTCCACGCCAATCCCTCTCTGGCACAGAGGATCCACTACCTGCCAGCCGGCATCGTGACAGCAGGGAGCTTTTCCAGGGCAAACTATGCTAGTAGCGGCCACAAATCAAGTTTGGCTGCCCAAAAGTCCAATGGATCTTCAAGGTGTGTTGGAATGGTCATGTCAAGGTATGCCACCACCTGCTGGTTCAGGTCCTGCTCCAAGTCTACTTGCTGCTGATGAGTTGCTGCACTATGTGGGTGAAGAAAGCTACTCATCAGCGACTGTAGACTCAGGCTGCTGATGGAGCTGGTACTGCTCCTGCCACCCCACCCCTCCTCAGCAGCCATGGCAGTGGAAGGTGATCGCAGAGGACCCCGAGTCAGACCTGCGAGAGGATGGACGATGGCGCAGATAGGCATCAGCCAACTGACTACGTAGGATGTCTCTGTAGTAGGTAAGTTTGTCCTCCCTCTCAGTGGCTGTAAAACCAGCCCTCATTTTGTGGAGAGCCAAAAGTCATCCCGCTGCCGAATGGTGACATTTCGGCGGTCACTACACAAGCAGCTGAGCATGCATCGTGCCATTTGTGAAAGTGACTCTGAGGGACTCCCTGACTCCATCTCCACTGCATACTGCCACGGTGTGTCTGGATCCTCTGTCTCGCCTTCCTCATGACCCTCTAGCTCATCTGGCTGCTCCTCCTGTCCTGTCAGATGACTAGAAAAAATGCCCATTTCACAAAATCTAATCTGTGCTCCACTGTGCCCCTCCCCCTCCAATTCAGCCCCCACAGGGCTCATGTGGCCATGAGATGTAGGAGCCACGTCTCCAGTGCCCTGACCAGCCATCGTTTTCAACACATTTTGTAGTAGATGAAGCAGTGAAATGATGTTGTTCATCCCGTAATCCTGGCGACTGACTAATAAGGTGGCTTCCTGAATGGGCCTGAGCAAACGGCAGGAGTCATGTATGAGCTGCCACTGGTTGACATTGAAGTTACACAGGGGAGTAGTCCTATCTGCTTGTATCATCAAGAAATCAGTGATGGATTTTCTTTGTTCGTATAGTTGGTCCAACATATGGAGGGTGGAATTCCAACATGTGGAAATGTCGCAAATCAGACTATGTTGTGGGATACCATTTTGACACTGCAGCTCAAGGAGGGTGTGCTTTTCGGTGTACGAGTGGCTGAAGTGCATGCAAAGTTTCCTTCCCATTATTAGGATGTCTTGCAAATAAGGGGAACACTTTAGGAACCACTTGACAACCAGATTAAACATGTGTACCACGCAGGGCGCATGCCTCAGGCTTCCTAGTCGCAGCGCAGTCAAGATGTTCTTCCCGTTGTCAGTCACCATAGTTCCCATTTCCAGTTTTCGTGGAGTAAGCTATGATCCGATTTCTTGATTAATGACTTTTAGCAGTTCCTCCCCTGTGTGACTTCGTTTGCTAAGGCAAACCATGTGAAGAACAGCGTGAAACCGCCATGCCCTGCACACATGGTATGCTGGAGGGGTACTGAGACTTGTCCATGCAGTGGAGGCTGAGGACACGGTGGAGGATGAGGAGGCGGAGTCACACACTGTCACAGGACCGGCCTGAGAGCATGGAGGAGGAAGCGGTGTGACCTCTCCAAGTTGCTGTTGTGGCTGTGCAGGAACCACATTCACCCAGTGGGCCGTAAAGAACATGTATTGTCCCTGACCGTAGTTACAGCTCCACACATCGGTTCTACCTTGCACTTTGGTACACACCGACAGGCTAAAGGACTGGCCCAGTTTCTCTTCCACAAAATTGTGCAGGGCTGGTACTGCCTTCTTCGCAAAGAAATGACGGCTTGGGACTCTCCACAAGCCATCAGTTCTCTGAAAGGTGCAGAGTCCACCACTTGGAAAGGGAGGGACTGCAGCACCAGCAACTTGGACAGATGCACATTCAGCTTCTGCGCCGTTGGATGAAAGGGCGCATACTGTTGTCTCTTGCACAAGTCTTCGCCGAAGGATTGCTGGCGGAATGACTGAATCGAAGTAGGAGGAGCAGGAGCATCTGGAGCGATAGAAGATGGGTATGACACACAGCTCCCTTCAGCTGAGATGGTCGGAGCCACGGTTCTCCGAGGCCGCTTTATGGTGATGCTGCATATGTTGACGCAGGGCGGTGGTGCCAACATTGGGACCCTGGCAACACTTCACCTTCTGCCGACACATCTTGAATGTGGCTATGTTAACATCCTTCGGATGCTTGATAAAAAACTGCCACACCACCGAGTATCCAATTTTCCCACCAACAGTCCGCACTGATTGACTGCTACTGCCGCCGACTCCAGGAACCCCTGTTCCACTACATCCCGGGAAGGTAGGCTGCCGCAAAGCAGGTGGTCTCCCCCGTGCACGTTTGATTCCAGACTTTCCACTTCTGCCACCATGCTGACTGCCAACCATGCTACCACCTTGCTGGTTCAGCGGCTGCCTCAAGAGCAACCTGCAACCCTCTTCTACTGATGATGAAGCCTCTTCTGCACCCGGCTCCCAAGTGCAATCGGCTACATCATCATCGCGTTGTGTCTGCACGTCACTGATGTCCTCCTCAGGTTCCTCAACAGTGTCTGCTTCAGGAGCCTGTACGTTGGCAACACCACCTCCCTCGCCAATCTTCTCATCACTACTTGCCCGTCTAGCGGAGGAAGCGGCGGATGTCTCCTCCACTTCTTGGCTGGGCAGTAGCTGCTGACTGTCCTCTATTAGATCTTCCTCACTGAATAGTGGAGCTAAACCCACAGCATAAGATACTTCTTCTTTAGGGGGGGGGGGGGACAGCATAGGACAAAGGCAATGGGAGGACAGGGACTGCTCCCGGGCCATGCCAACTGAGGGTTGTGTCTGAGGAACCCACCGACTGTTGACTATAAGATGTCCTTTGTGATGAAGTGGATGACTGTGTTAACCAATCGATGATGGCAGATGGGTTGCTGGTTGAGACACGACCACTACCTGATACTGGGAGCTCAGGCCTCTCGCTGCAACTCCTGCTGCCACTTGTGCCTAGTCTGCTGTGACCTCTGCCTGATGAATTTAGGCCTCTGCCATTCCTCTGTCCACATCCTGGCACTTCTCTGCCTGACATAATGAGTGCGTATATAAGGGGAGGACAGTACGCTCCACTAAGCTTAAAACAGTATTTGTCTACAACACCAGCAGGTGTGTACTTTTGGCTGTCCTTCCACAGAATGTAGGTCCTTCAGACTTTAACAGGAACAAATTTGGGATTGAGGTGATTTACTGCTGTAATACACCCACAATTGCACTTTCTCTTTCAATCTCACTCCCTTCCCTATCAGTGCTTCTATGCTGGATTTGGGCTTGAGGTGAATCGCTGCTGTAAAAAAAGCTTTTCTGTGCAACACTGCTCTGTCCCTCTCTCTCTGCAATAGAATGCTGATGTGACTGGGAGGTGAATCGCTGCTGTAAAAACTGCTTTTCTGTGCAACACACACTTCTCTCTGACCCTCTCTGTAATAGAACGCTGATGTGACTGGCCGGAAGATGGGGGTGGCTGGCTGCTGATAGGCTGCATGCTGCATGTGACTCATGGCCATCCTGACTACCCAGGATTCCTTGCCCCATGTCCTGACATATGGATCTGCCATTTTGGATGCCCTGGATTCTGGACCGCACTAAATGGAGTTTAATGAAGCGAGTCGTGCGATCGAATCGCGGTGATATTCGCATTCATTGCAAATCGAATTTTTCCTGAAATTCGTAACGAATTCGGATTTGTCAGATTTGATTAGCTCATACCTAGCCCCTTTGTTAATCCAGCCCTAGTTAACACCTGAATAATCCAAGATCTTAAATACCCTTTAAGTTAAAAAAATATCAGAAGTCTGAGGTCACACACAATATCACAATCGGTGCACCCTATGGTTCTTGCCTAAGGTCCATGCACTACATGGCAGATGAACACTAGTGAGCTCCATGGTCCCGGTACCTGTCAAGAAGGTTAGAGAAGAAGTCCAGTGCTTAACAATTTATCCCCTATCCCAGCGGTCGGACCCGCCGCAATCTCCCATATGGGGCCCTGGCTTCGGTTGGCTCTGCGCTGCTAGAGTACCACTCTGCGCGAGTATTTTGTACCCAGAAGGTCAGCTGGTACAAACACTCCCCTCCATTCATCTCTATGGTAGAGGCGGAGATACATCGTTCCTGTGTCTCTGCCTTTCCCATAGAGATGAATGGAGGGGGCATATTTGTACCAGCTGACCTGCTGTGTGTGAAACGTCTCAGCTCGCACAGGGCATAGTTGGGGCACCGTACAGGATATCACCTGTGATCAGACATTCATCCCCTATCGTGGACATCTTCTTTAGGTGGCACAGGCTTTACCTGCCTTCCCTGGTAATCTCTCTCCTGGTTTTGTGGTGGTGATCAGACATCCTTGTTGTAGCTTTCCGAGGTAAATGACTATCAGCGGGAGGAGAGTCCTTGCTGGTGGCATCTCACTCCATACACTGACAATGCAGTACTGCTCACAACTATTCGGGGTGACATCACCTGTAGATTGAATTCCTAGCATCAAATTTCAACTTCTACTTCAAAGACAATGGCCTTCTTCATCAGGGATGGTTTCTCTTTTAAACACATTTTCAGGATCCAAGATTTATGACTAAAAAGGGTACAGCTCTATCCATTGCTATAATGCGAGAAAAGGACATGAACAAAATCATAGGGCTGGTAGTGTTACCTTATGTAATGTACCCTATATGTTTCATAATTTTTCCCTTTTGCTCCTGGAAAAAT
Source organism: Hyla sarda (assembly GCF_029499605.1). Lineage (NCBI taxonomy): Eukaryota > Metazoa > Chordata > Amphibia > Anura > Hylidae > Hyla > Hyla sarda. Next base: position 11,328,725 of record NC_079192.1, on the reverse strand, counting down.
GAGAAGTTTGGAGTTTGGAGTTTTTACAGATTAACGTTGTCTTTACTCTCCAGATCTCTGATGAGAGGCGAGTTTTTCTTCTTTAGAGCTTGATACAATTTCTCCTTGTCATTGTAACCCCAGGATGTCATGTAAGCATACAGCTGCCTCATCTTCTCATGGTCAGGTTGTCTACAGCGAACAGTTTCATACTGACCCTGGTCCAGCAGTCTCTCCTGCAGTAGAATATCAAGGACTGAATCCATATTAGATGACCTTTGAATAAGAATGTCTCTGTGTCTATCCACAAAGTGTAGCGGAGCAGCACAGGCACCTGCAACTACAAAGCAAAATACATTAGTTCAGTTTATATTTTAAAACATTTAGTAATTCTATCATTTAGGATATTTCCTCATGCAAGACTCTTATAAGGGTTTAAAAAAGAAAAGTATGTACATAATAAAATACTTATATACAAGACCAGTCCTCAAAGGGCAGTGGAAAAACAGGAAAGGGGAAAAGAAAAGATGCGGAAAAAATAGTGAGAGGGATAAGGGTATAATGTATATATATAATATATGTAAAAAGTTACAGTAGATATAAATATAGATATCAATATAAATGGACTTGAATCAAGGATGAGTACAATTAAAGTTATTTAATATGAAACTTTTCACATCTGGGCAGGGCCCTTGCACCAGATGTGAATTAGATAAAAAATCAACCACCTATAGATAGGCACAATACTGTTTAGCCTAGAAATATGATTATGTCCATCTAGGAAAAAGTAGTCCGACAGTCCTGAATGGTAAAATCTAATAGATCCAAATGGCAGTTCAGGGAGCGATGTAGCCAGAGATAATGTCAATGGTAATAAAGTAGCAATTCAATATTGCGATGATAGTGATACCTGCAATCCGCCATATGGTCTATTGTTACTCACGGTCTGTGTGGCCGGCGTCCTCGTAATTGGCAATCTCAGCGGCGAGGGCAGCGTTCGGCACTGGCACGGAGTGGCCCCTGTATGGATAGGTGAGTCGACCTGATTGTTACGTGGTCTCAGTAGGTGCAGGTTGGCACGGATGGGCATCTGGCCGAGGTCGTCTTTAGTAGTAGATGTAGAAGGAGTAGAAGTAGATGTCTGGACTTAGTGCAATCCCTGGCGTCCTCGTGTTAGGTCGCGTGCGCGATCACTTGGTGATCCAGAAAATAAGGCACTGCAGCGCTGCCAAAGGATAATAGGTCGACTTTAAAAGTTCATAAAAGTCATTAGAGGTGGTGATATTAAAAATAAACGCCTATACGCGTTTCAAGACCATAGTCTCATTCTTCAGTAGCCAGAAATATATATCATATTGGATATATATTTCTGGGTACTGAAGAATGAGACTATGGTCTTGAAACGCGTATATCCTTTTCTTTTTAATATCACCACCTCTAATGACCTATTAGCCTTTGGCAACACTGCAGCACCTTATTTTCTGGACCACCAAGTGATTGCACACGTGACCTAACATGACGCCAGGGATTGTGCTAAGTCCAGAATCTACTTCTACTCTATCTACATCTACAACTAAAGAAGACGTCGGCCGGATGCCCATCCGTGCCAATCAGCACCGCGTAGGTGCCAGTGCCGAACGCTGCCCTCGCCGCTGAGATTGCCAATATCGAGGACGCCGGCCACACAGACCGTGAGTACCATAGACCATATGGCGGATTGCAGGTATCACTATCATCGCAATATTGAATTGCTACTTTATTACCATTGACATTATCTCTGGCTACATCGCTCCCTGAACTGCCATTTGGATCTATTAGATTTTACCATTCAGGACTGTCGGACTTCTTTTTCCTATATGGACATAATCATATTTCTAGGCTAAACAGTATTGTGCCTATCTATAGGTGGTTGATTTTTCATCTTGGTTTTATCTTGATTTTTTTTTTATCTTGGTTTAATGTCACTATTATTTATTACCTCTAATTCACATTTGGTGCAAGGGCCCTGCCCAGATGTGAAAGGTTTTATATTAAATAACTTAAATTGTACTCATCCTTGATTCAGGTCCATTTATATTTATATTGATATATATATATATATCTACTGTAACTATTTACATATATTATATATACATTATACCCTTATCCCTCTCACTATTTTTTCCGCATCTTTTCTTTACCCCTTTCCTGTTTTTCCACTGCCCTTTGAGGACTGGTCTTGTATATAATTTCTTATTATATACATCATTTTTTTGCACTTATTAATAGGTATTTTTGGGATTCAGACCAACCCAGTTAAAGGACAACTGCAGTGCTAATGAAGTTGTGCTCTAATGTCATTAAATAAGAAGTTATGCAACTTACTTATTGTGCTCCATTACCTTTTCTGCACAGTTTAGCTGCTTTGCTGTCACAGGAAGTTGCTGCCTGGGGCTCTAATGTGAGTAGCGTCTACCTGTTATTCCCTATGGGGCTGTCAGCTAGGTCGACGCTACGTCACAAACTCCCAGGATCCTTCACTCCCCCTGCAGCTCCTCCAATCTCATACATATTCATTAGGCTGTTATGTGCTCTGCTCTAATTGGCTGAGCGCACAGTAGGGGAGTTTCAGGGCTGTAAGCTGAGCCGTTTGGATGTGAGCAGAAACAGAGCCTGTGCCTGCAATCAGCTTCAGCACGGCCTGCACCCCCCCCCCCTCGGTCTCCGTGGTGACATCTGCCCAGGTGCTAAAGTGTGCTGCTGTCAGTGAAGGCAGTAACCCTTTATGTGCCTGCCTCTCACAACCATGTTAGCTATTGTACTGTGTGTCCTTTTTCTCACTGCCCTCTTGGAATAACGTTTACAGCAGTGTGCTGCTGAGAGAAAGCATAGCATTCCTGTGGGTCACTGCTGCTGAGAGGTCCATAAGTCCACATTGTCCCCCTGTCCTCAGTCCCTAAATGTTGCACCATAATCTATCAGTGTTTCCTAACCAGAGCACCTCCAGCTGTTGCAAAACTACAACTCCCAGCATGCCCTGACAGCCGTTGGCTGTCCAGACATGCTGGAAATTGTAGTTTTGCAACAGCTGGAGGCACCCCTGCAATTCCACACTGTACATTATAGCTATGTAAGCTGTTTTCCAGGCAGCCGCAGCCGACTTTCCTATTTGACAGGGGAGAACATGTGGTGAGGATGGGAGGGGATAACCACAAGGGAAGGAGCTGTGGGCATCACTTTATTATAATTATATTATATATATTATAATTTCCTTGGGGGGAGAGGAGGGGGGAGAGCAGCAGCTCACAGGAAGCAGGCGCAGGGGGTCATGGGAAATGTAGTCTTTATGACATGGCTGCTTACTGCTTTGGGTGGCAATTACCAGAGAACGGCTGGACTGTTTTGGACAAATGAGGTATCATTGGAAAGGTCTTTTAATGAGCTATCAGATGAGGTACCAGCACTGCAGATGTCCTTTAACCTCGAGATGGTTGGTGGAGTGAGCTATACATCTTTTTCTTATAAGAGTTTGCCCTGCTGTTAGAGGGTTACTCTAAAAAAATAAAAAAATAAAGTTTTGACATGTTGCCCAGACAATTCAAAATTTTGGATCACACTGGTGTCACTCCTGAGACCTTCTGTGATCGTGAGTTATAAGTCGAGGAACCGTGCAGGCTCCCAATCAAATCTTACACTGTATAAGACTAAGGAGGTCGGATCTGCTGGCTGAGAGGTCAAGCATGCTGCTGGGCACTTTCCCTGGTTATAACTCTACAGTGAGACCTGGAGCGATCTTAATGTGCCAACATTTTTTTCAAATGACAGCAACACTTAAAGAGTACGTTCCCACTTAGCGTATACACAGCGTATTTCACGCTGCGCAAAATCTGCAGCAGCAGCGGGATATACGCTCGCTCACCATACACACAAGGCTTTCCGGTGGTAGCCCTATGTGTGTAGAGAGTTTTGGAGACAGAGACGCGCGCCACATTCATGCCGGCACACGGACCGCCTCCAAAACTCACTACACACATAGGTCTGCCGCTGGAAAGCCTTGTGTATATGAGCGAGGGATACGCAGCGAATTTCCAGCTGCTGATGCAGATTTTGCGCAGCGTGAAATACGCTGCATATACACCAAGTGGGAACGTACCCTAAATTGTGTGTAGTTAATAAATATAATCACAAGAACAATGTAGACTAGTATGGAATAGACTATTTTAGCATATTATAAAATAAAGACTAGCATAAAATAAGGCCCCGGGGGAGCGGAGGAAGGCATGTACATCTTTATTTTTTTTTACTGCCGGCAGTATGGGGGAAATTTTTATATTCTGAAGTTCTTCTTTAAGGTGAAAATGGGCTGGGTCCTTAAGGGGTTAAGGTTTCACCTGGTATAATACGCTAAGACAAGAAACCCCAAAAATGTTCCAGACTAGTGTTTTGGAAAACTGGGCTAAAGAGAGTATTAATTTGGCTGATGAGATGTTTCAGAGGTGCCTAAGTTCAATAGGGAAGAGCTTTAAAAACTTGTAATTTAGGCTTATTCAGATAAAGATCTTATACAGAGTCTACTTCTCTCCTGTAAAACTTGTTAAAAAGGTAGCAGAGTCAGTGCAGAATGCCCCAAATGGGGGGAATGATGCAGATTTTATAAATATGTTTAAGTGTGTATAAAGTTAAAATTTGGGGGGGGGGCAAAGTAGTGGAAAAAATCTACACCGGTAGTTTTGCGGGATCAATCCACTTCATCTGGGGCCGGATGAATTGGGTTGATCCAGCGAAACTACCGGTGTAGCCTCCGAGCGCTCCTAGAAGACGCCGATTGCCGATATGGGGAAACATAAATATTTTATTATTAAGCTTGTGGCTTTGGCCAAGGTAATAGTTGCATCATCCTAGTTTGCTCCAAATGTCCCGAGAATTGAAGCCTGGATAGAGGTTATCAATTATATCTATATGTATGAGTGGCTAAGGACAAAAGAATTATCAAAAGGACTGAAACGATTAGAGAAAATTGGGAGAAACCAGCAGTTAGACAGTATGGGTCCATCTAGAAGCATGATACTTGGTAAATAATCCTTGTGTGTTTTTTTTCTTCTCTCTTTCCCCACGGGATGAGGTGGGTTAGAGTGGAGTAATATTGTTATGTAAGAAAAAAAAAGAAAAAAAGAATTTTTTTCTGTAAACACACGCCAATTTTCAGTGGATTGACAATTAAGCATATAGGGAGGGATTTATCGAAACCTGTGGAGAGGAAAACTTGCCCAGTTGCCCATAGCAACCAATCAGCTTGCTTCTTTCATTTTTAGGAAGGCCTGTGAAAAATGAAAGAAGCATTCTGATTGGTTGCTATGGGCAACTGGACAACTTTTCCTCTGGACAGGTTTTGATAAATCTCCCCCCATGGTGTAGCAGCAAAAATCAGCTTAGTCCCAGCTTCCAAGACTTGTTGAGCAGGAGGGAAATGTGTGTCACAGATCCATCACCGTGATGTTTCGGGAGCACCGCCTCCTTCCTCAGACATCTCTCCTGGAGCTTCTCATACCTCATCAACTGAACATATACGGCCTCATCTACTATTGAAGTTCTGTGTAAATTTAGATGAAAAACATATAGGGAAATGTAATTTACTTTAGTAATCTTGTGTGCCAATTATGAAGACAGAAAAAAAAAGGGGAGTCATAGTACATAAGGCCTATAGTGTCTCCTACTCATGCTTTACCTCTTTACCTCGTTGTTTCTATAATGTCCTTCATGGCCCTGTTCTGGGACCCCCACTATTCTCTGCTGTGGCAGCACATAGCATCCCATGGCTTTAAAGGGGTACTCCACACCTAGACATTTTATCCCCTATCCAAAGGATAGGGGATAAGATGTCTGATCGCTTGGGTCCCGCTGCTGGGGACCATCGCAATATAGCATGCGGCACCCACCTGTTTCTTGTCCAGAAGCGCTGGAGGGTCTGGGTCCCTACCACGGAAACGGAAGTCCGTGACGTCACGACTCCACCCCCCGTGTGACGTCACGCCCCGTCCCTAAATGCAAGTCTATGGGAGGGGGCGTGATGGCGTGGTGTGACATCTAGGGGTGTGAATCGCCAAGAATTTGGCGATTCGATTCAAATCGCGATACCAGTGTGGCGGATTCGATATATCCCGATATATCGCGATACCGTCTAGGTGACGATACATCGCGATATATCCCGATTCTGTCTAAAAAACAATGTCTTTTACACTTTTATTAAAACTTTATTTTTATTAATTTTTTTTTGTATTCCTCAGACAGATGAATAGAGTTCTATTGAACTCCATTTATCTGCGATCCATTGATAGAGCCTGGTCCAGCCAGGATCTATCAATGACAGAGCCACGGAGAGCATACACATCTCCCTTTAGACGCCGCTGTCAGCTTTGACAGCGGCGATCTAAAGGGTTCATAGCCAGCCGCGGCGATCGCTGCATGCTGGCTATTAGCGGCAGCCCCCGGCTACTGAGAACAGCCGGGGGCTGCAGAGTATGGAGCGGGCACGAGTCGGAGCCCGCTCCATACATCCAGAGCGCCGCCGTGTCAGATCCGGCTGACAAAATGTGGAACTTGTATCTCCTGATGCCCGTGACATGCTTTCTGTGCATCAGGAGATACAAATTCCACATCACTAAAAGAATCTATTCAAAAATATTTTGAATCGATTCAGTATCGGCAAGTGAAAAATCGCTATAATCGCGGGAATCGATTTTTTCTTACATCCCTAGTGACATCACAAGGTGCTTTGGGATAAGTGTAATACTTCTGATATTTTACTATGTAGTATATGCATATGTCGCCGTATAGACCATTTTTATATTTTAGTTAGCCTGCCCATTTATAATATGGCCGTAGACTTTGGAAGCATGCATGGCGCATGCGCAGCAGTTATTGGCAGACAATACTGTGGTTTGCCCATGAAGATGGCTGATTTTGTTATGTATATTCCGTGATCAAAGTGCAGCATCTAATACTTGATGCTGTAATCTCGGCATCTGATATCCGGTGCATGCGAATTGGGTTATATTTGGCGCCTGCGTAGTTTGTACTCTCGGCGTCATAAAAGACAGGCCCTCTGATTGGTCAGCAGGAGTGAGGGCCGACGCACTTGATTGGTCTTGACCGCAGGGGGAGGTGTTCCATTTCGACATACCTGCATAGGTGTTGTGCTACTGGGGAATATATGCATTATATTATTCACATTGTGTTTTATGTATCTAGCACAATAATATATTACTTGTATAAATAGATTTTCTAATAATTATGTATGCTTGTGGTTACGGAAATTATGTTATGTAACATAGAGAGGAAATTAGTGATAACCCGGAATTTGTAATTATTATCATGGGGATTCTTTGACACCTCCAGCTGTAGCTCATCCACATTTATACAAAAGGTGAGGAATTATGTTTGGAAATTACTCCCCTGAGGAAGTTGCCCAGAGCAATGAAACACGTGGGGTCTGTTGGGAGCACACATACCTTCACCATGCCGCAGTCTGTATCTCTTTTGATCTTCACATTGGTATTTGCTGTTGGACATTTTTGACCATTCACTTTACCTAGTTATCGGACACTTTTATAGGCTATAAATTACATGTTATTTTTTACATGGATACAACAGCATGTGAGAACAATACATAATTGACATCAGACTGTGGTGTATGTGATTGTTTACAGATCGTCTTTCCCCCTCGATTTGGTTGGGGTCCCCCTTTTTTGTGGGATAATTTTAATTGATTTTCATAGGTCTGTTTTTTATTTATTGACTCAATAAACAATTGTGATATTTTGTTTACATTGTTTTGGCACCTGGGTGTTTAATTATTGTATAGTGTTTAGCATTTTCTCTTTGTCTATCATGAGGGGCTAGGTCATGATGTCACGACCACTGCAGCCCGTACCCAGCGTTCGGTACAAAATGTTCTGAATGCTGGGGCAGTGTAGTATCCCTTTAATATTGTATCTGAATAGAATTTGTAATGATTTTTCTCCCCACATTTAATTAGTTTAACCATAGGGGAAAGTCAGATAGTTACTCACGCCTCTAAGTGAGGTCAATGTATTAGCCCTTGGAGAGAACTTAACATATGTTTATACCGAAACTCAACCAATAAGACATAGATATTTTTAAATATAACTTTTAATTGATTTTTGTAAAAAAGACATACAATATCAACAGTGACAAATACAATTGGTTAAATTACATATCCTCAGCAATTTTTCTATTACAATACTTATTAAATAGTAGAAACTTGATATAAGCCTGTTGGCTGGTTAGAAGCCTATTGGCTTGTTATGGGGAGGGAAGAGGGGTACAGGTGAGTGCCCTAAAAAATTAAATATCCCTACCAATCCCAACCAACATTCCCTAACTAATATGTGTGGATAGGGGAAGGATATTCATAAACCACAATCAACTGAACATCAAAGTGCTAATGACATGTGCAGAATTTCTCATACTTCTTATCCTACGTGTTTCTCCCATCTCATAAATGGGTTCATCAGGGTTGAAGGAGAAATTGTGTACAAGAACCAGATAATGTTATGTAGTGTGCTGAAGAGGAGCCGGTCACCATCATCATCTACCTGCGTTATCCCCACCTGGCCACCCCATCTATCACCGGGTACTCACCCGGTATTCTAAGGAGGGCGGCATTCAAAGTACTTTGGCACAAATCTCTTTTTTTAGGCCCTTCAATTATCTGGGTCTTCTAGGAGGCATCTCCATTACATCATGGTCCAATAAAATCTTGTCATATGTCATGTACTGACTTTTTGAAGACACCTTTTGTTGGGATAGTCACCTATAGAGTAGTCTCTGAATCATCTCCAACCTTGATTGTATATCTCTTAGCCATTGGGCTTCCACTATATAAGGTTGCCATCAGAATGATATATCCATCAATCCTATTATATGTGTTAACCTTAACATCTTAAAACGCAGCTCTGACTACAATTTTTCAATATTGTATTATATATTTTGTACATTTATCTGTTTATGTATAATAGACTACCCCACCACATCTATTCTTCCCGGACCATTGGTGACTGACCTGACATTGTAACGGTGACTGTTAGCGACCATTCTTTTATCATTCTCTTCTATTTCCTCTTCAGCACACTACATAACATTATCTGGTTCTTGTACACAATTTCTCCTTCAACCCTGATGAACCCATTTATATGAGATGGGAGAAACGCGTAGGATAAGAAGTATGAGAAATTCTGCACGTCATTACCACTTTGATGTTCATTTGATTGTGGTTTATGAATATCCTTCCCCTATCCACACTTATATTAGTTAGGGAATGTTGTTTGGGATAGGTAGGGATATTTAATTTTTTAGGGCACTCACCTGTACCACTCTTCCCTCCCCATAACAAGCCAATAGGCTTCTAACCAGCCAACAGGCTTATATCAAGTTTCTACTATTTAATAAGTATTGTAATAGAAAAATTGCTGAGGATGTGTAATTTAACCGATTGTATTTGTCACTGTTGATATTGTATATCTTTTTTTTTACAAAAATCAAGTAAAAGTTATATTTTAAAATATCTATGTCTTATTGGTTGAGTTTCAGTATAACCCCATTTAATTAGACAGAGATCTAAACAGATTATGGAACATTTCCCCTACCTTCATGGATTGTAAGCTGAGAGAGTAACTGTGTGATGTTCATCATGTCACCTGCAAAACACATATATAGATAAAACATATACATAAATACATACATTCATAAATAAGACAATAATGATGTTATTGCAGTAAAGGTAAAATATTAGCCGTACATTGTGTCAGCTGAGTTTTCCAGACTGGATCTTTACTGTTTTCATCAGATACATTCAAAGCAATGTCTACATCTTTTTCCTTAAGCTGAAGCTCAGTATATTGGTAAGGTTCTGTGTGGAACATCAGGGTCTGAAAAATGTAAAATGGCAGAATTGGTGGAAATAAAGAAAAATCACTGAAAGTTCTTTGAATTTCTTTTTGTCAATCAAGATGTTTTATTTTGTTTGATTTGTTACAACAATATTTAAGGAGTTCTGTAGTGAACAATAACTTATTTCCTACCCAAAGGATAGGGGATAAGTTCTAGACCACGGGGGGTCCGACCAATCGGACCCCCTGTGATCTCCTGAACAGGCCCCCGGCAGTCTGCTGGAAGGGGGCGTGTCGACCCCTGCACAAAGGAGTGGGAGTGAATTTCAGGTGATAGGATTGTACTGTATAGCTCCACCAATCAATTTAGGGTCACGCCCATCTGACTGATTCCTTGAATTGTTATACAGACCATAAACCCTCGTATCTCTGGAACGGAAGTATCAAAAAACTGTAATAATTTATGCGATCAGGGAGCCATAAGCTATTTAATAATACAACAATCTCATTTTGGGGGGGGTGGCCACAGTTTACCTACTGTTCACATCTCCAAGCTCTCCTCTCTCCAGTCCAGACTGAGTGCAGCAGCCAGGCTCATCTTCTCATCCAGCTGCTACATAAATGCTGCCAACATAGAGATATCAAAGAAACCTCTAGCTCCAAAAGGATTAAAAACCTGAAACTTTATTTAATTTTAGATTAAAACAAGAATACGCTCGTGTATATAAAAAACAAACAAAAAAAAACTGATTAAGCCTTTCACATTCCTAATCCGTTTTTTTTCTCCTTTTTACCATCCATTCCTTCATTTAACTTCCTCACTGCAAACTCTTATATGCATTATATACAACAGCTGTACATACAACACTGGATGGAGAACGGGCCTCACTCTTGTGTTTCCTATTTCCTCATAGACTGTAAGCTCTTGTGATCAGGGTCCTCACTCCTCTTGTCTCCTACCTATTTCCTCAGACTACAGGGTGGGTCATTTATATGGATACACCTTAATAGAATGGGAATGGTTGGTGATATTAACTTCCTGTTTGTGGCACATTAGTATATGTGAGGGGGAAACTTTCAAGATGGGTGGTGACCATGGCGGCCATTTTGAATCCAACTCTTGTTTTTTCAATAGGAAGAGGGTCATGTGACACATCAAACTTATTGGGAATTTCACAGGAAAAACAATGATGTGTTTGGTTTTAATGTAACTTTATTCTTTCATGAGTTATTTACAAGTTTCTGACCACTTATAAAATGTGTTCAATGTGCTGCCTATTGTGTTGGATTGTCAATGCAACCCTCTTCTCTATATACTACTATATACGCCGCAGGAGAAATGCTAGCACAGGCTTCCAGTATCCGTATACACTGCTATATACTTCTATATACACTGCAGGAGAAATGCTAGCACAGGCTTCTAGTATCCGTATACACTGCTATATACTACTATATACACCGCAGGAGAAATGCTAGCACAGGCTTCCAGTATCCGTAGTTTCAGGTGCGGTACATCTCGTATCTTCACAGCATAGACAATTGCCTTCAGATGACCCCAAAGATAAAAGTCTAAGGGGGTCAGATCGGGAGACCCTAGGGGCCATTCAACTGGCCCACGATGACCAATCCACTTTCCAGGAAACTGTTCATCTAGGAATGCTCAGACCTGACACCCATAGCAAGATGGTGCACCACCACATTATGTGTATCCTCCTAGACTAAGCTCTTGTGATCAGGATCCTCACTCTTGTCACCTTCTATTCCCTCATAGATTGTAAGCTCTTGTGATCAGGGTCCTCACTCCTCTTGTCTCCTCATAGATTGTAAGCTCTTGTGATCAGGGTCCTCACTCCTCTTGTCTCCTATATCCTCATAGATTGTAAGCTCTTGTCCCCTCAGTATTGTAGAGCTAAGGAAAATATTGGTGTTACATATATACACTAATTAACAAAAATATAACATGCTAAGTTGTTGGAATTAAATGAAAAACTGTGTGTGACTAATGATGATATATGAAATGATTACAATATTAGAGTGAGAGAAAAAGTTTATTGGGGAAACCTGTACAATGGAAAGGACACTCTAGTACCTGTTGTGCGTCTCAAGCCTGGATACAAGAGGAGATATGGTTGGTTTACATATAGGCATACAGGTTCTTTACAGCAACCTGCGCCACATTTGCCCACAGATGTTACAGCTGGTCTTGTAGATCCTGCACACGGTTAGGCTGAAGAAACTGGCGCAAAGAATAATGGATTGGCGAAAAAATTGGTTGCCCAGCAGGTGAAGGAACTGTTGCAATCTGGCACAGACATTTCTGGGAAACCCTTTTTGTGTGTGGGTGCGTATTATCATGCTGAACAATTCCATCACTACTAGGGGTGAATAACTGTTTATTTTTGCTTTTGTTTCATTTTTTTAAACATTTTTTATTAGTTTTTTCAATAAAATACAAACTGCGGATGCATACAATGATAATACAGTAAAAAGAAATAGGACACAAAATGTCATTCATTTAAGGCAAATCCTACAAGTCAATGGACTTTGGTTACATTCAGTCCAAAATCCCATTTGTGCAACATACAGTAGCCTTTAGTTGGGTTCTTTCTGTTAAAGGACCTCCTAATATTAACAACGTACAGCCGTGAAGCAGCCCAGAATATCTAGATGATCATAGCAGTATCCACAGTATTACCATATAAATCATTTAGAACAAATAAAATCACTTAAAATTAACAATAAACCATAACACAGTCACAGGCACCACACAGACCACACACAACATAAAAGAAAGTTACAAATGTAAAGAGTCAAAGCCTCTATGTCCACTGTAAAGGAACTTTCAGTGCCCCTAAGGCTCAAGCAAGTGATTCTAGCGCATACCACTGTGTATGAATGAAGGGGCGCATAATGGAAATACAATCCCTGGAGCTATAATAATGGGTAAGAAAAAGCTTCCACTTAGTGAAAACATTTTTGGTTATCTTTTTTTATGAAGAAGTATCTCTTGTTTATCCAGTAGGAACAATTGTTTTGAAGCCTCTATGAGGAGGGAGAGTGTGGGGACATTTGGGAAAAGCCATTCCCGTAAAAGGTTAAATTTGGCAAGCAGGATAACAGAATGAGCTATAGGCGGTAGATGAGCATGTGAATATGTTGTTCGAGACCCTGAAACTGAAATATGAAAAAGGGCCTCAGTATGGCCTAATTCCTCATCATATGTGCTGATTCTATTCAAGAAGGCAGAAACTTGCTCCCAGTGGGTTACCACCGATGATGGGGCATAGCCACAAACAGTGATAAAGGTCTGCTTTACGAAGTTGACATTTCGGACAACTGACCATTCTCTGAGGATTACTACGTTTTTTCCAAGCAGCTATGGAGTCTCTAAAGAGTAAGGATCGCTTGATGGCTGGCAGCAGAGAGGAGAACGAACAATGAAGTAATTCATATTGCGTCTCCAGTAATGTATTAGAATAGCGTGACGTCCCTTGAAACCAGTCCATTATATGATGCAACAAGCAGGCAATATTATAGTAGCCTCGTATTTCTGGAAAATGTACCCCCCCCCATCCCATACTGGTAACATAAGAGTTCGAAGGGCAATCCAAGACCTCTTCCCCGCCCATATGAACTTCGTGAACGTCGATGTAAGGGCCTGTACATCACTATGTTTAAGGAGTACAGGGATTGTCTGAAATGGATATAGCAGCTTTGCAAAGCTGCACATTTTTAGGAGATGGCAATGCAGATGGGCAAATGATGCCAGCAGTGCAATTCCTCATGTGTCTTAGAGAACAGGGGTGGGTAGTTTAGTGAATACAGCGACTGAGGTGATTTCCCTATTTTGATTCCCAGGTAGGTGATTGATTGGAAGGCTATTGGAATCCCAACAGATTGCAAGGATGCCAGATATGAGTCCGGGGGTCGCCGGAGTAGTAAAAGTGCCGATTTATGCCTGGCCAAGGGATCCAAAGCAATGTCAAAAGTAGGGAAGATAAAGGCACCCTTGTCACGTACCCTTGTGGAGAGGAAAGGGTGGGGATAGAAAACCAGGGGGATATATTCTGGATGTAGGTGACATATACAGCGCCTGCAGAAGATTCCGAAATGCTCCCATAACGTTCATGGCATCCAGGACCGCACTCAGCCAAGACCAGCTAACGTCATCGAAAGCCTTTACGGCATCTAGTGTTAACAATGCTAGGCATGCAGTCTGGATGGGGCGGTGCTGGACCGCACCAAGAACCACTAACACCTTGCGGAGATTTAATACAGCCGAACAGTTATGTACAAATCCCGATTGGATGGGGGAAATTAGAGAGGGAAGAATGAGGGCTAATCTATCTGCCATTAATTTCGAGAGCAGCTTGTAATCCACGTTAATTAAAGAGATGGAACTATAAGAGCCAGGGTCCAGGAGGTCCTTGTTAGGCTTAGGGAGAAGTCTGACATACGAGGTGGATGCAGAATCAGGCAATCCACCCCCCTCGAGAACCTTATTGTAAAGGTCCAATAATGTGGGGGAAATCTGTGCATGCACTATTTCTTCCGTTACCTTCTCACGTCACAAAATAACGTCCATTATTAATAACGGGCTATGATGGGTTAAAACTGATAATGTAAAAATCCCATAGACTATAATGGGATTTTGTAATGGCCGTTTTTCATGATTTTGTTAACGGATCATTATAACGGATCTTCAAAATGGATGAATTTATTATAGTGTGAAAGGAGCCTAATCTACTAATAGAATCACCTAGTATCCCGTAATAGGCAGTGGAGTTTTCCGGGCTCCGAATTAATGCTGTATCTCCTCTTTATCAATATAGTCCAGATCTCATAATGACTTGTCTGGGACGGGAGTCCCCGTGGGGATGCTTGTCTAGGGACGGCGCGGAGGCGGTCCCACTCTATGTGCCCGTTCCACCTGCTTCAGCCTCAGGCAGTTCAGATTCACACAATTGTTGCAACTGCTGAGGTTTAATGGATTCTGGCAAGCCGACCAGGCACAGATTATTGCGCCAGGATCTTTTTTCCAAGTCTTCTAGGCGATCATGCAAGTAAGCATTATCCTTTAACAGCAACTTTATGGCTGGCACTGAGGATGTATTAGTCTCCTCAACAGACTGCACCCTCTGTTCTAGATCAGACACCTTCTGGATAGCGGAGGTGACTTCAGCTTGTGGTCCCTGTAGAGAGGCCAACAGGGTGGCTACCATGGCCTCCTGCAGATTCGGAAAAAGCCTTTCAGCCACTATGATCGCTAGTTGTTTAAAGTCAACATTATCAATAGCCTGAGAGAAAATACCTCCGGTTCCCTGTGTGGGCACATCTTCTGGAGCCGTCTGTGTGGGCTGAAAGAGCTCCGGTGTAGCAGGGATTGTCACCTCCATATCAGCCAGCAGTGGAGCAGCAGCTGGTGGTTGTTGTGGAGTAACAGCAGCAGCCGCTCCTCCCTTCTCCTTCGCTGCGGTCGCCATCTTGGAGGCAGAAGTCACTATGTCAGTCTGTTCGCATGCTTCTGTGTGAGGGCATCCCAGAGCTATGGTAAGGTAACGATCCATATAAATGAATGCTTCTGCTCCTCCAACGTATTCTCAGAGCCTGTTTGAAAGCGGGTATTTCGCTGTGGTGGGATATTACAGGAGTGCAGTCGGGAGCCTGTGTTAGTGCGTCCTCACATCCCCGCGCCGGAACCGGAAGTCGGTGAATAACTGTTGTATACGATGGCTCCACAGATCATCACATCAGCAGTTGGGGGCGATGTGTTGCTCCACAGCAAAGGCAGGATTGACGTTTTTACCACAAAGCCTCCATACACGGTGGGGTTTTAGGTTGACTCAACTTTACATACTCTAACCTGACTGTCATCGCATCCCAAACAGAACCTAGATTTGTCACTAAAGACAATATAGTTCCAGTTCATAGCAGTCCAGATATTTCATTTACGATACCAAAGGAAACAAAGGCTATTGTAGCTGCTGTCAATGGCCGGACACGTAATGAGTGGTGTGACACCAAATTTCCTTCCTCTAAGTGCCTACAAATGAGGGTGTGTAATGAAGGTGCCAGCTGTGTCTGGATGGTGGACAAGGAAACTATAGAAGTTGCTCATGCTTGATGGATCTCTCTACTGGTGGTCTGTAGTGGCCATCCGAATCCCCTTCACAGTGTGTGTGTGCTCCTAACCCCTCTTAAAAGAATGGTCAGAACAGCCTAGATGGTAGGCAATTCAAAAGGTCTGTCAACTGTTTGTCAATGAGCTTCCGAGACCATGTAAACTTGCAACCACAGAGGTGGTATGTAGCCGGCACAGCTAGTATAAGTTTATAAACGTGTAAGACTTAACAAGGTAGTGAGCCAGATAAAAACAAACTGCTGATAGTGGTGCTTGACTTCCCAGAAAAACAAGCAAGTAGTCCAACCTAGCAGTAGAGTAATGGGAATCCACTCTCCAAGAATTGCAGTATAAAACAACTTTCTTTATGAATCACAGGTGCAGCACATAGAAAAAGCTTGAGCAGACACCAGTAGTCACAGTATGAGGTTACAGCTGTTTCACGTATGAGTTAAACTTTTTTTTTTTTTTGGACAACAGTTGTTTCCTTTCTGTTGTCCTTCCATGAAAACCATTCTTAGGGTGCGTTCAACACATAGAGAGGTTTTTGTAATGTTTTCTTTTACTATTACACTTGGGTTTTTTCTCATCTCTTTCAGTATTTCCAGCTGTGATCTTGGAGTAATTTTATCAGGATGTCAACTTCTAGGGTGGATAACAGTCCTGAATGTATTCCATTTGAAGACAATGTCCCTCATTTAATAAGAGTAGAGTGTAGGTTTGTTTGTGGGTTTTAATTCCCTACAATTAATTTTCCATGGTATTTACTAAGGTTTCCCTACATTTAGCTTTTTCTACACATGATCTGATCTGTAGGGTTTTCCTCAGCTGAAATCCACCACATTTTATGTGGAAACCTTGGTAAATATGTAGTGTTTTTGTGAAAATGTCGGGAACACGCCCCTTCCCCGGCGACCACACCCGTTTTCGTTTTTTTTTTTTTTAGCAAAATGGAGTTAGTCGGGTTTTTTCAATTCTGGCGCAAATTCTGGCGCAGACAGAATTTCTGGCGCACTGCAACAGATTCTGGCATGCTCCTGGCAGAGCCCTGCTTGTCCTCGGTGTACAGAGCCCTGCTTGTTCTCAGTGTACAGAACCCTGCTTGTCCTCAGTGTACAGAGCCCTGCTTGTCCTCAGTGTACAGAGCCCTGCTTGTCCTCAGTGTACAGAACCCTGCTTGTCCTCAGTGTACAGAGCCCTGCTTGTCCTCAGTGTACAGAGCCCTGCTTGTCCTCAGTGTACAGAGCCCTGCTTGTCCTCAGTGTACAGAGCCCCGCTTGTCCTCAGTGCACAGAGCCCGCTTGTCCTCAGTGCACAGAGCCCTGCTTGTCCTCAGTGCACAGAGCCCTGCTTGTCCTCAGTGCACAGAGCCCCGCTTGTCCTCAGTGTACAGAGCCCTGCTTGTCCTCAGTGTACAGAGCCCTGCTTGTTCCAATGTACAGAGCCCTGCTTGTCCTCAGTGTACAGAGCCCCGCTTGTCCTCAGTGCACAGAGCCCGCTTGTCCTCAGTGCACAGAGCCCTGCTTGTCCTCAGTGCACAGAGCCCTGCTTGTCCTCAGTGCACAGAGCCCCGCTTGTCCTCAGTGTACAGAGCCCTGCTTGTCCTCAGTGTACAGAGCCCTGCTTGTTCCAATGTACAGAGCCCTGCTTGTCCTCAGTTCACAGAGCCCTGCTTGCCCACACACACTTCCTGTATTTGGACTACTCACAGAGACACACAGGCAATAGCTGTAGAGACAAAAATATACACATTTCCAGCTAATGTGTATTACAAATATACATATACTGGTATTATCTACATTATATATAAAGTTTTTGTTAACAACACTTTAATGCCTAAGCAATTTTTCATTTTTTCCCAGTCGCCTTTTAAGTGGCATAAGTTTAAAAAATTTCTGGCTACAAAGCCATATGATGGCTTGTTTTTTTGCAGGACAAGTTGTACTTTTTTATGTCGTCATTTTGTGTTCATAGTTTTTATTGGTTAATTTAAATGAACTTAATTTAACTTTTTTTTACCGGTCAAAAAATTGAATTTTTTTTTAGATTTTATGCATTTAAAATTTACACTGTACAGTAAAAACAATATTATAGTGTTATCCTGTGGGTCAGTGATTGCAGCAATACTAAATTTATATAGTTTTTTTTTTTTTGTAACTACACTGCCATAATAGAAACAATAATTAATAATAATAATAATAATAATAATAATAATAATTATAATAACAATTAGTGTCACCACATTACTAGATTCATAACTTTTTTGGGGGGATGATTTAAAAATACCCCAATCATGGAGGTTGTTTTTTTTTTTTTTTTTTTTTTTTAGAGTGTTTAACTTGCGAGATAAATAATAAAATAATTTTATTGTTTTGGTTGTTACATATGTTGCTATATCAAATATGTATGTATAGGGATATAAAGGTAACTTTTTAATGTAAGTTTTATATATTTATTTTTTCTAGTGAAGTGTATTTAGTCTGTCAGCATAACGCTAACAGGCAAAGTACCCGGCCATGCTGCACAGCACTGCTGGGTACACAGGAAAAAAAATAACTAATCCATAGAGCTAAAATTAATCCTTTATTAATTCCTTTAAAATCCCAATAACTACCAATAGAAATGTATGTAGAAAAAATATATTACTACAAAGACATAAATAAGTAGTTCTCCTATGATGAACACCTGTACATCCCAACGCGTTTCCCCGTGTATCTTATGGTATACTGTGATTCATCAGGGATTAACCATTACAGTATTATGATATATAACAAATGCAACCAGAAGAAAAGGGAGAAGAAATGCTTTGATGAGTAGTGTATGGATTACAGACAAAGGCATTGACTTAAAGATACACCACAATACAGATATACAAACTTACAAAAGTACAGCGTATGCCTATAACAAGACAAAATAGATAAGGCAAGCATATGCACAATACATTACATTAAGCCTGCAAAAAGCACATATAAGCACATACAGATGATTTAGACTGCTTGTCTTGTGATTTCAGTTGCATATCCTCCAAATGATGGACAGTTATATATCCTCCATGTGGTTTAAATAATGGAGCACCATATAGGATGGCTGGCCACTATGCCTGGCCACTGGGTCATTCCCCCTGTGGGCTTGGTGTCGCAGAGGCAGTGGTCGCTACCCGATGCTACGACAGTGTTAGGTTAGGGACCCACTCTGACTAGGTGGCCTTGACATGGCGAGCGGGCTTGATCAGAATGTATACTAACAACCTGTTAGTTTTTGAAATGATGCTGAGAAGCAAGTAGATCAAAATACAAATGGTGGATGTGCAGCCATGTTTCTGTTTCTGTATTTTTGTTTTACATTGTGTGTATTATGCCACTAGTGTGACATGGCTGTGTGCAATATCCCTACATATGACATTACTGTACATACCGTATCTACTCGAGTATATACGGTAGTATCCCCCTATTATTACATAACTGTGTGCATTATCTCTGTACTGCAATATTATTATGTGCATTATCGTTTTACTGCAATATTACCGTGTGCCTGATTTCTGTAAAGCAATGTTACTGTGTACATCATCTCTGTACTGCAATCTTACAGTGTGTATTATCTCAGCATTGCAATCTTACTGTGTGCATTATCCTTGTACTATGACATCAATTTTTACTAAAGCCAATTGTAAGCTTTTCGGAACATACTGCTGAAAGTGGCCATGGCGAAGTCCTGACACGGAACCCCATGGTTATACAAATATATCAATAACCACCAAAAAGCACACTGTGCCGGTTTAGAAATACCTTAGGACAAACGGATACTCCTGGATCCCCTGTAACAAGGTATTTTATTTTTGTATATACAGGGTTAATGGTATGTTCCGGTTTTTTGATTCTCTGATATCCAAATTCTTTATTAGCTTTGTCAATTGTCTGAAATGAAAAAAAGGACAATAAATTAATACAGATACAGTGTATAACAGTGAACATCCTTTCACACCACATTTTTGTCAATCAAGTATTTCTTTTTTTTTTTCTAAATCCACGATCCACATTTTAGTACAGAACTGGGCCCCAAAAATGGGGAGAGACAGTGGGAGGGGCATAGACAAATCTCTTTCTTAAAGGGAAACTGACAGCAGGGTCACTGGCACTAACCAAAATATACAGATAGAGCAAATTACTCTGTTTTTAATGCTTCTTGGTGGTGAAAAATCGGTGCAGCTGTTCAGAAAATATTCATCTTGTTGTAAATATAATATTTTCTTGTTATGTGCATTGGGCCCGGCTCCTGCTGTATGTTCAACACTTTCTCCTGGTTATTTGAAGCCATCCAGAACAATCCTATTAGAGCTCATTCAGCTCATATGGATGATATATGTATGTGCAAAAAAAATGTTTGTTTTGTTTATTTATTTGTTCTATTATTTGCTTCATATTCTTTCGGTTTTTGTTCAATATTGTTTTCTGATTTGTCCATAAATCATCCACATTTTTCCACCTTAAAGGGGTATTCCAGGCAAAACCTTTTTTTACATATATATATATCTCAACTGGCTCCGGAAAGTTAAACAGATTTGTAAATGACTTCTATTAAAAAATCTTAATCCTTCCAATAGTTATTAGCTTCTGAAGTTTTCTGTCTAACTGCTCAATTATGATGTCATGTCCCGGGAGCTGTGCATGATGGGAGAATATCCCCATAGGAACTGCACAGCTCCCGGGACGTCAACAGAGAGCAGTTAGACAGAAAACAGCAACTCAACTTCAGAAGCTAATAACTATTGGAAGGATTAAGATTTTTTTTTATAGAAGTAATTTACAAATCTGTTTAACTTTCCGGAGCCAGTTGATATGTATATGTAAAAGTTTTTGCCTGGAATACCCCTTTAAGTTAAAGGAGTAACAATTGCCTACTTTTTCTTTTCTTTTTTTAATGTAGTAGAAATTTAATGATTTCTAAAACAGGTACAAATAAACACATTTGGTGTTTTTATATTTAGCCCACTGACTTTTTACGGACTTATAAACAGTATCCACACAGATCCCTTGTAACATGCTCCATATATATTCACAAAATATTTGATCAAAATTGAAATCCATGTGTTGCAATCATTGTTTTGCATGTTACTGCCAAATAGAGATGAGCAAACCTTTCAAAAGTTCGACTCGCCGATCCCTCTGAACTTTTTCAAAATAGTCAGTTCGATTCGGCTCGGTTCGACACAAACCGGCACAAAAATAAGCCCTAAACACGTTTCCAACACTGACTAGCAACTGTGAAGCCCTCTCTAACACTGCTAAGTATATACACTGCTCAAAAAAATAAAGGGAACACTAAGATAACACATCCTAGATCTGAATGAATGAACTAATCGTATGAAATACTTTCGTCTTTACATAGTTGAATGCGCTGACAACAAAATCACACAAAAATTATCAATGGAAATCATCAACCCCTGGAGGTCTGGATATGGAGTCACACTCAAAACCAAAGTGGGAAACCTCACTACAGGCTGATCCAACTTTATGTAATGTCCTTAATACAAGTCCCAATGAGGCTCAGTAGTGTGTGTGGCCTCCACGTGCCCGTATGACCTCCCTACAACGCCTGGGCATGATCCTGATGAGGTGGAGGATGGTCTCCTGAGGGATGTCCAACCAGACCTGGACTAAAGCATCCGCCAACTCCTGGACAGTCTGTGGTGGATGGAGAGAGACGTCCCAGATGTGCTCAATCGGATTCAGGGGAACGGGCGGCCAGTCCATAGCATCAATGCCTTCCTCTTGCAGGAACTGCTGACACGAGGTCTAGCATTGACTTGCATTAGGAGGAACCTAGAGCCAACCGCACCAGCATATGGTCTCACAAG
This sequence comes from Hyla sarda, assembly GCF_029499605.1. Classification (NCBI taxonomy): domain Eukaryota; kingdom Metazoa; phylum Chordata; class Amphibia; order Anura; family Hylidae; genus Hyla; species Hyla sarda. The sequence continues at coordinate 11,306,884 of NC_079192.1, read as the reverse complement.
GGGTCTGAGGATCTCATCTAGGTACCTAATGGCAGCCAGGCTACCACTGGCATGCACATGGAGGGCTGTGCGACCCCCCAAAGAAATGCCACCTTACACCATTACTGACCCACCGCCAATCCGGTCATGCTGGAGGATGTTGCAGGCAGCAGAAAGTTCTCCATAGCGTCTCCAGACTCACTCACGTCTGTCACATGTGCTCAGTGTGAACCTGCTTTTATTTGTGAAGAGCACAGAGCACCAGTGGCGAATTTGTCAATCCTGGTGTTCTCTGGCAAATGCCAAACATCCTGCATGGTGTTGGGCTGTAAGCACAACCCCCACCTGTGGACATCAGGCCCTCATATAGTCTGTTTCTGACCGTTTGAGTGGACACATGCACATTTGTGGCCTGCTGGAAGTCAATTTGCAGGGCTCTGGCAGTGCTCCTCCTAGCACAGAGGTGGAGGTAGCGGTCCTGCTGCTTGGTTGTTGCCTCCTACGGCCTCCTCCATGTCTCCTGATGTACTGGCCTGTCTCCTGGTAGCGCCTCCAAGCTCTGGACACTACACTGACCGACACAGCAAACCTTCTTGCCACAGTTCGCATTGATGTGCCATCCTGGATGAGCTGCAATACCTGAGCCACTTGTGTGGGTTGTAGACTCCGTCTTATGCTACCACTAGAGTGAAAGCACCGCCAGCATTCAAAAGTGACCAAAACATCACCAGGAAGCATAGAAACTGAGAAGTGGTCTGTGGTCAACACCTGCAGAACCACTCCTTTATTGGGGGGTGTCTTGCTAATTGCCTATAATTTCCACCTGTTGTCTGTTTCATTTGCACAACAGCATGTGAAATTGATTGTCAATCACTGTTCTTCCTGAGTGGACAGTGGGATTTCACAGACGTGTCATTGACTTGGAGTTACATTGCATTGTTTAACCCCTTAACCCCTTAAGGAGCAGGGTTTTCTCCGTTTTTGCATTTTCGTTTTTTGCTCCTTGCCTTTAAAAAATCATAACTCTTTCAATTTTGCACCTAAAAATCCATATGATGGCTTATTTTTTGCGCCACCAATTCTACTTTGTAATGACGTCAGTCATTTTGCCCAAAAATCTACGGTGAAACGGAAAAAAAAAATCATTGTGCGTCAAAATTGAAAAAAAAAAAAACGTTTTGTAACTTTTGGGGGCTTCCGTTTCTACGTAGTACATTTTTCGGTAAAAATGACACCTTATCATTATTCTATAGGTCCATACGATTACAATGATTCCCTACTTATATAGGTTTGATTTTGTCGGACTTCTGGAAAAAATCATAACTACATGCAGGAAAATTTATAAGTTTAAAATTGTCCTCTTCTGACCCCTATAACTTTTTTATTTTTCCATGTATGGGGCGGTATGAGGGCTCATTTTTTGCGCTGTGATCTGAAGTTTTTAACGGTACCATTTTTGCATTGATAGGACTTATTGACGTATTGAATTTTTTTGCACGCACGCCATTGACTGTGCGGTTTAATTAATGATATATTTTTATAATTCGGACATTTCCGCATGCGGTGATACCATATATGTTTATTTTTATTTACACTGTGTTTTTTTTTTTTATTGGAAAAGGGGGGTGATTCAAACTTTTAATAGGGGAGGAGTTAAATTATCTTTATTCACTTTTTTATTGCAGTGTTATAGGTCCCATAGGGAGCTATAACACTGCACACACTGATCTTCATCATTGACCACTGGTTTCTCATAGGAAACCAGTGATCAATGATTCTGCCGGATGACTGCTCATGCCTGGATCTCAGGCACTGAGCAGTCATTCGGCGATCGGACAGCGAGGAGGCAGGTAGGGGCCCTCCCGCTGTCCTGTCAGCTGTTCGGGATGCCGCGATTAGCCGCGGCTATCCCGAACAGCCCGACTGAGCTAGCCGGCCACTTTCGGTTTCGATTTTAGCCACGCGGCTCAGCTCTGAGCGCGCGGCTAAAGGGTTAATAGCGCGCGGCGCCACGATCGGCGCTGCGCGCTATTAGAGGCGGGTCCCGGCTTCACTATGACAACGGGCCCGCCGTGATATGACGCGGGGTTACTGTGTAACCCCGCGTTATATCAGGAGAGCAGGACCAAGGACGTACCGGTACGTCCTTGGTCCTTAAGGGGTTAAGGACCAAGCCCATTTTCACCTTAAGGACCAGGCCAATTTTATTTTTGCGTTTTTGTTTTTTCCTCCTCGCCTTCTAAAATCCATAACTTTTATATTTCCATCTACAGACCCATATAAGGGCTTGTTTTTTGCGTGACCAATTGTACTTTGTAATGAAATCTCTCATTTTACCATAAAATGTACGGCGAACCCAACAAATAATTTTTTTAGGCAGTAAATTAAATGAAAACCACAATTTTGCACATTTTGGAGGGTTTCGTTATCACACTGTACACTTTACGGTAAATATGACATGTGTTCTTGATTCCGTGGGTCAATACGATTAAAATGATACCCATGACTAGATACTTTCATATTTTTGTACCGCTTAAAAAAATCTAAAACTTTTCGTACAAAATCAGTAATCTATAATCGCCCTATTTTGACCACATATAACTTTTTTATCGATACCACATTTGCATATATAAAACTTTTAGATAATTTTTTTTTAAATAAAATGTGACAAAAAAGCAGCATTTTTGGACTTCAATTTTTTACGTTTACGCCGTTCACCGTAAGGGATCATTCAAATTATATTTTGATAGTTTGGACATTTATGCACGCGGTGATACCAAATTATGCTTTTTGGGGGTTAAATGGGAAAAACTGACAATTTTCATTTTTATTGGGAGAGGGAATTATGAACTTTTTTTTTTACTTTTTATATTTACATTTTTAACTTTTATTTATTTATTTTTTTTTTACACTTTTTATGTCCCCATAGGGGACTTCATTGCAATCATTTGATTGCTAATACTGTGCAGTGCTATGTATAGGACACAGCACTGATCAGTATTATCGCTGATCTTCTGCTCTGGTCTGCTCGGTCGCAGACCAGAGCAGAAGACCCCAGGAGACGGACGGAGGCAGGTGAGGGGACCTCCGTCCACCAATACAGATGATGGGATCCCTGCAGCAGTGCTGCGGGCGATCCGATCATCTATTTTAACATGCGCATTGCCACAAATGCTGTGATCTGTACTGATCACGGCATCTGAGGGGTTAATGGCGGACATCCGCGCGATCGCTGATGTCGGTCATTACCGGCGGGTCCCCGGCTGCTGCTAGCAGTCGGAACCTGCCGTGTATGACACGAGCACCGCTCCGATGGTCGCGGTCAAACACAGGACGTAAGTGTACGTCCTAGTGCGCTAAATACCGCCACACCAGGATGTACATTTACGTTAAGTGTTCCTTTTATTTTTTTGAGCAGTGTATTTAAGAAGTTTTTAAGTGTTTTAAGGCAAAGTTAGGCCCCGTTCACACTACGGAATTGCCGCGGAATTTCCGGGCGCAATTCCGCGGGAGCAATTCCGCGGTGTGAACTTTGACATTAGTGTGAACGGGTCTCCGCGAGACCCGTTCACACTGTGGAATTTCAGCGGCGGACATTTCCGCCGCTGAAAGTGTTCCGCGCAGAGAAAGAACATGTTCATTCTTTGCGCGGATTCCGCGAGCACTGCATAGCCATCAATGGTGACGCCCCTAGCGCCGAAGTATATTCGGCGGCAGCCACCAGGTGGAATCTCTGCTCGCGGAATTCAGCCGCGAGAATTCCATAGTGTGAACGAGGCCTTATGGCGACATTTGGTAATCCATGGTAACTGACCGCTTCTTGAATGCGCTGGCAGATTTTTGAGGCTCATCCACACTAAAAATAAAGCAGCATCAAGTATCCCTGTTTGTTGGCAGATACCTGCTGGTGTTAAAATGCACACAGAGGTATCGGAAGCCGCAGTGGCTTTTTACAAGCAATCCAAAAATTATCCCTTTTTGGGAGTAGCAACAGAACTAGCGGACACACACTCTGTTTTTTCTTTGTTTCCTATCTCTATCCTTATCTCTCTCTCTCCCCAGGGAACAGTGTGTGAGCCCTGATGACTGTGTAAAACTGCCCTTCCCCCTTTCTGTCTCCTATTGGCCTTTGGGCTGACACATAAAACCAGCAAATCGTAATGATAACCTGGGGTTATCATGTGATATGCCGGTCACCTGTTGTGATGCTACCACCCCCTGCTCCTCTTGCTTCCCCTGGGTGCCAAAACGCCTTGTTTTTTTTATTTTTTTGCACGCTTTTACGGGTTTGGCTAACCAAACAGGTAAAAGCTCTAAAGTTTGGTGGGCCACGCTAACCCCAAATTATGGTCGAATCTGGGTAGCCGGACTAGGCTCGCTCAGCACTAAAAAATGTTGTAATGTTTGGTATCAAATATTTTTTTAACAGCATTGTACAGTGATCCCTCAACATAGAATATTTTCAACATACAATGGTCTTTTCTGGACCATTGTAATTTGAAACCAGACTCAACATACAATGTACAGACAGTCAAGATTGTGAAATGTGTCAATGGCTGGAAGATCTGACAAATCAGAATGGGCATTTCACTGGTAAAAACCCCTGTATTACTGAAGTGCATGCACTGACTGATGTCTGGTAGCGCCTCCTATAGTACAGGGAGGTACTACTATATGTTCTGTACTACTCTTTACCTGTACCAGGGTTAGCTGCTCCTTTGGACACCAAGTAAAAGTGGCTCCATTTTACTTTGTAAGGACATTGAGTGTACTGTAAAGGACCCTGAAGAAGCTCCTGTCCTCTACATAGACAGTGATTACAGCTCCAGCAGATCTTTCTTACTTTTATATGTAAGCATTTGCTTTATCTATATTAGTTATCTACCGTATTTTTCGCCGTATAAGACGCAATTTTTCTTCCCCAAAACGTGGGGGGAAAAGTTGGTGCGTCTTATACGGCGAATATATGCCCGAGGCTGCTGCGGGCGAGAGCGGGAAGTCAGCTGCAAGTACAGAGGCTGCGGTGGTGCGGTACAGCGCTGACTACCCGCTCCCCACCCGCAGCAGCCTCATGACCGCCGGTGAATTTTTCACCTCTCACCGGCTATGTTTATTGCCCTATGCCTGGAACATACAGTTCCGGGCGCCGGGCAGGTGAATTACTAATAACTGTATACTAAAAACCAGGGTGCCTCCAGCTGTTCTGAAACTACAACTACCAGCATGCCCGGACCGGCAAAGGTTGTCTGGGCATGCTGGTAGTTGTAGTTTCACAACAGCTGGAGGCCCCCTGGTTTTTAATATACAGTACTAGTTTTTACCTGCTCTGGCCGGCCCCCGCCTGCAGCCGCACACAGGAGCCGGCCCGGGCAGATAAAATCATAGGTTTTCCTATGCCGGACATCCCTATGTCCCGAAAAATCTTTTCGGGACATAAGGATGTCCGCGGGTCACTCCCCATTCCCCAGCCGATGCACGTCCTCCTCCGGTCTTCCTGCGTTCCTCCGCCTCTCTATGGTTGTACGCACGGGACCTCACTGACGTCCCGTGCGTACAACCATAGAGGCGCCGGAGGACAGGAGGACCGGAGGAAGACGCGCGCCGACCGGGGCCTGGTGAGTGACCGGCGGTGTGTAATCTTCAGCATTCCGGTCACCGCTCCTCCGGTCCCGGCACCTACTGCTATGGTCCATAGGCCATAGCAGTAGATTGTGACACCGGGCCAGAGGAGCGGTGACCGGAACACTGTGGGGGCAGCAGTACAGACATACAGCCTCCAGCCATACACTGTATATGGCTGGAAGCTGTATGTCTGTGGGGGGAGCTGCCTACCATTGTGGGGGAACTATACTGCCAACTATTGTGGGGGAACTATACTGCCAACCATTGTGGGGGAACTATACTGCCAACCATTGTGGGGGAACTATACTGCCAACCATTGTGGGGGAACTATACTGCCAACCATTGTGGAGGGGGGGGGAGCTTCCTACCATTGTGGGGGAACTATACTGCCAACTATTGTGGGGGGGAGCTGCCAGTGCCTACCATTGTGGGGGAACTATACTGCCAACTATTGTGGGGAAACTATACTGCCAACCATTGTGGGGGGGAGGGGGGAGGAGATGCCTACCATTGTGGGGGAACTATACTGCCAACCATTGTGGGGGGGAGGGGGGAGGAGCTGCCTACCATTGTGGGGGAACTATACTGCCAACTATTGTGGGGGAACTATACTGCCAACTATTGTGGGGGAACTATACTGCCAACTATTGTGGGGGAACTATACTGCCAACCATTGTGGGGGAACTATACTGCCAACCATTGTGGGGGAACTATACTGCCAACCATTGTGGGGGAACTATACTGCCAACCATTGTGGAGGGGGGGGGGAGCTGCCTACCATTGTGGGGGAACTATACTGCCAACCATTGTGGGGGGGAGGGGGGAGGAGCTGCCTACGATTGTGGGGGAACTATACTGCCAACTATTGTGGGGGAACTATACTGCCAACTATTGTGGGGGAACTATACTGCCAACTATTGTGGGGGAACTATACTGATATAAAATATTTTACTACAGTATTTGGTTCAGAATCTTTTTTTTCTAGATTTTCCTCCTTTAAAATTGGGTGCGTCTTATATGCCGGAGCGTCTTATATGGCGAAAAATACGGTACTTATTTTTTTTCATTCTCACTTTTTCCTATTTTTGGATGACATTTTGGTGGCTTCAGAGCCAATTACCAGGTTTCCATAGAGTTATGATCTCAACATACAATGGTTTCAACATACAATCGTAATCCTTGAACCAATTAATATTGTAACTTGAGGGACCACTGTATCGTCTCATAGTGATATTTAAAAAAATAATTAAAATATACATTTTTGCTATTTGTTTCATCAAACATTAAATGTTGCTGATATTTTTTATACAGTTTTATTCAAATGTAAACCTTGATGCTTTCTTGTACCTTGTGAAACAGATGAGTGTCTGTGATATTACTTGTTTTGCACATATGTAACTATAATTTTTTTTGCACCAAGCATTTGTACATTTATAGTTCAGTCTGTGTCCAAGTGATTTTTTCCCCCCAAATTTTGATACAATTAGTAATGATTAGAGATGAGCGAACTTACAGTAAATTCGATTCGTCACAAACTTCTCGGCTCGGCAGTTGATGACTTTTCCTGCATAAATTAGTTCAGCCTTCAGGTGCTCCAGTGGAAAGAGTCTCCTAGGACTGTATCCACCTTTTCCAGCCCACCGGAGCACCGGAAAGCGGAACTAATTTATGCAGGAAAAGTCATCAACTGCCGAGCCGAGAAGTTTGTGACGAATCGAATTTACTGTAAGTTCGCTCATCTCTAGTAATGATGATTATTATTAGTAGTAGATTAATAAAATTTGTGCATATTTTAAAGCATTGAAGAAATTATCAATCATTGTTAGTTTGCCTCTATTTTTAGTACAAATATTTTTCAACTTTAATTAAAAAGTGTTTCATTGCAACTAAAAAAAAACACACACACATATATATATATATATATATATATATATATATATATATATATATACATATATGTGTGTATTTCTTGGTGCTTGGCGCTGCTTTCACTACTACTAGCCTTTCACAAATGACCATTTCCTTCATCTTCCTTACCGCACTGCTGCTGCCATCACTGCCACTACTACTAAGCTTTCTTATGTTACTACTGCCACTACACAGCTACATATCTCCCGGCTTATCCATCATTTTTCATGCTGTACTACTGACATAAACACAGTAAGAAGTCAGCTCACAACCCCACAATCAGGATCCCCCACTGTACAGACAAGTCAAGAGAAGACAATTTTACTGCAGAAACATCCAATGTAAATAGTCCATAAAAGCAGGGGTAATCCTAAATCATGATTTTATGTATTTTCAGCAAAATGAAAATATCCTAATCCTGATAGATTTAAATCAGCATTTCTAATGCATTTTGGATAATTTATACTTATTTATAACATTGCTGGACGATAAAACTAGAAATGTATAAAGTACCTGCCTACCTAACAAACCTACTATCTGCCTACCTAACAAACCTACTATCTGCCTACCTAGCAAACGTATTACCTACCTAGCACACTTACTACCTGCCTACCTCCCTAACAAATGTATTACCTACCTAGCAAACATAGTACCTTCCTAGCAAACTTACTACCTACCCACCTACCTACCTAGCAAACTGACTACCTACTTAACTAGCAAACCTAATACCTAGCAAGCTAAAAAACTTACTTCCTACAGAGCTAATTTATAACCTATCTACCTAGCAAACTTACTACCTGCCTACTTACCTGGAAAACTTACTACCTGCCTGCCTACATACAGTGGGCAAGCTACTTACAGGTGGGTCCTATATACAGTGGGCAAGCTACCTACAGGGGCCAAGCTAACTACAAGAGGGTCATACATACAGTGGGCAAGCTACTTACTGGGGCAAGCTACCTACAGGACGGTCCTACATAGAGGGAGCAAACTACCTAGAGGAGGGTCCTACCTACAGGGGGCATGCTACTTACAGGAGTGTCCTACATACAGGTGGCAAGTTACTTACAGAAGGGTCCTTCATACAGTCAGAAAGCTACCTACAGGGGCCAAGCTACTTACAGGGACAAACTACCTATAGGATGGTCCCACATACAAGGGGCAAACTACTTACAGGTAGGTCCCACATACAGGTGGCAAGCTACCAACAGGAGAGTCCGACATAAAGTGGGCAAGCTACCTACTGGTGCCAAGCTACCTACAGGGGCAAACTACCTACAGGAGGGTCTTACCTATAGGGTGAAAGCTACTAACAAGAGGGTTGCCCGCCAGCAGTCACAATAATGAGCTCCCTGCTGCAGCTAGGTAGCTTTGTGTGTCCACTCATAGCGGCGGATTTCCCACTGGCAGTCATGAAAGGATACACTGAGCTACCCAGCCACAGCAGTGATCTCGCCCCTTGTGACTGCTGAGGGGCATCCGTGGTGTGAAATAAGCCGCGGATGTGCTCTATGTGCCCCTACTCTGCGTCCCGTTCATACTGCGTTTGTGCAGTATTAGAGGTATCTGTCAGCATCACGTCAAAAAGAGTGATGCTGACGTATACTGTAGCAGCTCCATTTATTTCTGAATGAGACGGCTACAGTATACATTGGATCCCTTTTTTGACATGACAACGGACACCGATACTGCAGAAACGCAGTATGAATGGTGACTATTCATATAATGATGCCCTGAAAGCCAAAGGGGGCTCCTCTCCTTCTTGGTCCTACCAGGCGGTCAGGCAACCAGATATGGCCTAAGTAGGGGTACTGCCCAGCCCGGGACGAACAGCGTGATAAAATATGGGGCGCATTTCCTCCATTTCAAAGCGACTTACCAAAATGATGTCCCACAAATAAAGAATTTGTGCAAAAAAAAGCTAATTTCTATTATTTCCACTGACTTTGAAATAATTCTAGCCACACAATAAGGACTTAACGTAATCACTCTTGCCCTAGGTGAATACTTTAGGGGTGTAGTTTCGCAAATGGGGGTCACTTCGGGGGTTGCGGTATTGTTCTGACAGCTAAAATGCTTTGCAAGTTGAAGTGCGGCCCATAATTTGTATAATGATATCCTGAAAGCCAAATGGTGCTCCTCTCCTTTTGGGTCCCACCATGTGGCCATGCAACCAAATATGGTCTAAGCGGGGGTATTACCGAACATGGGACGAACAGCGTAATAAAATATGGGGCGCATTTTCTACTTTTCAGATGCAATGTACAAAAAATATGTCCCACAAATAATGCAATTGTGAAAAAAAAAGAAATTTAAAATGTTTCCACTGATTTTGTATCCATTCCAGCCACACAAAAAGATCTCAAAGTACTCACTTTTGGTCTAGATGAATACTTTAGGGGGTGTAGTTTCCAAAATGGGGTCACTTGTGGGGTTCTGTATGGCTCTGGCAGCTAAAACCCTTTGCAGGCATGAAGTGCAGCCTACAATCCATCCGGCCTAAAATGATGCCCTGAAAGCCAAATGGCGCTCCTCTCCTTCTGGGTCCTACCACGCGGCCAAGGAACCAAATATGGCCTAAGCGGGGATATTTCCAAACACGGGGCGAGAAGCTTAATAAAATATAGGGGGCATTTCTTGCAATATCAGAAGTGATGTACAAAAAATATGTCCCACAAATGATGCATTTGTGAAAAAATGAAAATTTCGAATTTTTAACACTGACTTTGTAATAATTCCTGCCCAAAAACTATGGTGTTAAATTACTCACTGTACCCCCTAGCGAATACCTTGAAGGGTCTAGTTTTTAAAATGGGGTAATTTGGGAGGGTGTTCCTATGTTCTGCCACCTTCAAATTTCTGCAAACCTTGCATAGCACATAAAAAAAGATGTACTTTTCATATTTTCAAAATTTCAAGTTAAATTGTTCGGCTTCTAATTAATTTAAAATGTGAATTAAAAACAAAACAAATGCTGTCAAAATAAAGTAGATATCTGAAAGTATAAGTTTCATAAACTATTTGGTCAGTAAGTATAAATATATGCAACCTATTAGTGTTAAGATAGCAAAAAAAAAAAGTAAGTAAAGATAGTAAAAAAAATAAATGTCATGATTTTTTGCATTGTAAAAAAACCTACAAATGATATCGTCTTACTTTTACTATGTACATGAAGGACGACTTGTGACAAAAAAACAATGTCAGAATTATCGTGATTGGCAAAATGTTACCAGAGTTATTCTCTAATAAAGACAGACATCCCCGATTTGAAAAAAACAGGCCTGGTCTTTCAGGGGCGTACAGGTTTATTTGTATTTGTCCTTAAGGGGTTAATGTAATCCCGTCAGAAAAGGAAATAGTCGGACTCAGATGTGAATTTTGTCTACAATTCACCAAGTCATAATTTTGATAATTTGATTTATTTTTTATTTTTCATAATTAATATTTTTATGACCATAATTTATAATTCCTAATTGAGTTATTACCCCACAACATATTAATTCCTTGTATACTAGTAATATTGGCCTTAGTATACAGCAGTGATTCCCGCGGGATTTTTCTGTGATTTTTTTTTTTAAATGTCCTGCCCCGGCCTGCGCTCTTATGACTGACGGCGCAGGGCGGAAGGGAAGCCTGCGTGAACACTGCGCACACAGCGTCCCCCCTGCATCCCCCTCTCCCTTGCGGCGCAGTGAGACGAAAATGGTCCCTTGGAGCGGAACGAGCTACATCTGCGCCGGACTCCCGTGCCTGCCGTGGAACTGCAAGCTGCGTGGGCCGGCTTGCTTAAGGTACGGTACCCTTTCCATCCCTATTACCCCTTCTCAACCCTGTCCAAACACCCCACCACCACCACCGTCACCCAGGTCCACCCTCTACCCCCCCCCCGTCACTCATGTCCACCTCTCTGTCCATCCCTGTCACCCATGTCCACCCCCCCTGTCACCCGTGTCCACCCCCCCTGTCACCCGTGTCCACCCCCGCCACCCGTGTCCACCACCCCCTCTCACCCGTGTCCACCCCCCTCTCACCCGTGTCCACCCCCCTCTCACCCGTGTCCACCCCCCTCTCACCCGTGTCCACCCCCCCGTCACCCATGTCCACCACCCCCCGTCACTCATGTCCACCCCCCTCTCACCCATGTCCACCCTCCTGTCATCCATGTCACTAATGTTTACCCCCCCGTCTACCCTGTCACCCATGTCCACCCTCCTGTTCACCCATCTGTCCCTTTGTCACCCCAGTCCACCCCTCTGTCACTCCTGTCCCTCTTTTACCCCCTTGTCCACCCTCCTGTCATCCATGTCCACCCCTCCATCTAACCCTCTGTCACCCCTGTCCATCCATGTCACCCATGTTCACCCTCCATTGTCCACCCCTCTGACCACATCCTTGTCACCCATGTCCATCCCCTATTCACCCCTCTGCCCCCGTCCCCCATGTTCACTCTTCTACACCCATCTGTCACCCTTGTACACCTCCCTACACCCCAATGTACACTAATCTACACCCCTGTACACCCATCTATCACCCCCTCTGTCTCCCATGTACACTCATCTACACCCCTGTCACCCATGTATACTCCTCTATACCCCTTTGTCACCCATGAACACCCATCTATCACCCATGTACACTCCTCTATACCCCTTGTCACCCATGTACATCCATCTGTCACCCATGCACACTCCTCTTCACCCATCTACACTCCTCTACACCCCTCTGTACACCCCTCTACACCCATCTGTCACCCATGTGCACTCCTCTACACCCATATGTCACCCATGTACACTCCTCTACACCCCTCTCTCACCCATGTACACTCCTCTACACCCCTCTGTACACCCATGTACACTCCTCTACACCCCTTTGTCACCCATGTACACTTCTCTACACCCCTCTGTACACCCATGTACACTCCTCTATACCCCTCTGTCACCCATGTACACCCCTCTACACCCATCTGTCACCCATGTACACTCCTCTACACGCCTCTGTACACCCCTCTACACCCATCTGTCACCCATGTACACTCCTCTACACCCCTCTGTCACCCATGTACACTCCTCTACACCCCTCTGTCACCCATGTACACTCCTCTACCTCGCTCTGTCACCCATGTACACTCCTCTACACGCCTCTGTACACCCCTCTACACCCGTCACCCATGTACACTCCTCTACACCCCTCTGTCACCCCTGTACACTCCTCTACACCCCTCTGTCACCCCTGTACACTCCTCTACACCCCTCTGTCACCCATGTACACTCCTCTACCTCGCTCTGTCACCCATGTACACTCCTCTACACCGCTCTGTCACCCATGTACACTCCTCTACACCCCTCTGTCACCCATGTAAAAAAAAAAGTGCGGAACCTAATAGGATTGTTTTGGAGGTTTAACGTGAAGAATTGTGTGTGGAAGAAATCTTGATGATGGCCCGGACCAGATGGAGAAGAGAAGGAAACGATGAAAATTAGAGAAGACGTCATTTGTGAGTTGCTGTATAAAGCAGCACTTTAAACTACATACCCACTGATAAATATAGTGCATTGCGCTTTTTACAGTTTTTTCCTTTTTTTTTTTGCTCGTCAACCTCAGTAGGGGTGCCCCGCAGAATTTTTTTTTTCCGAGGTGTGCCCGTCCCAAAAGGGGTTGGGAAACACTGGTATACAGGATTTGGTCAGTAACAGTATGTTAATTTGTATAGTGATAATATTATTCATTGTATAATGGTATTATTTGTAACATTGGTCTCAGCATACAGAACTTGGTCAGTAACACTATTAGGATAGGGTCACCCACACAGCGCATCCGCAGCGTATTTCACGCTGTGGATACGCTGACGGTAGTTACAAAGCGACTTTGCAAAGCCTCTACTGTGGCTGGGTAGCTCTGTGTGTCTGCTAATAGCAGTTGGCCATATGTAGACCAATATATGGCGGGTTGATACGCAAGCTCAATTCCCATAGGTCACCTAAGTGACCCAAAAGTAACCCAATTTCCCATATATTCCCAAAGCTTTATTATTAAATCATAATTAAGCACACATTTTGGTTAAAAAATCCAGTGTTTTTCCGCTCCTGAGGTATTAGATGCTATATAGCACTCTTAGTATTCATGATCGGTGTACACCTGCAGTGTGTACAACCAACATAGGAGCTAGCACTGATGTTTAAAATCAAAGCTCAGCCCCCCTCAACATGTTTCGCTGCTGGACGCAGCTTTGTCAAGAGGTTAATGGGCACTGAGGTTAACACGCCATAATCGGGGTTTATAAAAACTCCCCTTGATGACATCATTGAATTAGAAGCTAGTTGCTGATTGGCTGACACGCCATCAGTCCTATCCGCTTGCTGTCACATTGTTTGACAGCCCTTTCGTCCTATAGTTGTGATCGTTCATCAGAAAATCAGATTCATTGATGCAATGTCCACTTGTGAAGGGTTAATTCCTTTGTGACGTATATGCGCTAAGAATCCTGCGCCGACACTTAGTGCACAGGCGCTCGAAGATTCATTACCTGCGCACTGGATCCTGCGCAAATACTCTGAGTTTTTCATGCCGGCATTCCGTCATATATGTATCACTGCGCACAAGAAGCTGCGCGAACACTTAGTTACACACATATCACCCCGCTACATGTGTATCGCTATGCACAAAGGCTGCGCGAACACTTAGTTCTTATCCGTTGTATTTTAGACAATTATTATGGGTGAGTATAGTGCATCATTCATCTTATTGGGATACTATAATGAGCCCCAATTTAATTTTTTTGATAGTGTGATATGAATTTGGATTATTCATATTCTAAAGGACATAATGACAATAGTACATGTGACCATAATATCGCAGGCGGATATAAGAGATGATTGTCTAGAACTATTATTGATATTAATATGAATATATCTGTTATTGTATGGAGATTATCTGTAACCCAATAGGATATCCTATCTTCCAGGTGATCATCAGATAGTTGAATTAAATAGATTGCTGTTCAATCCGATATTTTTAGAATTCTCTATATGCAATGTGCCCTGTCTAATTACCATCTTCTCCTTTTACAGTTCTCTGGGATGCCATGGTTACTGTAATCATATAAGGTAAGTATCCTATCTAGTAACACAGGGATCCTCTCATTCTTAATATCTAAATATCCGTCTCATCATATAGTTCAGATATCCTATGTCACTTGTTATACTTTCTACATGTCTGTAGTTGCTGACTAATAGGTGGATAAGGCTATTTATTGTCCATCACAATTGATTGCGGTATATATGGATATAAAATTAGCTTCTATTTCATGTCCATCTTAAATTGGCCATGTGCTTCTGAACTTAGAACAATATATTATAATATTGCAGGTAACATCATATAAAAGGTGCGAAGGTAAACCCTTCATTTAGCCCTAATGGGCTCAAACTTTTTAAGCGCTGAATCCATTTCGCTTCCTCCCTTAGTAACTTTTTATCCAGGTTCCCTCTTCTAGGGCCTAAGGTCACTTTCATCAATCCCCAAAATTTGAGGGTAATGACCGCCCCACCATGACAGTCGCGGATATGTCTGGCTAACGGTGTGTCCTCCCCAGTGCGGATTGTGCTTAGATGTTTAGATATTCGTCTTCTAAGCTGTTGTGTGGTTTTTCCCACATATATCTTGGTACACCCGCACTGAGCGATATACACTACCCCAGCCGTTTGGCAGTTGATAAAGTCCCTAATTACATATCTGCGACTGTCAATTGGGTTTGTAAATTCTTTAACTCTGGGCAAAAATCCACAAAAGGTACAATTGCCACACGGGTGGGATCCCTTTATAGTAGACCGTAGCCACGTTCCCTCCCGTTTGTCCTGATACAGACTGTGAACCAGATGTTCACGTATGTTTCTCCCCTCCTATATGTGACAGCTGGATATGGAGGGATCACCTCCTTGAGGTCATTGTCAGCTAAGAGTATTGGCCAAAATTGGCGTAATACAGCCATCACCTGTCTATTATTGCCATCATATGTTGCAATACATCTCACTGTTTTTGTTTGTGAGGTTGAAGGAATTTTATCGCTCAATAATTCCTGTCGAGGGGTGTCTCTTGCCCTAGCGAATGCCCGATTAAGTACTTTTTTAGGGTACCCTCTCCTAATAAATCGCTGATATAGTAATCGACTTTCCTGTAGGAATGTTTCATCATCAGAACAATTCCGTTTGGCCCTGAGATATTGTCCAACAGGTATTCCTCTTTTTAATGGGGTTGGATGATAGCTACCCCATTCGAGGAAACTGTTGGTGGAGGTGGGTTTCCTATATATCCGGGTTTTAACACTACCTCCAAGGTCCAGGACAATCTCCAAATCCAAAAAGTTTATAGTGTTTTCATGTATTTCAGAAGTAAACATCATTCCTATAGTGTTCTTGTTTAAGGTTGATACAAATTCGTGAAAAAGTGCAATAGTACCATCCCAAAATAATAAAACATCATCTATAAATCGCCCCCAAAATAAAATGTGCTGAGTATACTGGTGAAGAGATTCAGTAAAAACAAAAGTGTCTTCCCACCACCCGAGGAATAGATTAGCGAAATTTGGTGCACAAGCCGTGCCCATTGCTGTGCCTTTGTGTTGTAAATAAAACTTATTATCAAAAATAAAATAATTGTGAGTGAGTAGGAAATTAAGAAGTGTCAAAATAAATGGATTGTGTTCAGTGAACTGTGTGCCTCTAGTGCATAAAAAATGTTCAACAGCTGTGAGTCCCAATTCGTGCCATATATTTGTATACAATGCCTCCACGTCTAGACTGGCAATGTATGTTAAAGGTAGAAAGGAAATTTCCGGTAATTTAGAGACTGCATCCGCAGTATCTCTAATGAAAGAGGGTAATGTATACACAAACAGGGCAAGCATTTGGTTTACATACTGGCTAATGCCTTCTGTTAGATTTTCATTCCCCGATATGATGGGGCATCCCGGGATGGGAACTTTCTTTTTGTGTATCTTGGGCAGCACATACATAGTTGCCAGTCGGTTTAAGGTTGAGCATATATTTAAATTCATCTTCAGTGATATTGCCCTTCGTCTTTGCCTCCAATAGGATTGTTTTTAATTCGGTCAGATATTGCTCAGTTGGATTCGAGCTCAATCGTTCATATGTAGTAGGATCTCTTAATAATCTTTGAACCATAGCCACATAATCAATTTTGTCCATTATAACTATGTTGCCCCCCTTATCGGAAGGCTTGACTACAATCTGTTGGTTCTCTTGTAGCTCTTCTAACGCCTGACTCTCTTGGGTGGTCACAGAGAACTGTAAAAGGAGAAGATGGTAATTAGACAGGGAACATTGCATATAGAGAATTCTAAAAATATCGGATTGAACAGCAATCTATTTAATTCAACTATCTGATGATCACCTGGAAGATAGGATATCCTATTGGGTTACAGATAATCTCCATACAATAACAGATATATTCATATTAATATCAATAATAGTTCTAGACAATCATCTCTTATATCCGCCTGCGATATTATGGTCACATGTACTATTGTCATTATGTCCTTTAGAATATGAATAATCCAAATTCATATCACACTATCAAAAAAATTAAATTGGGGCTCGTCATAGTATCCCAATAAGATGAATGATGCACTATACTCACCCATAAGAATTGTCTAAAATACAACGGATAAGAACTAAGTGTTCACGCAGCCTTTGTGCATAGCGATACACATGTAGCGGGGTGATATGGATATGACTAAGTGTTCGGCAGCCCCTTGTGCGCAGTGATATATATATGACGGCGTGATATGTGTGTAACTAAGTGTTCGCGCAGCTTCTTGTGCGCAGTGATACATATATGACGGAATGCCGGCATGAAAAACTCACAGAGTATTCGCGCAGGATCCAGTGCGCAGGTAATGAATCTTCGAGCGCCTGTGCACTAAGTGTCGGCGCAGGATTCTTAGCGCATATACGTCACAAAGGAATTAACCATTCACAAGTGGACATTGCATCAATGAATCTGATTTGATGATGAACGATCACAACTATAGGACGAAAGGGCTGTCAAACAACGTGACAGCAAGCGGATAGGACTGATGGCGTGTCAGCCAATCAGCAACTAGCTTCTAATTCAATGATGTCATCAAGGGGAGTTTTTATAAACCCCGATTATGGCGTGTTAACCTCAGTGCCCATTAATCTCTTAACAAAGCTGCGTCCAGCAGCGAAACATGTTGAGGGGGGCTGAGCTTTGATTTTAAACATCAGTGCTAGCTTCTATGTTGGTTGTACACACTGCAGGTGTACACCGATCATGAATACGAAGAGTGCTATATAGCATCTAATACCTCAGGAGCGGTAAAACACTGGATTTTTTAACCAAAATGTGTGCTTAATTATGATTTAATAATAAAGTTTTGGGAATATATGGGAAATTGGGTTACTTTTGGGTCATTTAGGTGACCTATAGGAATTCTGCTCATAGCAGGGGATTTCCTGCAGGTGGTCATGAGGGGACACACAAAGCTACCCATCCACAGCAGGGAGCTCACCCTGACGTGTTTATCATGAAAAAGTGTTTGTGTGTATTATTTTTTTCCCCATTATGTACCCTATTATGGCCAACTATGAATGCCATTTGGCCCCTCCACTTTTAGGCTCTGTTTGAATAGCCACACCCATGACTGAAATGGACTGCTAAGCCTAAAATGCCCAGGCCTATTTTTGATCCCAGTCTAGCCCTGGGCATGACAACAGTATTAAAGTTTCACCTAAAGGTGATAGAAACTAAACATATTCATGTAATCGACACTTACCTCTTCTACATTTGCGGTATAGGGCAGTACATAAAGATGGATTCTGTGTTCCTCATATGGATTACCTTTACATAATATGGTGAAGTAAATAAGGACGATTCCATGTATCGGGATGGAAATCGGAAATACAAATGACATGATAGCCCCCAACAAGGAAAATTCAGGATTCTCTAAAGTGATGTAAAATGGATCGATCTGTGTTGGTGTTTCCAATGTCATGTTTCCATCTTTAAAGTGAGCACATTTTATCAGTGCTGTGTCTTCACTGAAGCCTATAGAATACAAAAATTATTTGTATGAAGAAGGAAGGACTGTAAAAAGACTTGTGGCATGTGTCCAGGACATGGGTACACTAGGTGCTGGGCACTATCAGCACTATTTACCTGTCATTGTATAAATTATTCATTTGGGCAATAAGTGAGACAAATCTGGGTCAAATCACCTGCATATTGATTTTCTTTCTTAAAGAATAAAGTTCTGTCATTTAGTTTGGTCTTTTAGCTTTACATTTTTTTTACATAAATGTATAAGGTAAAAATAACCTTGAAGAGTCAGATGTGCTATAAATTATTTAAAATTATTGGAGTTATTAGAGACATTAGAAACAATAAGTAAAAAAAAAATGCAACTCTGGTTCAAAATCTTATCAATAATTATATGTACTGCATAGACAATTATTTAATATAAATAGGCACATTGACTACTAATTTTGAGAAATCTTTATTGAAATTGGAATCTATTCCATCAGGATAGTAACACAGTGGTGTGCGTACCAAAGAGGCTGGGTAGACACACCACTGCTATGGGGCCCAGAGAACAGAGGGGCCCGGTTAAGGACCAAATGGCCCCACCCCCAAAACAAACTGACCTAGTGGATTTTAATGTGGGTGGTTTGGGCAGCCGTCCAGGGCTCAAAGGCTCCTGGACGAACCCATGGCGATCCAAACAGCCCACTTTACAATTCCCTCATTAAAGGAGAACTCCGGTATGGGTGGGAAAAAACAACTTATCCCGTATCCTAAGCATAGGGGATAAGTGTTAGATTGCGGGGGGTCTGACAGCTGGGGCCCCCTGCGATCTCCTGTACGGGGACCCGGCCGTCGGCAATCTCTGGCCCTGCCATAGAAGTGAATGGAGGGGGCGTGTTGGCCGCAGCTTCGGCTGTGGTCGAAAACGCTCGGCTCCTGCATTGAGCAGGAGGGAGCCGTGTCCCCATACAGGAGATCGCAGGGGGCCCCAGCTATCGGACCCCCCGCGATCTAACACTTATCCCCTATGATTAGGATAGGGGATAAGTTGTTTTTTCCCACCTATACCGGAGTTCTCCTTTAACCAGGAAATCTTGCACACTTTTCTTGGATCCCCAGGACAGTGAGCGCCACTTTCATGTATGCACACAGTTCATACAGTTGAAAACTGTTGGCTGCGGCCTACAACAGGAAATAAGAGTGACTAATGCCCTGGCATAGGAGGCAGTGATATCACTCCTCATGACAACCTGCACCAGAATGAAGGAGGAGGGAGGTGGCCTGGCTGTATGATTTTATTGTATTATATTGGTGCAATGGTACTTTGCTAATAGGATTACTGTCTGCCAACTGGAGGGAATTTCTTGCATACTGGTGGGGCTGTCTGCATGCTGAGGGACTACATGCTTACTGGGTAGGGGCTACCTACCTACTGTTGGGACTATCTGCCTACTGAGGGGGCTACATGTCTAGAAAGAGGACAACCTGCCTACTGAGGCAGCTACCTGACTACTAGAGGGAACAGGTTCCAAAATTTGCCTAAATTTGCCCTGGGGTCCACAGGATTTCAGTTATGCCCCTGTACCTACGTATTGGGTCAGTGAATCAGTGGCTAAGTTTGCGACTCTTTATATGCATTATTATATCTTGGATGTTACTTTTGTGGCTTTTTTCTGATTATTACAGTATCCTGTCATAGTCCAAAAATATTCCATCAACCTCACCATCTTGTAAAACTAATTTAGAAACTTTAATTTTAAAACTACTATTTAAAATGTATTACTCTTCATTCTGAAATGAAGACAATATATAACATGTACAGTAGAAGCAGTGATTGTCTATTATACCAATGGACTTACCCTTCAGGCACAGGTAATGGGGTAGATACACAGCGGACACAGCATTAGCTTCACCAATTGTCGTTATGTTAAAAAGTGGACCCAAAATCTCATAAGATTTATCTGGAAAGTTCTTTAAGTTATCGGTCCAGGAATCTAATTTATATTCAATAATAACTGGACCTTTCACCAGGAATTTGATTCGAGTTTTCTGGCAGCGGTAGAGACCGGGAGATGTCAATTCTAATCTAAAAGACCAAGAGAATGTTAAGTGGTGGGTAAATTATTATGCTTTATTTGGAGAAACTGAGTCAGGATAATAAAAAATGTCCCATCCTCACAGGAAGTCACAGGTGCAGCCCTCCAAACCACGTCTTGCCTCCCTCCCTCTCCCCCCGCTTGCTTCTAGCTTTGCATCTGGCTTTGATGTCTCCTTTTCACTGAAGATCCTTAAGGGTTCCCACTGGTAAGAAGACCTTGCCCTGAATAATTAATCTTCTGCCATTTCCATTAAATTTGGTGGCCTAAAGCAAACGCCCATCAGGATTTTATTATTTTTCTCTCCATATATTTCTACCCATAATGCCTCCACATTATCATATTCATTGGTAACCACAAGAGATTGGCAGGTATCGAATTAAAATTACTGCAGGTCAAGGAAAAAATCTTAGCTGCAATTAACCAAGTGAAGAAAGTGTTCAAGAATTATGATCGAATTAGGGCTGCATTACAAGACCTTGAAGTTAGGTCCAGACGTTGTAATATAAGGTTTCTTGGGTTCCCTGATAACTCTCAAAAAGTAGGCTATAATTGAATATTTGGAAAGTTCAGTCAAAGACACTATTGGTCAACAACATCTTTCACCCTATTTGGGATAGACCTAGCTCACTGTTTCCCCTTTAAAAAAAAATCACCCAGTTCTCCTCCAAGGACGTTCTTAGCAAAGGTGTTATGTTCTAAAGACAGAGAGGGAGATTTATCAAAACCTGTGGAGAGAAACAGTTGACCAGTTGTTCATAGCAACCAATAAGATTGCTTCTATCTTTTTTAAAGAGAAAAATAAAAAAATAAATTTGATTGGTTGCTATAGGCAACTAGTAGGGGTGTGAATCGCCAATAATTTGGCGATTCGAATCGCGATACCAGGGTGGCGATTCGATATATCGCAATATATTGCGATACTGTCATGTTGGCGATATATCACGATATATCGCGATATTCCCTATTAAAAGCTTGGGAAAACTTATTCTAGCTGAGAAAGAACAAGGTCCCGCGAGAGTTGTCCTGTGAGTGCGTACGTTCTCCTTCCTGTTTGTTCTGAGTCTGTAGTCTCGCGGTAGCAGCCTGCGAGTGGGACAGAGCTGATAACAGGTACACTGCCAACTAGTGGTCAGGAGTTTACGTGTTATAAAAAAAATAAGACAGACAAATAGGACTGTGACTCAGTGAGTGAAATACAGTAAATGTTAATTATAATAATTTATAAAAAAATCGATTCTCAGAATTTTAAAATCGATTCAGTATCGCGGAACAAAAAATAATTTTTTCTTACATCCCTAGCAACTAGCAAACATTTTCTCCCCCAAAGACAAATTGGTAGGTTAAAAAAGGCACAGGAGGAATTGCATTCCCTCTTTTCAGCTCATTCTGCTGGTGTGTGAGTTTATATTACCAAGAGTATCCCTGCAATGATAATAGAAAAGCGTATAGATGAAAGAGGCTGATATATATTTGTCCACGGTAAGTTAAGAGAGCAAGAACTTGTCCTGGCCTATTTGTATACCCCCCTCCCCCCTTTTCCTCGATGCTTTCAAAAGTACTGGTACAATTTTTGAAAGGTAGAGATTATCTACCATTGTATTTATCTGGTGATATCAATTAGGATTTAATTCCCCTACAAGACAGAAAAAGAGTTGGGGGTATCCAGCAAATTGCCAGAGTTTCCAGACTTCTCGTTATATGTAAGTTCTTTGGGATGGAACAATATATGGAGATTACACCCACATAAAGAAACTTTCTATAATGTGCCTCCTGCATTGACTTGGTCTTGTGCAATGACCTAGTGGTTCACTTGGTTAAAAACATTGGATATGCAGCCAAGTCAATATCAGACGCTACCCCAGTAGTGGCGGATCTGTGTGAGAGAGCATCGTCTATTCGTAATAGCAGGCAGCTTTGATTGAACCCCTACTGGCTTAGTATAAATTATCTAAAGGAAGTTATTAAAATGAAATTGTTTAATTTTCAGGAAATTATTAAAAACGTGTCATCCCCCCAGAAATTGTATGGGGCTCCTGTAAGGCCTTTCTTAGAAAACTGTTATATGGAGAGGTAGCCTACAAAAATAAGTTGTTTCTTCAAAAAGAGAAGTTGGAGCAAGAAGTTAAGCAGGCAGAAAAGCTAAAAACCCTACACAATCACATTTTGACAAGATACAATACAGACAATGTCCAGCTCCAAACGGAAAAAATATCAATAAAAATTAACTTTTAATT
Organism: Hyla sarda; assembly: GCF_029499605.1. Lineage (NCBI taxonomy): Eukaryota > Metazoa > Chordata > Amphibia > Anura > Hylidae > Hyla > Hyla sarda. The sequence continues at coordinate 11,283,987 of NC_079192.1, read as the reverse complement.
ATCCATATTACAATAGATTGAAAACCCTCTGTGACATGTCAAAAAAAGGACAAAAGTGACAACGCGTTTCTAGCAGTGCGATTAAGAGCACGCTGCTCGAAAATGCATCAAAGTTTTTGTCTTTTTTTATTGACATATCACAGGGGGTTTTCTATCTATTTTACTATGGATCATTACAGGTTTCTTTTTATTGATATTTTTTCTGTTTGGAGATAAACATAGTCTTCATTGTATCTTGCCCTGTAACGCCAATGCTCTTCTACGTACAATGACAGAGGCTTATATAATTTTTTTTCATTGTATAATACGTCCACAGTTCAGCATTTGTTTTTCATTTACTTATTTTTTTCTGTTAAATCTGTCATCTCAAATTGCAAAAACAAAACCGAACAGCATTTATAGTTGTTGCTTAAAGTCTCTCCTCTGTACACATTAAACAGTGACCTAAGAACACCACAGTATCCAACATACACAAACCTCAGGGAGAAGGGAAAAGGCACCGAGGCTGGAATTATGGTCCCTTCTTTGTTCTTGAATAAAATGGTCCCACAAAAAAGCACAGGATACATCATGTTCATCTGTTCATCATGGAGTGAGCCACACACACACTAGCATTATCTATATGCACAACTAAATATTCCCTTATGTGATTGATTTTTTTTTCTTTTACGCAGAGTTGTCTGGTACGTTGGGTTCAGAGTTGTAATAACCTATTTAACAGCTGAAGCTGCTGCACCATATAAAGCCTCAACTACTGGAGGGGTTTCAACCAGCTCAAAGAGCAAAAAAAAAAAAAAAAATACACAAACAAACCACAAAGCCAAATTAAAAAAAATCCTGCATATAAGAAAGCAAATAACATACAAGATTTGTTACAACTAGCGCTCCAGCCATGAGCGCTCTCCTGCCCCGTTCCCTTCTGTCGGCAGTGCCGAGGTTCGCATCACGGGACACTTCCGCATGCGAATGCCGGGATGTTACTTGCCTCCTGCTTTCTCAGCTGTTCCAGGTTGCCGGCGTGTGTGTTTAAACGCCCTCTAGGGCGCGCCGTCTCTCTCCGATTTAAAGGGCCAGCACGCTCTTAATTGGTAACAACTGCTCCCTGGCAATATAAGTGTCAGCACTTCCTGTTTCCCCTTGCCGGATTTTTGTGCTCTTTAGCCAAGAGAAAGCATTCTTGTTCTGTATTGCCTTGCTGTGCTCTGATCTCCTTGCTTCGTTCCAGACTATGCACCTGTGCCGCCTGCCCTGACCTTCTGTTTTTCCTGACTACGAGTTTGTCTCATCCTTCCAGTGCCTCATGTCCCCTCGGCAGCCTGTGTGGACGAGTCGTGCCAGGGGTAGCAACCTGGGTGCCACATGCCACAGCAAGTCCATCCCGCTTTGCGGCGGGCTCTGGTGAATACCAGCGGCACCTTAGACTCTGCTCCCTGGTACAGCTCATGCCATCATCCACACAGGCTCAGCGGATCCACTTCTTCAGTGCCGCTAACAATATTGTAATTTTTTAGAATATAGAATGTGAAGAAAAAATAATTAAGGAAGGTATGATCCAAATACACTGTAAAAAAATAAATTGTCCTTCATGAAACAAGGATTAAAGAATATGGAGCAAATTTCTGCAGCTTTGCCCTGCTATTGGACAGTAGATGGAAGAGGGACGGTGGAGTTTCAGTAAGAAAATAGCCCAGATTCAGAGGTTTTAACCCTTATCTTTTACATGATATACCCAAATCCAGGTTGAGGCTGGCTGTAGGCGGGTGCCTAACCATAGCCAAATGTAGCTTGTGGAATTCCTGCAACAATGGGTCCTGCTGTCAGCATCAACTGGGCCTGGCCATAGGCTGTGTTTCTGTAGCTTGTTCCTCTTCTTTTCTAAGAGATTCAGAGGCATCCAGTTTGTCAAGCTTGCTTAAAGGGGTACTCCACCCCAAACATCCCCTATGCAAAGGATAGGGGATAAGATGTTAGATCACGGGGGTCCCACTGTTTGGGCCCTCAGCAATTTCCGTGCCAGAAGCAGCAACGTTAGGAATTAAACGTCACGTCACGCTGCCTCCATTCATGTCAATGCGAGGAGGCGTGACGGCTATGATGTAGCAGCAGGTCCTGGCCGCAGCAGGCCATAACAAGTGAAAAGACACGCTGCAACGCACTCCATCTTCCCTTCCACCAAAAACCATTGCGAAAGTTCCTCTGCAAGCTCTGCATCTTTGGATTCGGAGGCACACTGTATGGCATCCTTATAGAGTCTGTCTTTCTTGCACAGCTCAATACCAGTTTCCAGCGGTTTTTACCCTTGAAAAGATACACAGAAATTCTTCTAAATTCAATAAGCTAATGCTTATCCAAAGGTTGAGCAGGGGATATGTTGTCAAAGTTGTCATATGCATCTATAGATGTACAAAGTGCCTAGTGGTCCTCTCCTGTTATAAACAGGTTAAGAGCTTCACTGACCGATTTATTGTTATGATTCTGCACTGAGCGGAGGTATGGTTTTACAAGAGGAAGCTGCTTCACTTTGCTGAAGTAATTGACAGCTTGGGTGTGGTCTAGTCTTGGAGACAATACCATCAAGAGAGCATTCAGCAACAGTGGTTTAACCCCTTAAAGACCAGGCCAATTTTCCTTTTTACACTTTCGGTTTTTCCTCCTCCCCTTCTAAAAGTCATAACTAGTGATGAGCGAACTTACAGTAAATTCGATTCGTCACGAACTTCTCGGCTCGGCAGTTTATGACTTTTCCTGCATAAATTAGTTCAGCTTTCCGATGCTCCGGTGGGCTGGAAAAGGTGGATACAGTCCAAGGAAAGAGTCTCCTAGGACTGTATCCACCTTTTCCAGCCCACCGGAGCACCTGAAAGCTGAACTAATTTATACAGGAAAAGTCAGCAACTGCCGAGCCGAGAAGTTTGTGACAAATCGAATTTACTGTAAGTTCGCTCATCTCTAGTCATAACGCTTTCAATTTTGCACCTAAAGACCCATATAAGGGCTTGTTTTTTGCATCATTAAAGGGGTATTCCAGGAAAAAACTTTTTTTCATATATCAACTGGTTCCAGAAAGTTAAACAGATTTGTAAATTACTTCTATTAAAAAATCGTAATCCTTTCAGTACTTATGAGCTTCTGAAGTTAAGGTTGTTCTTTTCTGTCTAAGTAATCTCTGATGACACGTGTCTCGGGAAACGCCCAGTTTAGAAGCAAATTCCCATAGCAAACCTCTTCTAAACTGGGCGGTTCCCGAGACACGTGTCATCAGAGATTAGACAGAAAAGAACAACCTAAACTTCAGAAGCTCATAAGTACTGAAAGGATTAAGATTTTTTAATAGAAGTAATTTACAAATCTGTTTAACTTTCTGGAGCCAGTTGATATATTAAAAAAAAGTTTTTTCCTGGATAACCCCTTTAATTATACTTTGTATTGACATCAATTATTTTATAACAAAATCTACTGCAAAACCCAAAAATATATACTTGTGCGGTGAAAAACAAAACAAAACATTTTGTAACTTTTTAGGGCTTCCATTTCTACACCTTATCTTTATTCTGTAGGTCTATACGGTTACAAGGATACCCAATTTATGTAGTTTTTATTTTTATTTTACTACCTTAAAAAAATCTTAACTACATGCACCAAAATTAGTACGTTTAAAATTGTCCTCTTCTGACCCCTATAACTTTTTTATTTTTCCGCATTTGGGGGTTATATGAGGACTGGTCTGTAGTTTTTATCGGTACAATTTTTGTTTAAATAGGACTTTTTGATCGCTTTTTATTCGTTTTTTATCATATTTGAAGAAACCAAAAATGCACAATTTTGCACAATATTTTTTTACGTGCACGCCATCAACCATGCGGTCTAGCTAACCTTATATTTTAATAGTTTGTACTTTTTTTTAAACTTTTTTTTATTTAAAAAGTGGGAAAAGGGGTGTGATTTAAACTTTTAATAGGGAAGCAGTTAATTCAATTTTTTTGTTTTACACTTTTTTTTTTAGCCCCTATAGGGGGCTATAACATGTAATCTTCTGATTGCATACACTGATCAATGCTATGCCATAACATTGCATTGATCAGTGTTCTCTGTGCTCTGCTGCTCAGGCTTTGAGCAGCAGATCACTGAACGGACAACTAGGAGGCAGGTGAGGACCCTCCCCTCATCCTATCCGATACCAAATCCTATCAAAGACACAGGGCGTACAGGTACGCCATGAGGTCCTGGTACTTAAGGACTGAGGATGTACATGTACGCCCTGTGTCTTTGACAGGGTGAAGGGGTACTCTGGTGGAAACTATTTTTTTAAATCAACTGGTGCCAGAAAGATTTGTAGATTTGTAAATTACTTCTATTTTAAAATCTTAATCCTTTCAGTTCTTATCAGCTGCTGTATGCTCCGTAGAAAGTTCATTTCTTTTTTCATTTCTTTTCTGTCTGACCACAGTGCTCTCTGCTGACACCTCTGTCCATGTCAGGAACAGTCCAGAGCAGGAGCAAATCCCCAAGTAAACCTCTCTTGCTCTGGACAGTTCGTACATGGACAGAGGTGTCAGCAGAGAGCACTGTGGTCAGACATAAAAGAAATATAATAAAGAAAAGAACTTCCTCTGGAGCATATTGCAGCAAATAAGAGAAGGAATGTCCAGCGCAAGATAAGGTCAAACAGGAACTTTATTGGCGATCACATGGAGCACACAGAAACACCAACGCGTTTCAGGTCAAGCTGGACCCTTAATCATGGCATAACAGGTACAAAGCAATAATGGGTTTAAATAGACAGGGAAACAAATCACATGTCTATGACATCACAAGGTTAAAAGCTAGTACAAAAACATGGAAAAGACTGAATATGAAGTCCTAAAGAATAAAATCAAAGAGCTATAGCACAGCATTGAACAGTGTATGCAATCAGAAGATTGCATGTAATAGTTCCCTATGGGGGCTATAAATGTGTGGAAAAAAGTTTTAAAAAGTTATTAAATGTGAATTAAACCCTTACCTAATAAAAAGTTTGACACCCCCTTTTTCCCATAAAAAAAAAAATGTAAACAAAAATAAAAATGAATATATGTGGTACCGCCATGTGCGTTAATGTACAAACTATAAAAATACAATGTTAATTAAACCACACGGTCAATGGCGTACACGTAAAAAGAATTCTGAAGTCCAAAATTGTGTAATTTTGGTCACTTTTTATACCTAAAAAAAATGTATAAAAAGAAATAAAAAAGTCCTATCAAAACAAAAATGGTACACATAAAAACTTCAGATCACGGCACAAGAAATGAGCCCTCACACATCCCCGTACACAAAAAAATAAAAAAGGTATAGGGGTCAGAAGAGGACATTAAAACATACAAATTTTTGTGCTAAAAGTTATACTTTTTAACAGTAGTAAACAAAATCAAACCTTTAAGTGTCATTTTTACTGAAAAGTGCACTGTGTAGAAATAGGAACCCCCAAATTTTGGTAAAATGACTGATGTCATTACAAAGTAAAATTGGTAGCACATAAAACAAGCCATCATATGGGTCTGTAGGTGGAAAACAAAGTGTTATGATTTTTAAAAGGTGAGGATGAAAAAATGAAAGTGCAAAAACGGAAAAACCCTTCAGGAGTCCTTCGGGGGTTAAAAAAAAATTGTTTCCCCCAGAGTAGCCCTTTAATTGAAGTGAAGAAATATGAATCGATGATGGCCAGATGTTCAAAGAAAAGTAGAGGACGTATCAAGCTTCGTACGGTAAGTGGTGATAATTTAGGTTTCCTTTTTTTTTTTTTTGTCCCCAGCATTGTCAGGGTATGGGAGGCAGGATGAGTAGGGTTGTAAAATGTAATATTGTGTAAAATAATGTTGTCGCATTAATGTGAAAGTATTTAAAAAAAATAAGTCACATGATTTTTAGGTTGTATAACTTTGAGTTGTGTGTATATTACAACAATACACAATGAGAATTTTGTCTGATAGGACTTACCGGTATATCCTGCCAATAGTGTGGATTACTTTTGCCAAATCCTGTTCCTGATAGAAAGTGACAAATAGTTACATAGTGACATAGATTATGAAGATGAAAAAATGACAAGAGTCCATCAAGTTTAACCTAAAGCTCTACTGTGTTGATCCAGAGGAAACTGGGCATTAGGCCCCCTCATTTTCTGGGCATTAGGCCCCCTCTTTTCCTTCTCCTATCCCTTTTGTTCCAGACATTATCCATCTAGTGAGATAGATAGCCTCCATGTTGTTTGTTAGCATAGGGTGAACCAGGCTTAACAGGGGTAGGTTCCAGTGCGGGGCCGTCCTTATCAGGACGTACATTCCGCCTAAGATTAGGGGTAAAATTAGGGCACAGCAAATTCTAGGCATTTTAGGAAGGGGTTGTTTCATCAACGCCCTCCCTTAAGCTATTCCCATCCCCCTTCCTCTTCCTTACCTTAGTACAGATACGTATCTATTGTTGTAAGCCTTCACTTTTTTCCCCATGATGACTATTGTGTGATGGGTTATTGTACACTGATTACATCCGGTTGCATGTTCATCAGTTTTTAGGCATGTTGTTTTTATGACCCTTGCATTTTGATTAGCCAGTACTTTGGTGATTTTAGTACGTTAAAGTACGATTTAGTGTTTTTTCTGTGATTTCTGAAAAAAATTCCTTCCCACTCCAATATGGCATTAGAATAACCTTTCCGCTACGGTCATCATTTTATAGGGGGGGGGGGGGGGGGGGGGTATTTATGTGGGGCATATATTGAGATGTTTGTTTTATTTTCTAAACATATGTCTACGTATCTATCTATATACAAAAAATGCAGCACTAATTCACCAGTCCATGATGTAGAGTGCCACCACCCCGACCCTAATCAGAGTCCATCCAGATATACAAACAGTAGCGCAGAACTCCAGTATAACAAAACTAAAAAGTTGCATTGCTGTAACCTCTGGACATCTTTCTCTCCTGTCGCATGCTGTGTCAGTTTCCGCCGTGCCCGAGCCACCTTTCATAGAGCCAGTGCATACACCTGATTTCCTTCCCCCGCCAACCCCAGCCAGGCACTGACTACAGAACTCTGCTCTACAGACTCCCTGGTGCCTGAGCAATAATGTCATTTTCTACAAGCAAAACTGTCTGTTATCTGTCATGCTGATTCGTGTTCCTGACCATAGCCTGTTATCCTGACTCTTCCTCTGTTTGATTCCTCTGTGCTTTGCTGATTCTGCAGTGTATGACCTCGGATTGTTAACCACTTCCTTGCTATTTAAGAGAATCACCTGGCTGCATCTAAGTGTCTCAGATTTTCTGTTCTCCACACTCAGTCTGCTATATTGTACTCTGCTTTGCTGCACTTCTGCCACCTACAGCATCAACTCACCCCTTCTGCCTATGTCCCTAGTTTCTACATTCTGGAGTGGGATAAAGGGTCAAAACCAGGGGAATACTTAGACTCTGCTTCCAGGTTTGACCCAAAGTCAAATCAGTAGGTGCCACAGAGTGTCCACACCTTTTGGGACGTTCTACATTTTTTGCTTAACATTTTGTGCCCTCCATAAGGCCATAAAACACCTTTTATCACTAAAATACAATTACTTTATTAATGATTTTCCTTGTAACTGGGGCTGACATGGTAGACACAGTTACAAGGAAAATACAGCCCCCTTATATTGCCTGCACAACTGATCTGGGTCTATGTGGTTGGCAAACAGTTAAAGGGGTATTCCAGGCAAAAACTTTTTTTTATATATCAACTGGCTCCAGAAAGTTAAACAGATTTGTAAATTACTTCTATTAAAAAATCGTAATCCTTTCTGTACTTATGAGCTTCTGAAGTTAAGGTTGTTCTTTTCTGTCTAAGTGCTCTCTGATGACAAGTATCTTGGGAAACGCCCCGTTTAGAAGAGGTTTGCTATGGGGATTTGCTTCTAAACTGGGCGTTTCCCGAGATACGTGTCATCAGAGAGGACTTAGACAGAAAAGAACAACCTTAACTTCAGAAGCTCATAAGTACTGAAACGATTAAGATTTTTTAATAGAAGTAATTTACAAATCTGTTGAACTTTCTGGAGCCAGTTGATATATATAAAAAAGTTTTTTCCTGGATAACCCCTTTAAACACTGCGGTATATATCATGCTGCAGTAAGAGAATTTCATTTAAAAGAGACACCAAACAATTTAGCCTGAGTCGACTTGGTATTTTAAACATTGTTGTACACACAGGGTGGTCCTACCATGGGTGCCTTGGTCCACTGGATCTAGGCAGCACTTTTTTAGTATACAACATGGTAATGTCAAGGGGGGGGGGGGTATGGGGAGGTGGCATTAAAACAGTGGGCCAGTGCTTTGAATTAGCCCCCAAGGCTAAATTTTGCCAGCCAACCCTGGCCAAAATAGGAGACACATTTAACTCTCGGAACCAGGCAGCACAGTGCCTTAGGCCAGCCCTGCAAATGGTCAACTCAGGCAAGGAAGGCTTTGCATGTACGTATGATGGGTACTAGGGGGTTTATGTCTATCCTTAGATTTGGGATGGTGTGTATGTGGGTTCCTGTAATAGGTTATATGATGTGTTAAATCTGCTCTGATTGTTTTACACAACGAGCAGTGTCATTTCTTTATAAATGGTAAAAAGGGGCGACCAGTACAGGAAAGACATAGATACAAGTGTGAGCTCGGAAGGAAGGGAAATAAAAGGGAACACATTTTCTTTGTACATTGGTGAGAGAACAATAAGATTCATTACCTTTTTACATTGCATCTCAAAAGAGGAAAAATAATAATAATAATAATAATAACCATGTTACCTCCTCTCCACAGAGTTTGCAGCTGATTTTGTCTACAGTCATATTCATAATTTCCTGACTTGTTTCTGTAAAAGTAGAAAACATTAACTAGATATTTTCCCCTAAGTTGTGCGGCTTTTATCAGTACAGTAGAACATGTATCACTACAACATCAGTAGAGATCAATCTAACATTTATATAGAGTTGCTGTGCAGAGAGCGTTCTTATGATTGTCCTAATAAGATTAGATTATTTTTGTATATACACCATCAGTTTATGAGGTATGGCAACTCGATTGGTGTTGTGACACTGAGGCGGTGAAAGGGTGTTTCAGTCTAGCTGGGATAGCAGACTCTTCCACCTGCGGAGGGAGCTTATCTAGAAGCATAGTCTGTACTTACATAGGACAGGTTTGCGCTTTCTGAGTGTTGCTGTGTAAGAGGGGGCTTGAAAGAGGAGTTTTAAAAACAGTGAATATCTGTTGGTAAATCTGTGGAGTGGGTGTGACTGCCTATAGTCCACATTTATATTTTGGGTAAGTCTTTTTCTCTTGCACATAGTGGGATAAATATTAGAGTTTAACCCCTTAAAGGGTACCTCTCATCAAATAAACTTTTGATATATTTTAGATTAATGAATGTTGAATAACTTTCCAATAGCATGTTAATGAAAAATATGCTTCTTTCTATTGTATTTTTCCCGATCAGTCCTATCAGCAAGCATTTCTGACTCATGCTGGAGTCCTAAACACTCAGAGCTGCCAGCCTGCTTTGTTCACAGCCAAACAGGCTGTGAACAAAGCAGGCTGGCAGCTCTGAGTGTTCTCCTTTGTGAACAAAGCAGACTGGCAGCTCGTAGTGGTTTAGGACTCCAGCATGAGTCTGAAATGCTTGCTGCCAGGACTGGTAGAGAGACCCCTAGTGGTCATTTCTTCAAAGTGGAAAATTAAATAGAAAGAAGCATATTTTTTTAATAACATGCAATTGTAAAGTTATTCTGCATACATTAATCTATAATATATCAAAAGTTTTTTTTTTGATGAGAGGTACTCTTTAACCCCTTAAGGACCCAGCCATTTTACACCTCAGGACCCGGCCGTTTTTTGCACATCTGACCACTGTCACTTTAAACATTAATAACTCTGGAATGCTTTTAGTTATCATTCTGATTCCGAGACTGTTTTTTCGTGACATATTCTACTTTAACATAGTGGTAAAATTTTGTGGTATCTTGCATCCTTTCTTGGTGAAAAATCCCAAAATTTTATGAAAAATTTGAAAATTTTGCATTTTTTTAACTTTGAAGCTCTCTGCTTGTAAGGAAAATGGATATTCCCAAAAAAAATTTTTTATTCACATATACAATATGTCTATTCTATGTTTGCATCATAAAATTTACGTGTTTTTACTTTTGGAAGACACCAGAGGGCTTCAAAGTTCAGCAGTAATTTTCCAATTTTTCACAAAATTTCCAAACTCACAATTTTTCAGGGACCAGTTCAGGTTTGAAGTGGATTTGAAGGGTCTTCATATTAGAAATACCCCACAAATGACCCCATTATAAAAACTGCACCCCCCAAAGTATTCAAAATGACATTCAGTCCGCGTTTTAACCCTTTAGGTGTTTCACAGGAATAACAGCATAGTGAAGGAGAAAATTCACAATCTCCATTTTTTACACTCGCATGTTCTTGTAGACCCAATTTTTGAATTTTTACAAGGGGAAAAAGGAGAAAATGTATACTTATATTTGTAGCCCAATTTCTCTCGAGTAAGCACATACCTCATATGTCTATGTAAAGTGTTCGGCGGGCGCAGTAGAGGGCTCAGAAGCGAAGGAGCGACAAGGGGATTTTGGAGAGTACGTTTTTTTTAAATGGTTTTTGGGAGGCATGTTGCATTTAGGAAGCCCCTATGGTGCCAGAACAGCAAAAATCCCCCACATGGCATACCATTTTGGAAACTAGACCCCTTGAGGTACGTAACAAGGAATAAAGTGAGCCTTAATACCCCACAGGGGTTTCACGACTTTTGCATATGTAAAAAAATAAAAATAAAATTTCACTAAAATGTGTGTTTCCCCCCAAATTTCACATTTTTGCAAGGGTTAATAGCAGAAAATACCCCCCAAAATTTGTAACCACATCTCTTCTGAGTACGGAGGTACCCCATAAGTTGACCTGTAGTGCACTACGGGCGAACTACAATGCTCAGAAGAGAAGGAGTCATATTTGGCTTTTTGAGAGCAAATTTTGCTCGGGGGGCATGTCGCATTTAGGAAGCCCATATGGTGCCAGGACAGCAAAATAACCCCCACATGGCATACCATTTTGGAAACGAGACCCCTTGAGGAACGTAACAAGGGATACAGTGAGCATTTACCCCCCACTGGTGTCTGTCATATCTTTGGAACAGTGGGCTGTACAACATTTTTAATTTGCACAGCCCACTGTTCCAAAGGTCTGTCAGACACCAGTGGGGGGTAAATCCTCACTGCACCCCTCATTACATTCCGTGAGGGGTGTAGTTTCCGAAATGGGGTCACATGTGGGGTTTTGTTTTTTTTGCGTTTGTCAAAACCGCTGTAACAATCAGCCACCCCTGTGCAAATCACCTCAAATGTACATGGCGCACTCTCCCTTCTGGGCCTTGTTGTGCGCCCCCAGAACACTTTACGCCCACATATGGGGTATTTCCGTACTCAGGAGAAATTGCGTTACAAATTTTGGGCGGATTTTTTCCTCTTTACCTCTTGTCAAAATGAAAAGTATAGGGCAACACCAGCATGTTAGTGTAAAAAGTTTATTTTTTTACACTAACATGCTGGTGTAGACCCCAACTTCACCTTTTCATAAGGGGTGAAAGGAGAAAAAGGCCCCCAAGATTTGTTAGTCAATTTCTCCCGAGTACGGCGATACCCCATATGTGACCCTAAACTGTTGCCTTGAAATACGACAGGGCTCCAAAGTGAGAGCGCCATGCGCATTTGAGGCCTGAATTAGGGATTTGCATAGGGGTGGACATAGGGGTATTCTACGCCAGTGATTCCCAAACAGGGTGCCTCAAGCTGTTGCAAAATCCCAGCATGCCTGGACAGTCAACGGCTGTCTGGCAATACTGGGAGTTGTTGTTTTGCAACAGCTGGAGGCTCCATTTTGGAAAGAGTGGCGTACCAGGCGTTTTTCATTTTTATTGGGGAGGGAGGGGGGCTGTGTAGGGGTATGTGTATATGTAGTGTTTTTTACTTTTTATTTTATTTTGTGTTAGTGTAGTGTGTTTTTAGGGTACAGTCACATGGGCGGGGGGTTACAGCGAGTTTGAGCTGCCGCGCAAAATTTACTGCATCGCAAACTTGCAGCCCGATACTCACTGTAAGCCCCCTGCCCATGTGAATGTACCCTGTACATTCACAGGGGGGGGGGACCTCCAGCTGTTGCAAAACTACTACTCCCAGCATGCCTGAGAATGTTTGGGAGTTGTGGTTTTGCAACAGCTGGAGGCACACGGGTTGGGAAACACTGAGTTAGGAAACAATGTTTCCCAACCAGTGTGCCTCCAGCTGTTGCAAAACCACAACTCCCAAACATTCTCAGGCATGCTGGGAGTAGTAGTTCGGCAACATCTTTATAGCCAGATGTTGCCGAACTACAACTCCCAGCATGCTTGGAGTTGTAGATTGCAACATCTGGAGGACTACAGTTTGCAGACCACTAATACAGTGGTTCCCAATCTGTGCCCTTCCAGATGTTGCAAAACTACAACTCCCAGTATGCCAAAACTGTCCAGGCATGCTGGGAGTTGTAGTTCTGCAACATCTGAAGGGCCAGATGTTACAGAACTACAACTCCCAGCATGCCTGGACAGTAAGGGCATGCTGAGGATGTGTAGTTTTGCAACATCTGGAAGGGCACAGTGGTCTCCAAACTGTGGACCTCCAGATGTTGCAAAACTGCAACTCCCAGCATGCCCAGACGCCAAGGGCTGTCTGGGCATGCTGGGAGTTGTAGTTTACAGGGTCCTATTACAGCAATGCACGCCGCTTTACGGCGACGTGCATTGCTGTAAAGGGCCCGACCGCGGCTGAAGATCTAATCACCTGTCGCCGCCGCCGCCGCCATCTTCATCGTCTGGATCCGGGTCTTCAGGGACGAGGTAAGTACCGGGGCCGGTCCCCAGCACTCCCCCGTCCCCCGCCGCGTCCTCCGGTCTTCCTCCCGTCCTCTCCGGACTTTCAGGGGCCGGACAGGACGGGAGGAAGTAACCGCCCTCCCCCCTGCGATTGGTCGGTTAACTAACCGACAGATCGCAGGGTATAGGAGGAGGTGGCCGGCTTGCCACCTCGCTCCTATACTCCAGCATGGTCCTGGCTGTCTGTGACAGCCGGGATCATGCGAAATTACCGGGTGGTCGGGTCCCAGAGACCCGATCAGCCTGGTATCGCCGCAGATCGCAAGGGCGATTTCCCTTGCGATTTGCGGCGATCGCCGACATGGGGGCCTACATGGCCCCCCTCGGCGTTTGCCCTGGATGCCTGCTGAAGGATTTCAGCAGGGATCCGCTTCCGATCTCTGCCCGGGGCGCGGCAGAGACCGGAAAACGCCATGACGTATGCATACGTCATGGGTCCTTAAGACCCAGGGTGTGATGACCTATGCATACGTCATGGGTCCTTAAGACCCAGGGTGTGATGACCTATGCATACGTCATGGGTCCTGAAGAGGTTAAGGACCCAGCCATTTTACACCTTAGGACCCGGCCATTTTTTGCACATCTGACCACTGTCACTTTAAACATTAATAACTCTGGAATGCTTTTAGTTATCATTCTGATTCCAAGATAATTTTTTCGTGACATATTCTACTTTATTTTAGTGGTAAATTTTCGGCGTTACTTGCATCCTTTCTTGGTGAAAAATCCCAAAATGTAATGAAAAATTAGAAAATATTGCATTTTTCTAACTTTGAATCTCTCTGCTTGTAAGGAAAATGGATATTCCCCCAAAAATTTTTTTTTAATATGTCTACTTTATGTTTGCATCATAAAATTGATGAGTTTTTACTTTTGGAAGACATCAGAGGGCTTCAAAGTTCAGCAGCAATTTTCCAATTTTTCACAAAATTTTGAAACTCACTATTTTTCAGGGACCAGTTCAGGTTTGAAGTGGATTTGAAGGGTCTTCATCTTAGAAATACCCCACAAATGACCCCATTATAAAAATTGCACCCCCCAAAGTATTCAAAATGACATTCAGTCAGCGTTTTAACCCCTTAGATGTTTCACAGGAATAGCAGCAAAGTGAAGGAGAAAATTCACAATCTTCATTTTTTACACTCGCATGAATTTTTGCAAGGGGTAAAAGGAGAAAATTTATACTTATATTTGTAGCCCAATTTCTCTCGAGTAAGCACATACCTCATATGTCTATGTAAAGTGTTCGGCGGGCGCAGTAGAGGGCTCAGAAGCGAAGGAGTGACAAGGGGATTTTGGAGAGTACGTTTTTCTGGAATGGTTTTTGGGGGGCATGTTGCATTTAGGAAGCCCCTATGGTGCCAGATCAGCAAAAAAAAAAAAACACATGGCATACCATTTTGGAAACTAGACCCCTTGAGGAAAGTAACAAGGAATAAAGTGAGCCTTAATACCCTACAGGTGTTTAACGACTTTTGCATATGTAAAAAAAAATATATATATTTTTCACTAAAGTGTGTTTCCCCCCAAATTTCACATTTTTGCAAGGGTTAATAGCAGAAAATACCCCCCAAAATGTGTAACCTAATCTCTTCTGAGTATGGAGGTACCCCATAAGTTGACCTGAAGTGCACTACGGGCGAACTACAATGCTCAGAAGAGAAGGAGTCATATTTGGCTTTTTGAGAGCAAATTTTGCTCGGGGGCATGTCACATTTAGGAAGCCCCTATGGTGCCAGGACAGCAAAAAACACTCCCCACATGGCATACCATTTTGGAAACTAGACCCCTTGAGGAACGTAACAAGGGGTACAGTGAGCATTTACCCCCCCCCCCCACTGGTGTCTGTCAGATCTTTGGAACAGTGGGCTGTACAACATTTTTAATTTGCACAACCCACTGTTCCAAAGATCTGTCAGACACCAGTAAATTCTCACTGCACCCCTCATTACATTCCGTGAGGGGTGTAGTTTCCGAAATGGGGTCACATGTGGGGTTTTGTGTTTTTTGCGTTTGTCAGAACCGCTGTAACAATCAGCCACCCCTTTGCAAATCACCTCAAATGTACATGGCGCACTCTCCCTTCTGGGCCTTGTTGTGCGCCCCCAGAGCACTTTGTGCCCACATATGGGGTATCTCCGTAGTCGGGAGAAATTGCATTACAAATTTTGGGGGGCTTTTTTCCCCTTTTACCTCTTGTCAAAATGAAAAGTATAGGGCAACACCAGCATGTTAGTGTAAAAAAATTATTTTTTTACACTAACATGCTGGTGTAGACCCCAACTTCACCTTTTCATAAGGGGTGAAAGGAGAAAAAGCCCCACAAAATTTGTTAGGCAATTTCTCCCGAGTACGGCGATACCCCATATGTGACCCTAAACTGTTGCCTTGAAATACGACAGGGCTCCAAAGTGAGAGAGCGCCATGTGCATTTGAGGCCTGAATTAGGGATTTGCATAGGGGTGGACAAAGGGGTATTCTATGCCCGTGATTCCCAAACAGGGTGCCTCCAGCTATTGCAAAACTCCCAGCATGCTTGGACAGTCAACGGCTGTCCGGCAATACTAGGAGTTGTAGTTTTGCAACATCTGGAGGACTGCAGTTTGCAGACCACTAATACAGTGGTTCCCAATCTGTGCCCTTCCAGATGTTGCAAAACTACAACTCCCAGTATGCCAAAACTGTCCAGGCATGCTGGGAGTTGTAGTTCTGCAACTTTTGAAGGGCCAGATGTTACAGAACTATAACTCCCAGCATGCCTGGACAGTAAAGACATGCTGAGGATGTGTAGTTTTGCAACATCTGGAAGGGCACAGTGGTCTCCAAACTGTGGACCTCCAGATGTTGCAAAACTGCAACTCCCAGCATGCCCAGACGCCAAGGGCTGTCTGGGCATGCTGGGAGTTGTAGTGTAAGGGGACCAGATGGAGCAGTCCAGATCGCTTTACGGCGGTCTGGACTGCTGCAAAGGTCCCGCAACGCCGCCGAAGATCCACTCACCTGTCACCACCGCCGCCGGGATTCGAGTCTTCAGGGACGAGGTAAGTACCGGGGCCGGGCCCCAGCACTCCCCCGTCCCCAGCAGCGTCCTCCGGTCTTCCTCCCATTCTCTCCGGACTTCCAGGGACCTAGCAGGACGGGAGGAAGTAACCCCCCCCCTGCGATTGGTCGGTTAGCTAACCGAGGAATCGCAGGCGATAGGAGGAGGTGGCAGGCTTGCCACCTCGCTCCTATACTTTAGCATGGTCCTGGCTGTCTGTGAAAACCGGGATCATGCAAAATTACCGGGCGGTCGGGTAGCAGAGACCCGATCAGCCCGGTAACAACGCAGATCGAAGGGGCGACGATTTGCGACGATCGCCGGCATGGGGGGCTGACATGGCCCCCCTGGGCGTTTGCCCTGGATGCCTGCTGAAGGATATCAGCAGAAATGCGTCAGGGACCGGAATACGCCAGGACGTCACAGGCGTCCTGGGTCCTTAAAGCTCAGGGTGCAAGGACGTCACAGGACGTCCTGTGTCCTTAAGGGGTTAAACACCCTTTTTCTGCTTTTTTTTTCTTTTCTCTTTTTCTCTGTTCCACCTCTAGGGGGAGGAGTTGATTGGGCACAGGTGTATAAATCTTAGCTTGGGACTCTTTATTGAGCTTGATCTTCTGAGTGTTGCTGTATAAGAGGGGGCTTGAAAGAGGAGTTTCAAAAACAGGAGTTTGAAAGCAGGAGGTTGAGATCGCTGTGAGTGTTAATTTCAGAACCCACAAGGTCTACAAAAAATTTGAAGTGTAATTTTGACTGTCTGTTTTTGCCTATACATTTGTGAAATCCCCATAACTAGATGGCCTCCATGTTGAAAAATTCAGTCTGGTGTACATCCTGCGCGATGTATGCAATCCTTGAGCAGCAGTTCGAGGGTGCATACTGCTGTGTGAGATGTGTGCGAGTTGTTCATTTGGAAGCCCAGATCCTGGATCTAGAGGAACAGTTGGCAACATTGAGACGCATTGACAACCCGGAGAGGAGTCTCCTGCTCACTGAGCAAGTACTCTCGGGAGTAGAGGTGGGGGAGGATAGTGGGACGGAGGTGAAGGACAGCCAGGCAGTTAGCTGGGTTGCAGTTAGAAAGCTGGGTAGGGGAAAAAGTGTCAGGGAGGCTAGTCCTGAACTGGCACACCCCAACAAGTTTACCCGCTTGGCAGATGAGGGGGATGCCATTACAGAGCTAGCAGAACTGCAGCAGGATACTGCCTCTGACCACCAGGGGGATGTCGAGTAAGGATGGAGGGAGGAGTGCAGGACAGGCTAGACAGGTACTAGTGGTGGGGGACTCAATTATTAGGGGGACAGACAGGGCGATCTGTCACAAAGACCGGGATCGCCGAACAGCGTGTTGTCTGCCTGGCGCTCGAGTTCGGCACATCGCGGATCGGGTTGACAGGTTGCTGGGCGGGGCTGGAGAGGACCCAGCAGTCATGGTACATATTGGCACCAATTACAAAGTAAGAGGTAGGTGGAGTGTCCTTAAAAATGATTTCAGGGACTTAGGCCGCAAGCTTAAGGCAAGGACCTCCAAGGTAGTATTTTCTGAAATACTACCAGTACCACGAGCCACACCAGAGAGGCAGCGGGAGATTAGGGAGGTAAATGAGTGGCTCAGAAGCTGGTGTAGGAAGGAAGGGTTTGGGTTCGTGAAGAACTGGGCCGACTTCACTGTCAGTTACCGGCTCTACCGTAGGGACGGGCTGCACCTCAATGGGGAGGGTGCAGCTGTGTTTGGGGAGAAGATGGCTAGAAGGGTGGAGGAGTGTTTAAACTAGGGACTTGGGGGGAGGGAACCTGCAGCAAAGAGGGGGAAGACAGTGTAGATAGAGAGGGGGGACTTAGTGATGTACCTGGGGGTGGAGCGGAGGGAGGGGTTAGAATAGTTAATAGGAATAGGCTTCATAGGAAAATAAAACTTACACCCTTGAATCCCATTAACCCCAATAACATAAAGGATGGAAATGTAAAGTGTATGTTCACAAATGCCAGAAGCCTAGCAAATAAAATGGGGGAGCTTGAGGCCTTGATACTGGAGGAACATATTGATATAGTTGGGGTCATTGAGACATGGCTGGACTCCTCGCATGACTGGGCTGTCAATCTGCAGGGGTTTACATTGTTTCACAAGGATAGAATGAACAGGAAAAGTAGTGGAGTCTGTCTGTATGTAAGAAGTGGTATGAAAGTCAGTGTGAACGATGCCATACTGTGTGATGATTCTGAGTAGGTGGAATCACTGTGGGTAGAATTACAAAAGGAGGGAAATACTGAAAAAATAATATTTGGTGTAATCTACAGACCCCCTAATATCACTGAAGAGATAGAAGTTCGGCTTTATAAACAAATAGAGAGGGCCGCCCGGGCAGGTACAGTGGTAATAATGGGAGATTTTAACTATCCAGATATAGATTGGGGCCGGGGGCTGGCTAAAACTACAAAGGGGTGTCAATTCCTAAATTTATTGCAGGATAATTTTATGGGCCAGTTTGTGGAGGACCCAACAAGAAGTGATGCCTTGTTGGATCTGATCATTTCCAACAACACAGAGCTGGTTGGTAATGTAACTGTGCGGGAAAACCTTGGTAATAGCGACCACAATATAGTTACTTTTCACTTAAAATGTAGAAAACAAAGACAGACGGGGAAGGCAAAAACATATTACTTTAAAAAGGCAAATTTCCCTGGGCTGAGGGCTGCACTACAGGACATAGACTGGGGGGAGGTGTTCTCAAATACTGATACAGAAGGTAAATGGGACATCTTTAAATCAACTCTAAATAATTATACAGCTATAATATATAAAGGGGAACAAATATAAACCATTAAAACTAAATCCTACATGGCTGACAAATGAGGTTAAAAGAGCAATAAACAACAAAAAAATAGCCTTCAAAAAATACAAATCTGATGGGTCAGCGATAACATTTAAACAGTACAAAGAGCTTAATAAAATCTGTAAAAATGCAATAAAAACAGCAAAAATTCTAAATGAGAGACAGGTGGCCAAAGAAAGCAAAACTAATCCTAAATATTTTTTTTAGATATATAAATGCAAAAAAACCAAGGACAGAGCATGTAGGACCCCTTAATAATGATAATGGGGAGGTTGTCACAGGCGATCAAGAGAAGGCGGAGCTACTGAATGGGTTCTTTAGTTCTGTATATAATAAGGAAGGAGGAACTAACATTGGACAGGCCAGTGCTGGTATCACATCATGTACAGGTCAGTGCTGGTAACACATCATGTACAGGTCAGTGCTGGTAACACATCATATAATGTACTGAACTGGCTTAATGTAGAAATGGTACAAGGTAAGTTAAGTAAAGTAAATGTAAGCAAATCTCCAGGGCCAGATGGACTACACCCAAGAGTTCTTAGAGAGGTAAGTTCAGTAATATCTGTACCCCTGTTCATGATATTTAGAGATTCTCTGGTGTCTGGTATTGTGCCAAGGGACTGGCGGAAGGTGAATGTGGTGCCAATCTTCAAAAAGGGCTCTAGGTCTTCCCCAGGAAACTATAGACCGGTAAGTTTAACGTGCATTGTGGGTAAATTGTTTGAAGGACTTATAAGGGATTACATACAGGAATACATAGGGGATAATAGTATTATAAGTGATAGCCAGCATGGGTTTACTAAGGATAGAAGTTGTCAAACCAATCTAATTTGCTTTTATGAAGATGTGAGTAGAAGCCTTGACAGAGGAATGGCTGTGGATATAGAGGGGGGCTCTGTATACAGAGGAATGGCTGTGGATATATAGAGGGGGGCTGTGTATATAGAGGGGGGCTGTGTATACAGAGGAATGGCTGTGGATATAGAGGGAAATTTATCAAAACCTGTGTAGAGGAAGAGTGGTGCAGTTGCCCATAGCAACCAATCAGATTGCTTCTTTCATTTTTAAGGAGACCTGTGAAAAAGGAAAGAAGCTCTCTGATTGGTTGCCATGGGCAACTGCACCACTCTTCCTCTACACAGGTTTTGATAAATCTCCCCCATAGTGTTTCTGGATTTTGCTAAAGCATTTGATACTGTCCCTCACAGACGTCTGACAGGTAAGTTAAGGTCTTTGGGTTTGGAAACTTTAGTTTGTAACTGGATTGAACACTGGCTCATGGATCGTACCCAGAGTGTGGTGGTCAATGATTCGTACTCTGATTGGTCCCCGGTAATTAGTGGTGTACCCCAAGGTTCAGTACTGGACCCGCAGTTGTATAATTTATTTATCAATGATATAGAGGATGGTATTAACAGCTCTGTTTCTATCTTTGCAGATGACACCAAGCTTTGTAGCACGGTACAGTCTATAGAGGATGTGTATAGGTTACAGGATGACTTGGATAGACTAAGTGTCTGGGCATCCACTTGGCAAATGAGGTTCAATGTGGATAAATGTAAAGTTATGCATCTGGGTACTAATAACCTGCATGCGTCGTATGTCTTAGGGGGGATTAAACTGCCAGAGTCACTGGTAGAGAAGGATCTGGGTGTACTTGTAGATCACAGACTACAGAATAGCATGCAATGTCAGGCTGCTGCTTCCAAAGCCAGCAGGATATTGTCATGTATAAAAAGAGGCATGGACTCGAGGGACAGGGACATAATACTCCCCCTTTATAAAGCATTGGTACGGCCTCACCTGGAATATGCTGTTCAGTTTTGGTCACCTGTCCATAAAAGGGACACTGCGGAGTTGGAAAGGGTGCAGAGACGCGCGACTAAACTAATATGGGGCATGGAACATCTTAGCTATGAGGAGCGATTAAAGGAGTTACAAATGTTTAGTCTTGAGAAGAGACGTTTAAGGGGGGATATAATAAACGTATATAAGTATATTAATGGCCCATACAAAAAATATGGAGAAAAACTGTTCCAGGTTAAACCCCCCAAAGGACGAGGGGGCACTCCCTCCGTCTGGAGAAGAAAAGGTTTAGTCTCACGGGGTGACACGCCTTCTTTACCATGAGAACTGTGAACTTATGGAACAGTCTACCTCAGGAACTGGTCACAGCAGGAAAAATTAACAGCTTTAAAACAGGGTTAGATACATTCCTGGAACAAAATAATATTAATGCTTATGAAGAAATATAAAATCCCATCCCTTCCCCAATATCGCGCCACACCCCTACCCTTCAATTCCCTGGTTGAACTTGATGGACTTATGTCTTTTTTCAACCGTACTGACTATGTAACTATGTAAGCTGGCTGTAAGGGGAAGGCACAGGTCCTTGCAGGTGGAGTGTTCTTTCTACAGTATAAGACAGACAAGTGGTCTGAGGAACACACGGCAAGACGCCGCAAACGCTGTTGTCGGGGTAATAACTCAATTATGAATAATTATTTATGGTCAACAACAATATTAAAAAGATTATGTCCTTTATGACCGATGTCAGTGATGCTGGCCGCTAGGTCCACAAGTGGGTTGCGTGTTCCCAATGTTGTTAAGTACTACTGGGCAGCTCATTTACGTCATTTAGCCGCTTGGTCTACATACCATGCTTATAGTCGATGGATGGAGTTGGAGAAGCTATGGCTGGCTCAGATCCATCCAAATGCTCTCCTTTGGAGTTTTCCCCCTCCTTCTACCTCTCTGGGTTCAATGTTCTTTTCCCCATATTTCTGGGAATATTGCTCCAGAAAGTTCAAACTTTTTTTCTTCTTTCTCTCCCCTACAATCTTTTCTCTACCATTCTGACTTCTCCTATGGCTTAACTTTGTGTATGGTTAAAAAGTGGGGTGCTAAGGGCCTTTTCTGCTGGGCAGATGGGATTGACCCTCTCTCACTCTTCTGTCCTTTGAACTGGTATCTCGCAGGGACCTCCCTCCCTCTGAAAGGATCCACTATATGCAACTTCCCCATTATATGGCCCTTGGACGGGACTGCCCCATTGAACTGATACATGAAACGCTGAGAAGAAGCCCTTCGCACCCCTATTACTCTCCATCAGTGGCGGATCATTTGGGAACGGGCCTCTAAGCCCCCTATCTGTACTGCTTTTAAGGAAACACAGTTTAAAATGCTAATGGGATGGTACCATACCTCCGAGTAGCTGAATAAATTGAACCCTGCCATTCCTCCTCAATGCTGGCGTTGTGGGGGGCGGTTGTGATCTGTATTTCACATTTTCTGGACGTGCCCCCTGATTGTAGACTTACTGGCAAATTGTGAAGCGGCTTCTTTCTGCTGTTCTGGCTGTCTAAGTTCCCCTTGACCTACCTCTTACATTTATCCTATAGGGCTCTTTCAAAGAAGCCATTTATGCTTTTCATGCATATAGTCCTTGCTGCTAAGACCCTTATAGCCAAATGTTGAAAACGGTCCCTCCCACCCTCTAAGGATGATCTAGTGGCTCGCATTAGGGATCGACCGATTATCGGTATGGCCGATATTATCGGCCGATAATCACGATTTTGGGCATTATCGGTATCGGCAATTACCTTGCCGATAAGCCGATAATGCCCCGCCCCCGCACCGTGACCGCCGCACCCCCGACCCACCGCACCGCGTCGCACCCCCCACCGTGATGCTGGGCGGTATACCGGTATGGATTTTTGCATATAACGCTATACCGGTCGGGCCCCTCCCCCACCCTCCGAGTCAATAAAAAAATTAAACTTACCCGTAATGGGTGTGGTCCGGGCCATCCATCGTTCCTGTAGTGTCCGGGGGCGTTCCGGGTGAACCGGTCCGGGCTGTCCTTCTCCGGCGGTCATCTTCTCCACTCCGGGCAGGCTCCGGCCTAGGACACTGCATAGACGCCGCTACGCCGTGACGTCAGGTGCGTCGCTGCTCACGGGCGTCACTGCGCAGCGGCGTCTATGCAGCGTACTAGGCCGGAGCCTGCCCGGAGTGGAGAAGATGACCGCCGGAGAAGAAGGACAGCACGGACCGGTTCACCCTTCACCCGGAACGCCCCCGGACACTACAGGAACGATGGATGGCCCGGACCACCCTGACAGGTTGGGGGAGAGAAGCGGGTGGTGGCGGCGGCGGCCTATGGCCCCGCAAAAGCCACTGCAGTGCATTGATTTAAAGCGCCTGCTTTAAATCAATGATCTGCAGCAGTGTTGCGGGGGGTTAAATAGCCGATAACTTATACCGGAATATCGGTATCGGCCCTAACCTACACCGATTATCGGTTTTGGTATCGGCCCTAAAAAAACGATATCGGTCGATCCCTAGCTCGCAAAGGTGAGATTTGCACTCTTGAATCTGTTACAGCCTCCCTGAATAACTCCATGCCCCTGTTTGCCATCGGATCGTTTTACCAATCAGCAACCCCTGTGAACCTAAATTTGTTTCTTGCTCTAACCTTCTCTCTTTCTACCTCTCTTATTTTTTGTGTCCTGTCCATTGTCCTTTAGTGTTTGTCTAATCCTATGTTCTCAGTTGTTTGTTGTCTATCTTTGTGGCCCTTCCCTCCCCCCTCATCTATTCTTTTTTTTTTTGTCCCAACCTTCCTGTGCCATGTATTAATGGATGTTTCACCCCTGGTCTCTGGACATAGTAGGCCGATGGCCCTGAGTGCGGCTTATGCTTTGATGGGGTGTTTATGCTTTTATTGGAATATAGAGTGCTCTCTGCTGACACCTCTGTCCATGTCAGGTAACTTCCAGAGCAGGAGAGGTTTGCTATGGGGATTTGCTCCTGCTCTGGACAGTTCCTGACATGGACAGAGGTGTCAGCAGAGGTGTTATATTTTCTGCTCGTACGACAACTAGTCATGCCGCACCAAATAAATCATTCATTCACATCTTCAATATGTCTACTTTATATTCCCATGATTTGGTAAACATTTTACTTTGGGGTGCATCCTTTTAGTTTAGGATATCTTGTTGGCATCATATAAAATTACAGGGACCTTGGGGTGCAAAAATATTTTTGAAAGACAAGTTGACACTTTCATTGGTACCATTCTGGGGTACATGTGACACTCTGATCGTTTTTTATTTAAATTTTTATGAGGTGGTATACATAAAAAAAATCTACTGTATTTATCGGCGTATAACACGCACCCCCATTTTAACAGGGAAATTTAAATAAAAAAATAAAATGTAAAATAAATGACTTGGACTAAATGCCACATCATCCCCCCAACTTTGTTTTCTTCTGCACCTCAGTTTGGTCCTGTCACCTCCAGTGCCACATCATTCCTTCCCTTTTATCAGTCCCTGTGCCACGTTTACCCCTCTCATCACCACCCCCCGTCTCATCACCCCCCCATGTCTCATCCTTTCCCCCTGTCATAGACCACAACTAGCTAAACAGACATTAAGCATTTAGTGCCTCCCCCCACAATCATTTCCCACTGTCTCATCATCCCCCCACCCTGTCTCATCATTCCCCCCTCATCATTTCCCCACCCTGTCCCATCATGTCCCCCATCACCCCCCCTTATCCTTTCCCCCGTCTCATCATGTCTCCCATCATTATCCCCCCACCCTGTCTCATCATGTCCCCCCATCATTCCCCCCTCATCATCCCCCACCCTGTCTCATCATGCCCCCCCCTCATCATTTCCCCCTGTCTCATCATGTCCCCATCATTCCCCCCCCACATCATTCCCCCTGTCTCATCCCCCCATCATTCCCCCCCACCCCCCCTGTCATCATTTCCGGTCTCATCATCCCCCCAGTGGTCTTCAACCTGCAGACCTCTGCGCAGACAGGTAAGAAAAATAAACAAAACTATAAAAAGCAGGAAAGGGGGAATGATGAGGGAGGGGGAGGGAGGTAGGGAAAATGAAAAGTGAAACTCACTTGTCTACAGCCCTATACACAGGTACTGGTGGATAGTGCGGGAGACGCTGATTAAAAGGTAGCGCAGATCCGGACAAGGTAGGGCTCATTTTAATCAGCCTCTCCCGCACTATCCACCACACCAGTACCTGTGGATAGTGCGCGAGAAAACAAGTGACAGAGCGGGGAGGAGACGCCGCTGGTCACTGATTTAAAGTGGCCACGGCCGTGCTGTTAATACTTAACAAGCAGACGCTGCTGCGGACGCTTTAAATCAGTGACCAGAAGATTTATCGGCGTATAACACGCAGGCAGACTTTTGCCTTAAATTTAAGTTTTAAAAGTGCGTGTTATATGCCGATAAATACGGTATTCTGCGGTTGTTTTAAATTTTTTTTATTGTTAACGTTGCACTGTAGAGTGATAAGATTCCGGTGATACCAAATTTATATACTTTTTTTTTTTAGTTTATTTTAGTTCATTTATGGCATAATTATTATTATTTTTTTAAATCATGTTTGTAAGTTGCCGTATTCTGTGAGCTTTAACTTTTTTATTTTTTCACTGATGCAATTGTGTGAGGACTCTTTTTTTGTGGGACATGTTGATATTTTATACACATATATAATTTTATTTATTTTTATATATTTTTTTCACATTTCTTTTCTATCGTTTTTAATTTTTCACTTTTTTCCACACTTTTTTTTTTTTTTTTTTACTATTATACACATAATTCAATTGAGTACACATCTGTACTCCATTGAATTATGCCTATGCCTGCCAGTTCTGACAGGCATAGGATAGATCAGTCTCTACCTTAGATAGATGGCTAGATACAAATAGAACACAATAAAAAACATATCCAGGGGTGCACCTAGAGCATTTGGCACCCGGGGTGGACCCTTTGTTTGGCACCCCTTCACCCCCCCCCCCCCTTAATTACACCCCCTCCCTTCTTCCCCTCTAAATATAGCCCCCCCTTAATTACACCCCCTCCTTCTTCCCCCTTAATTACACCCCCTCCTTCCCCCCAGGGGTGGACTGACAACACTTGGGGCCCCCGAGTCAATCTTCTGCCACGCCCCTATTGCACCCAAATCCCACACACAATAAACTAAAATTTATATTTGTAAGAAACACTTTAACGTGGGTAAATTTCCATGACCAATAATACTGGTATACAAGGAGTAAATATATAACACCACACAATAACTGGATAACCACTATACGTAGACCAGTATACTATACAGGATCTGTATACAATATAAGTGATTATATACAGGACCATATGGCGGTAGATATCAGCTGTACACAGTATGTGTATACCACATAAGTGATTATATATAGGACCATATGGTGGTAGATATCAGCTGCACACAGGATGTGTATACCATATAAGTGATTATATACAGGACCATATGGCGGTAGATATCAGCTGTACACAGGATGCGTATACCATATCAGTGATTACAGTTACATTTTGGGACTCACAATTACGTCTTTTCTGATTAGCGGCGTCCTCTTTCCTTTTCTTCTCCGTCCGGATAAGACCGCCATGTGGATCTCTTAACATCTGCAGGAAAAACATGTCAGACTCTACATTTTTCAGTGCCCTCCCCTCCTCTACACAATCTTTCCATCTATAGGCCCACAAACTGTAATAATGCCCTCCTTGTGTCCTGCACAGTAAAAGGGCAGGTAGGTAGGTAGCCAGGTAAATAGGTAACTAGGTAGGTAGATCAGGAAGCCAGGTATGTAGGTAGGTGACAAGCCAGGTAGGTAGGGGGCTAGCTAGGTAGTTAGGCAGCAAGGTATGTACATAGGTAGCTGGGTATGTAGGTAGTTAGATAGCCTGGTATGTAGGTAAGTAGTTAGGCATCCAGGTATAAAGTTAGGTAGCCCCCCCCCACCTTCCCTGTAGATATAGGCAGCAGAGTTAACCCCCCTTCCCCATAGGTATAGGCAGCAGGTAAACCCCCTTCCCAATAGGTATAGGAACAGAGTTAATCCCCCTTTCTCCTTAAGTATAGGCAGCTGAGTCCCCCCCCCACCCCCTTTCCCCATAGGTATATGCAAAGTAACACCCTCCCTCTTTTCCATAGTTATATGCAGTTACATCCCCTGCCCTTTTCCCATAGGTATATGCAGTTACACCCTCCCCCCTATTTCACATAGGTATATGCAGAGTTACACCCCCCCCCCCCTCTTCCCCATAGGTATATGCAGAGGGGAAAAAAATGATGGTCACCTGATGTCCCACGCAGCAATCTCCTCAGCAGCAGGGGCCCACGTCATCGACACCTGTGCTGCATGAGGTGGAGGTCACTTCTCCTCTGTGTAAGCTGCAGATGCGGCTCACACAGAGGGGACGTCTTCTCCTGTATGTGCGTGTATCGTACATACCGGAGAAGGCAGTGCTGTCTGCTGGGGATCTGGGATGAGTGTCTTATGTTTGGCTCTGGTACACATGATTTTCTCAAACTTTCTATGACCTGGTGAATTTTTTTTTTTAATTGAATCATTTGATTCATGATGGAAGCCTCATATCAGATTTAATCGGTCCAAATAGTCCGACACTGTGTGTGAACCGTGAGTAGAAAAGGTTGTAGGAATTGTACGTGTTTTGACTGGCAAGGGTCTGTCCACCAGGACATGCTGGTATGTGTAGTTAGTGGCCCAAGAGCCCAGGCTGTTAATTATCCTGCAACCATAAAGGGGTACTCCGGTGGAAACTTTCTTTTTTTTTTTTTAAATCAACTGGTGCCAGAAAGTTAAACAGATTTGTAAATTACTTCCAGTAATTATTAGCTGCTGAATATTACAGAGGAATTTATTTTCTTTTTGGAACACAGTGCTCTCTGCTGACATCACGAGCACAGTTCTCTCTGCTGACATCTCTGTCCATTTTAGGAACTGTCCAGAGCAGCATATGTTTGCTATGGGGATTTTCTCCTACTCTGGACAGTTCCTAAAATGGACGTGTCAGCAGAGAGCTCTGTGTTCAAAAAAGAAAAGAAATTTCTTCTGTACTATTCAGCAGCTAATAATTACTGGAAGGATTAAGATTTTTTTAATAGAAGTAATTTACAAATCTGTTTAACTTTCTGGCACCAGTTGATTTAACCCCTTAAAGGGGTAGTCCAGTGGTGAAAAACTTATCCCCTATCCTAAGGATAGGGGATAAGTTTGAGATCGCGGGGGGTCCGACCGCTGGGGCCCCCTGCGATCTCTCTGTACGGGGCCCCGGCTCTCCGCCGAGATAGCGGGTGTCGACCCCCGCACGAGGCGGCGGCCGACACGCCCCCTCAATACATCTCTATGGCAGAGCCGGAGATTGCCGAAGGCAGCGCTTCGGCTCTGCCATAGAGTTGTATTGAGGGGGCGTGTCGGCCGCCGCCTCGTGCGGAGGTCGACACGCCCCCTTCCCGCGGGCTGTCGGGGCTCCGTACAGGAGATCGCAGGGGGCCCCAGCGGTCGGACCCCCCGCGATCTGCAACTTATCCCCTATCCTTAGGATAGGTGATAAGTTGCTCACCACTGAATCACCACTGGACTACTCCTTTAAGGACTGAGCCTTTTTCACCTTAACCTGTCAAGGACCAAGGACGTACCGGTACGTCCTGAGTCCTTTCCCTTTCTATAACCGGCAACGTTTTGCTTTCACTTTAGACACGGCGTTCAACTTTGAACGCTGCGTCAAAAGGGTTAATAGCGCGCGGCACCGCGATCAGTGCTGCGCGCTATTAGCCACGGGTCCCTGCAGTTGTTAGAGGACGGGCCCGACCCGCTATGACGCTGTGTCTAAAGTGAAAGTAAAACGTTGCCGGTTAGCTCAGGGGGCTGTTCTGGTTCGCCGCGGCATCCCGAACAGCTGTAGGACACGAAGAGGGTCTCCTACCTTGCCTCCTGGTGTCCGATCGCCGAATGACTGCTCAGCGCCTGAGATCCAGGCATGAGCAGTCAAGCGGTAGAATCATCGATCAGTGGTTTCCTATGAGAAACCAGTGATCAATGTAAAAGATCAGTGAGTGCAGTGTTATAGTTCCCTATGGGAGCTATAACACTGCAAAAAAAAAAGTGAAAAAAAAAGTTAATAAAGATCATTTGTGATCGGGGCTCCATACGTGTACTAGTGACAGGAAAGATTGCCTACATATCTATACAAGAACTTACCCGAGCATAGCGGTCTGAGTTGTGCCATAACCGCGCAATGAGGGCACACCTATAGAGGGCATGCACTATAGTGAAGGAATAAGATAAGGGAGGGTTGGGAGGGTTCCACAAACGACACGTGCTCCGCCCCTGTAGGAGAGGGGGAAGTTATATACACACGCCCCCACCTGTTCCCAATAAGCCCCACCTGGAAGTGCAGGGAGCGATAATTACTTCCGCCCCTCACACAAATACAGCCCACCAGGCTTTATACTTGTGATCGGGGCTCCATACGTGTACTAGTGACAGGAAAGATTGCCTACATATCTATACAAGAACTTACCCGAGCATAGCGGTCTGAGTTGTGCCATAACCGCGCAATGAGAGCACGCCTATAGAGGGCAAAAAGCAACCATGCTAGGATGAATACAATTCCTGAAATAAAACATCCTACATCCAGCATCAATCTTCACATACCCGAAGTAGACTATACCTAGTGTGCTGAAAGAGTAGCCCTGACCAACTAGTGACTACTAGAGGTGGTAACCATACCTTTGAAATCGTGGTAGTAACGTCCATCTGTAAAGAATCAACCTGAGAATAACCTTCCCTGCCAAATATACTAACTGAACTATACCTATCACCATCCCTACTTGTGACATTACTTCAAATGGACACGGAAAGGCTAACTTCATGGCAGGTCTGACAAGCACCAATCCCCTGCTATTTAAGAGGCAAAAACTAAACTGACAGGTAAATGACAAGAAATACCTATCTACCTGATAGACCATGTGGGTCATGTTGCCTGACAAGGTTCACGAAGGCACCTTACCTGATTGAGGCTGTACTGACAGACATACCTAACTAGCCACTGTACTGACCCGTTGCAGACAACAGCTCCCTGCGAGAGCAACGTACCTGTAGATGTGACCAGTGTTTAGGTGAACCATCATGCCTGACAGGTCTTTGTGACACCGTCGTGCCTGAACCCGTCACAGGTCCCCGCGGAACCATCGAGCCTGTAGACATCACAGGTCTTTGTGAAATCATCGTGCCTGTAAACGTCACAGGTCTTTGTAAACCACTTTTTTTTTTATTAATTTTATTTTTTTCAAATACGTAAGTGTGAAATGCCATATTGAGATTGTATGCTATCTGAAACGTGTCAGATTACCTACATAACCATGTCAAATCAATTGCTCTGAAATGAGACAGCAGCAACCACGATTCAATCCCCGATCCTAAAGAAATGAGTCATGTAACTGCATTAAATGCACAATATATCTGCAACTAAATGCTGGCCCTCCTTAAAAGAGAACGTGCAATTATGCCGGATAGTTGAATGTGTACTATAACGAAATGATAACGTCATCGAGAAATACAACAGACGAGGTTGTATCTGACCTGAAAACGTGTCAGGTCATAACAAATATAACACACGACAAAATTGCTCTGAAAACGAGTCAGTAGCAACTGGCATTACCCCTTTTAACTTGAAGAGGAGTCAGACAACAGGGTAACATCATGAGTATTCATGACAAGATACCTGTATGAAGCTGGCGTGTTGTTCTGAAGGCGTGTCAGTAACAAAAATGACCAATTGTGTCCAATACTCTAAGCAAATGATCTACCTCCCCTGTGTGCACCGCATGAAACATGTTAACCGTATGTACAGCATAACCTGCTAACAGTATACCCAACTACAAGTCGCTACTCAATATGTTATTGCTCTGAGACATGTCTGTAACAATAACCTATGTGGTGCATCCCCCCCTGCAGACGTAGGAGGTTTAAGAATGTGCTCGATATATCTGCAATGAATGTAAGCACCATATGTATATTGTAATCGTGTATTGTAAATATATGTACAGCCAGAGGTGCAACTGCTATTCAACACTAGGAACGAATGCACATAACCTACCCGCATACAACTATGGTAGTATGCAACAAATGCTGTGTACTGGTGCATGTATCATACACAAGCTGGGAGCGTAAGTACCGTGAAAACGTAAGGAACGTTATGAATTTATGCTCTAACACCATTATGAGTACCGCATACATGCCTAGAAAATAAAGTGTAAACATATATCTAAAAAGATAAAAGACAACGTGCAACTATGCCGGATAGTTGAATATGTCTACTATAAGTAACTGATAACGTGGTCATGAAATACCACGGAGGAGGCTGTATATGTCCTGGGAATGTCTCAGGTCATGACAATAAACCACAATGTAATTGCTCTGAAAATTTGTCGGTAGCAACCGACATTAACTCCTTAAGCTGAAGGAGTCAGGCAAATAGGGCAACATCCTAACAAAGCTGTATAAGCTTTCCGTATAAACACTATGCACGAATATGCAGTATGAAAGCTATGAGCATGAGTACAGTAAAGCTACGGGAGCATATGTGTAGTGTAGACTCTAAGGATGGAAATGCAGAAAAACTATTACCCATGTGCAGTACAACAAAATAAAGCTATGAACGTAACCAGACTATGAGCGTAACGTGCAACTATGCCAGATAGTTGAATCTGTGTACTATAACGAAATAACGTAAATCGAGAGATACAACAGATGAGGTTGTATCTGACCTGAAAACGTCTCAGGTCATAACAAATACACCAACGACAAAATTGCTCTGAATACGAGTCAGTAGCAACCGACATTACCCCTTAACCTGAAGAGGAGTCAGGCAACAGGTTAACATTGTGAGTATTCCTGAAATTGGTTGCTCTGAAAGCCGATTAGCGCCACTAAAATGATGACCACCCTTTGAACGAGTACCTGTGCCGGATAGTTGAATATGTGTACTATAACTAACTGATAACATAGTCGTGAAATACAACAGAGGAGGTTGTATCTGACTGACCTGAGAACTTGTCAGGTCATGACAATAAACAACAATGCGATTTCTCTGAACGAGTCAGTAGCAACCGACATTGACCCCTTAACTTGAAGAGGAGTCAGGCAATAGGGCTACATCCTGACAAACCTGAGTGAACTTTCCGTATAAAAGACTATGCACGAATACACAGAATGAATGCTATAAACATACGTACAGTAAAAGCTACGGGAGCATGTGTGTAGTGTAGACACTGTGGATGAACATGCAGAATAAATACCATTACCCATGTACAGTAAACGCTATGGATGTTAGTGCAGAGAACATAACAAAATGAATGCTACATGTACGCAGAATAAGTACTACAACGTGTCAGCATAATAATGACTACCATCGTATGTACAGAATGAATGCTACGAATGTCCGTGTAGTGTATTGCTACAATTCTATGTGCAATATACATGACGTGAACATGTCTGTGTTATGAATACAACGAGCGTGTATGTGGTATAAATGTTATGAGTGTATAGTGGTATGATACTCTGAGCAGTATAATGCTATGAGTATACTTGCGGTATCAATGCTAAGAGCGTATGTGCCTGATGTAGGCCATGTGCAGTATAAATGCTACAAGTACATGTGCAGTATAAGCGTCGAACATATGTGCTACGAATTAATATGTGGTATGACGCTATGAGGTATGAGTACTATGAGCAGTATAATGCTGTGAACATGCTATGAGCGCGTGGCCACAACTGCACGAAACAGCATGACACTATGTGTGAGAACCGTATGAAACCTGCGTGTATGAATGCGGTGAACATGTGAACAACAAAACCATGACCGTGTAACCAATATAACTGCCATGAGCGTATGAACCCTGCGTGTATGAATGCGATGAACAACAAAACCATAACCGTGTGACCAATATAACTGCCATGAGCGTATGAAACCTGCGTGTATGAATGTGGTGAACGTGTGAACAACAAAACAATGACCGTGTAACCAATATAACTGCCATGAGCGTATGAACCTTGCGTGTATGAATGCGATGAACGTGTGAACAACAAAACCATAACGTGACCAATGTAACTGCCATGAGCGTATGAAACCTGCGTGTATGAATGCGGTGAACGTGTGAACAACAAAACCATGACGTGTAACCAATATAACTGCCATGAGCGTATGAACCGTATGAACCCTGCGTGTATGAATGCGAAGAATGTGTGAACAACAAAACCATAACCGTGTGACCAATATAACTGCCATGAGCGTATGAAACCTGCGTGTATGAATGCGGTGAACATGTGAACAACTTAAGAACCGTGAGCGTGTGACCACTATAACTGCCATGAGTGTATGAACCGTATAATTGCCATAGGCAGTATACTGCCGTAACCAGGATGAAATACCATTAACATATGAACCGAATGATACTTTGAGCGTATGAACCAGTGATAATTACGAGGTGTTTGATTGCCATGAACGTAACATGGTAGAAAGAACGTAAGACCGTGAACATGCCAAGAATAAGTGAACAGCATAAATGCCAAGTTTGTGGACCGTGTAAAACACCAGCGAGTGAGAGAATAACCATGAGGTGAACAGCATAAACGAGTTTGCCCAGTATAAATGCTGTGAATGTATCATCAGTGAGTATATGTACTGTATATAATGATATTAGAACATGAAACTGTATACATACTATGCGCGTACGAGCAGTGTGCCATAAGCGTATGAATTAACCATGAGAGTACGGACAATAAGAAACTCATGGAGTTATGAAACCGTGAAGATGCTTTACTCGTGTGCACCTTGTACCAGTAATGCGTGTATGCCCATAATAAAACCAAGCGTATGAACCGTATGGATACCATGATCGTGCAAATAATTACACTGTGTATACTATGATTTAATTGGATGTAGCCTATGTTATATCTCTATAGAGCATTGCACCCTACTGTATACTATATTGAAACAAGACAGTCTGCAGAGCACTGCATCACAACACACAGCATATGCTACCCTGCAACGTGATCCTCTGCAGAGTATTGCACCACACCAAACAGTAAATGCCACCCTGTGTTGTAACGAGACCCTTCGCAGAGCACTGCACCACACTGGACATGCTAACTGTAACGACCCTCTGCAGAGCATTACACTATGTCCTATATAATATGTTGTATTGAAACCATCCCATCTGCAGAGCATTGCACTGACTGTATAAAGTTTGTTTATAATGAGACCATCTGCAGAGTATAGCACTATACTGTATATAGTATATATTATATTGTAACAAGATCATCTGCAGAGCATAGCACCATAGCTTTATATCATGTATACTATATTGTAACTAGACCATCTGCAGATTATTGCACCATAACTGTATATCATGTATACTATATTTTAACGAGACCATCTGCAGAGCACTGCACTATACCGTTATACAGTACATGTTATATTGTAACGAGACCCTTTGCAGAGCATTACACTGTGCCGTATACTGCAAGGGCACCGTATACCCCGCAGAGCACAGCAAAAGTTATATTGAATCGACTCTTTGCAGAGCATTGCACCACACTGTATACAGCAAACGTTATATTGAAACAACCCTCCACAGAGCATTACACTATACTTTAGATTAACGATAGCAGACAAGCTGACAGGACCGCCTAACGAGGACTGGGCAGCTGCCGCAACCTGTCCCAAGGACATAGACAATTGTAGCTGTGCGGGTGGTGGGCGGTCCACATGTCACCATGAGGCAGCTAGCGGGCTGCGCGAAATGCTGAGGCCGCACCACCCCCAGCACCGATTTAACTCACCTGCTTGCCGCTCCTGGCCCCCCCTACCGCTGCGGGCAGAGCCAGCCAGAACCATACCTGCCCAATATTACCTTATAATCAGAGTGAGACACAGCATCCCCAGATAAGACAGCCAGCGGAGCTGCCCGGAATGCCGTGCCTGCACCCCCCCCAGACTCATGATCAGCGAGGCCTCCGCACCGTGAGCAGCAGCTCTGAAGATTTTTGTGGGAGATTCAAACACCAGCCTGCCACAGGAAGCAGAGATTCCACAAACGACACGTGCTCCGCCCCTGTAGGAGAGGGGGAAGTTATATACACACGCCCCCACCTGTTCCCAATAAGCCCCACCTGGAAGTGCAGGGAGTGATAATTACTTCCGCCCCTCGCACAAACACAGCCCACCAGGCTTTATACTTAACACCTCTCCTAATAAAAGTTTTAATCACCCCCCTTTTCCCATTTAAAAAAAAAAAATGTGTAAATAAAAATAAACATATATGGTATTGCCGCGTGCAGAAATGTCCGAATTATAAAAATTAATTAAACCGCACAGTCAATAGCATACGCGCAAAAAAAATTCCAAAGTCCAAAATTGTGTATTTTTGGTCACTTTTTATTTCATGAAAAAATGAATAAAAAGCGATCAACAAGTCCGATCAATACAAAAATTGTACTGCTAAAAATTTCAGATCATGGCGCAAAAAATTTGCCCTCATACTGCCCCATATGTGAAAAATAAAAAAGTTATAGGGGTGAGAAGATGAGAATTTTAAACATATACATTTTCCTGCATGTAGTTATGATTTTTTTCAGAAGTACGAAAACATCAAACCTATATAAGTAGGGGATCATTTTAATCATATGGACCTACAGCATAAAGATAAGGTGTCATTTTTACCGAAAAATTTACTGTGTAGAAACAGAAGCCCCTAAAAGTTACAAAATGGCGTTTTTTTGTTCAATTTTGTCTCGCAATGATTTTTTTTTCCGTTTCGCTGTCGATTTTATGGTAAAATGACTGATGTCATTACAAAGTAGAATTGGTGGCGCAAAAAATAAACCATTATATGGATTTTTAGGTGCCAAATTGAAAGAGTTATAATTTTTCAAAGGTAAGGAGGAAAAAAGAAAGTGCAAAAACGTAAAAACCCCTGGTCCTTAAGGGGTGAAGGACTCAGCCCTTTTTTGCAATTCTGACCACTGTCACTTTATGCATTAATAACTGAGATACTTTTACCGATTATTCTGATTCCGAGATTGTTTATTCGTGACATATTCTACTTTATGATAGTGGTAAATTTTCATTGATACTTGAATTATTTCTTGGTGAAAAATCCCAAAATTTCATGAAAATTTAGCATTGTTCTAACTTGGAAACTCTGCTTGTAAGGAAAATGGATATTGATTCACATATACAATATGTCTACTTTATATTTGCATCATAAAGTTGACATGTTTTTACTTTTGGAAGACACCAGAGGACTTCAAAGTTCAGCAGCAATTTTCCAATTTTCCACAAAATTTTCAAAATCTGAATTTTTCATTGACCAGTTCAGTTTTGAAGTGGATTTGAGGGGTCTTCTTATTAGATATACCCCATAAATGACCCCATTATAAAAACTGCACCCCCCAAAGTATTCAAAATGACATTCAGTAAGTGTGTTAACCCTTTATGTGTTTCACAGTAATAGCAGCAAGGTAAAGGAGAAAATAAAAAATTTTCATTTTTTACACTTGCATGTTCTTGTAGACCCAGTTTTTGAAATTTTACAAGGGGTAAAAGGAGAAAAAGACCCCCAAAATTTGTAACCCAATTTCTCTCGAGTAAGGAAATACCTCATATGTGGATGTCAAGTGCTCTGTGGGTGCACTACAAGGCTCAGAAGGGAAGGAGCGAAAATGGGATTTTGGAGAGTGAATTTTTCTGAAATGGTTTTTGGGGGGCATGTCACATTTAGGAAGCCCCTATGGTGCCAGAACAGCACAAAAACCCCCACATGGCCTACTATTTTGGAAACTACACACCCCAAGGAACGTAACAAGGGGTCCGCTGAGCCTTAACACCCCACAGGTGTCGGACGACTTTTCGTTAAAGTCGGATGTGTAAATGAATTGTTATTTTTTTTTCACTAAAATGCTCACTAAATGGGGTAATAGGAGAAAATGTCCCCCCCCCCCCCCCGCAAAATTTTTAACCCCATCTCTTCTGAGAATGGAAATACCGCATGTGTGAACGTCAAGTGCTCTGCTGGTGCACTACAATGCTCAGAAGAGAAGGAGTCACATTTGGCTTTTGGAAAGCAAATTTTGCTGAAATTGTTTTTGGGGGGCATGTCGCATTTAGGAAGCCCCTATGGTGCCAGAATAGCAAAAAGAAAAAAAACACATGGCATACTAATTTGGAAACTACACCCCATAAGGAACGTAACAAGGTGTACAGTGAGCCTTAACGCCCCACAGGTGCTTGACAAATTTCTGCAAAATTTGGACGTGAAAATGAAAAATTAGATTTTTTTCACTAAAATGCTGGTGTTACCCCAAATTTTTCATCTTCACAAGGGGTAATTGGAGAAAAAGCCTCCCAAAATTTGTAACCCCATTTCTTCTGAATATGGAAATACCCCATATGTGGATGTTAAGTGCTCTGCGGGCGAACTACAATGCTCAGAAGAGGAGGAGCGCCATTGAGCGTTTGGTGAGAGAATTTGGTTGGAATAGAAGTGGGAGGCCATGTGCGTTTACAAAGCTCCCTGTGGTAGCAGAACAGTGTACCCCCCCACATGTGACCCCATTTTGGAAACTACACCCCTCACAGAATTTAATAAGGGGTGCAGTGAACATTTACACCCACTGGCGTTTGACAGATCTTTGGGCTGTGCAAATGAAAAATACATTTTTTCATTTTCACGGACCACTGTTCCAAAAATGTTGTCAGACACCTGTGGGGCGTAAATGCTCACTGTACCCCTTATTACGTGAGGGGTGTAGTTTCCAAAATGGGGTCACATGTGGGGGGTCCACTGTTCTGGCACTATGGGGGCTTTGTAAACACACATGGCCTTCAATTTCAGACACATTCTCTCTCCAAAATATCAATGGCGCTCCTTCTCTTCTGAGCATTGTAGTGCACCCGCAGAGCACTTTACATCCACATATGGGGTATGTTCTTACTAAGAAGAAATTGGGTTACAAATTTTTTTTTTTGGGGGGGGGGGGCTTTTTTCCTATTCTCCCTTGTGCAAATGATAAATGTAGGGTAACACCAGCATTTTAATGAACACGTTATTTTTTTTTCACATCCAACTTTAACAAAAATTTGTCAAACACCTGTGGGGTGTTAAGGCTCCCTATAACCCTTGTTACATTCCGTGAGGGTTGTAGTTTCCAAAATGGGGTCACATGTGGGTATTTATTGTTTTGCGTTTATGTCAGAACCGCTGTAAAATCAGCCACCCCTGTGCAAATCACCAATTTAGACCTCAAATGTACATAGTGCGCTCTCACTTCTGAGCATTGTTGTGCACCCACAGAGCACTTTACGCCCACATATGGGCTATTTCCATACTTGGGAGAAATTGAGTTACCATTTTTTACCATACTTTAAAAGTATGGGGCAACACCAGCATGTTAGTGTAAAAAAATAATAATATGTTTACACTAACAGGCTGGTGTAGACCCCCAACTTTACCTTTTTATAAGGGGTAAAAGGAGAAAATGCCCCCCAAAATTTGTAACGCAATTTCTCCCGAGTACTTAGATACCCCATATGTGGCCCTTAACTGTTTC
Source organism: Hyla sarda (assembly GCF_029499605.1). Lineage (NCBI taxonomy): Eukaryota > Metazoa > Chordata > Amphibia > Anura > Hylidae > Hyla > Hyla sarda. The sequence goes on along the minus strand of NC_079192.1, from coordinate 11,245,658 downwards.
CTTGAAATACGTCAGGGCTCCGAAGTGAGAGAGCGCCATGCGCATTTGAGGAATAAATTGGGGATTTGAATCCACCACAAAAATACCCTACGGCAGTGTTTCCCAAACAGGGCATCTCCAAAACTCCCAGCATGCCGTGACAGTCAGTGGCTGTCCGGCAATACTGTGAGTTGTTGTTTTTCAACAGCTGGAGGCTCCATTTTGGAAACAGTGCCGTACAAGATTTTTTTTTTATTGGGGGAGGGGGGGGGACTGTGTAGGGGTATGTAGTGTTTTACTGTTTATTTTGTGTAGTGTAGTGTTTTTAGGATACATTCACATGAGAGGAGGTTTACAGTGAGTTCCTCGCTGGGAGTTTGAGCTGCGGCGAAAAATTTGCCGCATCTCAAACTTTTTATTTTTAAATACGTTTTATTGAAGAGTGAGGAACGATCAGCCCGCAGGCCCAATAAAGTAAAAATAGGTCAGTACACAGAACAATAAGTCAAAGGAACCTGAACAATAGTACAATCAGACAGTATGTAAACGACAATGGTAATTATCGTAGAATTCAGTATAACAAATAGTGAGTAGATAACCTTGAACCGAGAGAACTCGGAACACTCAATAAATAAACCTCTGGAAAACCTTCATGGAGCATACCCTGGACAGAAATAGTCACCACCATAGTACAGAAAAAAAGAAAGAGATTGAAGAGACAGAAAAAGGGAGGAGGGGGGGGGGGGGCGGGGGGAGAATGGAGGTGAGATGCAGCAGACCCATGTATGAGGAGGAGACGTAGAAGACCAACTAACATGACATGGAAAAGGGATAAAACGAAAAACACACAGATCAATCACACACGGTCCCCAAGAGCCGTGACAAGTGACGAGGTCCCTTGAGGAGACAGAGAATATGAACATTGGGTGGACGGGGAGGAGCACCACGTGCCCCATACTGAGAGGAATTTACCCGGACATTTCCTATTTTAATAGACCAGATGGGAAAAAGGTATCATAGCATTCACAAGAGCTTTCCACTGAGATAAAGTAGAAGGGCTGGGGTCCATCCACTTGAGCGCAATAGCTTTCCTGGCCATAAATAAGGTTTCCCTCAAGAAGATGCAGAAATAATGAGTCCACAACTCCTCATCCAAGACACCAAAGAGGCAAATCAAGGGGTCAGCAGATAAGGGGGGCTGAGCAAGAACCTCCCCCCAAAATGCCTCAATGAAGGGGCATGCCCAAATAAGATACCAAAAGTCCGCTCCAGCGGCACCACAGCGATGACAGGCATCAGAGTCAGAGCAACCCATTCTAAGTAGCCTGAGAGGGGTGACATAACTATAGTGGAGAATATTTAATTGAATCAGTTTGTTATTAGCCGCTGGGGACACCAGCATGTGTGAAGAGAAAACCTCCTCCCAGACATCTTTAGACATATTGGGGATGTGAGACTCCCACTGCCGGACCGCCGGCAACTGGGATCTGGAAATCTTGTCCTGAATTAGATGCGTGTACAGGATGGACACCAGCCCCCTAGGGCCTTGCGATCGCAACACACCTATTAGAGGGAAAGCTGATATTGGTGCCCTACCCGTAGGGAACTGAGCATTAAGTGCATGGCGCAGTTGCAGGTACCTAAAAAAACAGTGTCTAGGCAAAGCATAAGTAGATTGTAATTGATCAAAGGAGCACAGTACATTATCACGGTACACATGTTCTTACACAAGTAAGTATCCCCAGTTCCCTCCAAAAGGACGGGTCTAGAGAGGGAGTAATGTGTGGAAGGTAGGGGTTGTCCCATATCAGGGTGTCCGATGGCACATCAGTATAACCATATATCACCTTGACCGCTAGTTTAAGAAGGGGTAGATATGAGCGCCCACCAAGGGTGGGACTTTCTAACAGGAGCCTAGGGGTCAAGGACGGGACAAAGCTAGTTAATGACCGCTCCGGACCCGGCCCAACATCCTCACTTACCCACTGCCTGATATAACGTACCTGGCCTGCTAAATAGTAGAGGTAAAAATCGGGGAGCGAAATACCAGCTTCCAATTTGGGGCGCTGCAATGTAGAAAGTCGAATTTTGGGTCTATTAGGGCCCCAAATAAAAGGGGAGAGGAGGGAGTGAAGGGAGTCAAAGAAATATTTAGGAACAGGCCCAGAGGCGTGTTCTAACATATACAGGCATTTGGGCAGGATAATAAGTTTAATAAGGTTAACGCTTCCAGTAAAAGACAGCGGCAGCGTAGCCCAGACTCTGAATTTGGATTTTACATATGGGAGCAACGAGAGGATGTTAGTCAACAGGTCACGAGCAGGGTCTCTGTGAATAGATATCCCCAAGTACTTAAACTCAGTAACGACCGGAAAGCCACACATAACAGGGGGCCAGTCTTTAGGTAAAAGTGGCATAACCGCGGACTTAGACCAATTGATAAAAAGGCCGGAGAAATATCCAAACCCATCCATCAAAGCCATGGTATACGGTAGCGTAGAGACCGGGTCCGAGAGAAAGAGCGCCATATCGTCAGCGTATAAACCTATACGGTCCTCCCTATCCCCCACAGACATACCACGGAAGCCCGGGTCCTGGCGGATACGCAGGGCAAGGGGCTCCACAGCCACCGCAAACAGGAGCGGGGACAGAGGGCATCCCTGGCGCGCACCCCTGCCCAAGGTAAATGGGCGAGAGCAAGTACCATTAACCAGGACCTGAGCCCGCGGACATCGGTAGAGGAGAGAAACCCACTTCCGGAAGGCAGGACCAAATCCAAACCTAGAGAGCACTTCTAGCAAGTATCCCCACTCCACCGAGTCAAAGGCCTTAATGGCATCCAGGGACGCTAGGGCCAAGTCTCCTCCCAGAGCACATCCCACCTGGACGGCAGTTTGGACTCTACGGATATTGTCCGACGTGGATTTACTCGGCATGAAACCTGTCTGGTTGGAATGTATGATGGACAATATGAACCGATTCAACCGGTTAGCTAAAACTTTTGTGAGAATTTTATCATCTAAATTTAGCAAAGAAATCGGCTGATAGGAGCCGCACTCCAAAAGGATCCTTATCGGGTTTTAAGAGGACAACTATGGTCGCCTCGTACATGGAATCAGGCAAAACAGCGTCCGTAAATGCCCTGTCGAACATGGCAAGCAGGGGAGGAAGGAGAATCTCAGAGTACCTAAGGTAAACTTCCAAGGGGAGGCCGTCTGGACCCGGAGATTTACCCTTGGCCATACTAGCCACTGCGTCCTGCACTTCCAATAAAGTGAGAGGGGCATCCAACATATCCCTATCGCTGTCTGATAAAATAGGCAAGTCAATGCCGTCCAGGTAAGAAGTTAGCTCTGCTTCATCATATCGAACCTGTGAAGAATAAAGGTTACAGTAAAAAGCAGAAAAACATTGTGCCATTTCCTCCACTCCCAGCAGTACGGACCCATCCGGGGCTTTGATTTTAAGGATCTGGGCAGCAGAAGAGTTCTGCCGTACTATGTGGGCTAACAGTTTACTGGATTGGTTGCCATGTTCGAAGTAGAATTGCTTAGTAAAAAATAATTTCCTATTGGCCCTTTCGTGGAGATGCAGCATATACTGCCGTCCCTCACATAGCCAAGCCATCTTATTAACCTTGGATGGGTCCCCACATACCGGGCTTCCAGAACAGTGCATGCATTGGCCAGTTCCTCCTCCCGCCGAGATGCAGACTTCTTAATAAAAGAAATCGTGGAACGCAGGCATCCCCGCAGGTATGCCTTCAGTGTCTCCCACACCAGCACAGGGGAGCCTCCAGGGACATTGGCTTGAATTGGTCCAGGACACAGTCATTCAGACCAATCTGGTCTAGCCAGAAAGGGTGAATCTTCCACCTACGCAGTGTACCAGAATCAGCCATGCAGATATCTAGTAATAATGGGGAGTGGTCAGATATAGCTTGCGGTTCATATGAAACCTCCGATACCTGAGATAGAAGAAGTGAGTTACCATAGGCAAGGTCGATTCTGGACAGCGCACTACGACCCAGGGTATGACATGAGAATTTACCCTGGGTAAATCACGAGGGTGACGGACCCTAAAAATATCTACCCAACCAACTTCCTCCATAAACAGGGAGAGAGGAGTGTCCCCTACTCCCATCGGAACCCCTCTGGTACAATGACGATCCAGCACCAGATCTGACACCATATTAAAGTCACCCATACATAGCACACGTGCAGAAGGGTAGCCCCGGCTGGTGGGGGATTATATATAAACAGTAACACATAAGGCACATTATTAATGTAAGCATAAACAAAAATGTAACGACCCTGCGAGTCCCTAGGTACCGTAATAGGTTCCCACCTCACTGACCGGGCAATCAGGAGAGAGACACCCCTAGAAAAGGACGTATGAAAGGAGTGTTGAGAACATTGAACCCATGGTTTAGTAAACTGGTGGGCCCTATCCGGGGTTAGATGTGTCTCCTGTAATGCTATCACGAGGGCGGAACTTCCTAATATGGGAAAAAAACATTTACGTTAACGTGGGGTGCGAGCCCCCCCGTATATTCCACGACATTACTCTAAGATCCACCATGGCAAAAGAGTGAACACATAATAGCTAGGTGGAGGACACAAAGATATATCACAAACAACAACCATCCTTATCAACAGATCGAAACAAGCATGCATGAGTCTCCAAAGACAGGAAAAGCACTTAGGTGGTAAGAGGTGGAAACTATGCTAGGTATACTCCACAGAAAATGCATAATCTGGAAAGGGCAGCCCCCCATGAACCTGGGGGACAAACAAAAAACAGAACAAAGAAACCAAACATTTCCAATGCTGAGTAAGCATCAGTAGAGCAGCAGCTCCATCTAGTGGGGAGAGCCTGCTTAAACACGGGAGAGGTGAGAATCTCTTTAAGATACACAGTGCAATAAGGACCAATGAAAACAACAATATACAAGGAAGAGAGGAGAGACAGGAGAGCCAAGCAGAGATTTAGGGGGAGAAAAAACTGGAGATCTAGAAGCCCAGGAACAGGGAATGTGAGGAAAAGTAAATAAAGGAGTGTGGTGGGGGGGGGGGGGGGGTGAGGGGGGAGAAAAGAGGGAGACCAGAGTACCATAGAAGAAGGGGAAAGGAGACAAAGAGCAGACACCAAGGGAGAAGAAAGGAACCAAGGGGAGCAGAAAGGGACAAGAGAGATAAATCTGGAGACGGAACAGTATAAGGAGGGGCATAACATATATCCCAGAATGAAGAGATACAACATAGAATAAACATCCCAGGCCACCCCACTGGCAGGAGAGCGTCCAACAAGAACCCCACCCCACTCCAGACGAAGATGGGCTCATCAGGGAATAGGGCATCATCAGGGGGTAGTGCAGGTCATGAGTCCTGGCCGAGATTTGCACCAAAGAGCAGAGGGAGAGAGGGGGGGAAGGGGGATCGGGAGCGACGGGGGTCGAGTGGGAGAGTGCTGGGGAGGTGGGGATGGGAAGAAATGGGCTTGAGTCACTCTGGAGAGGAGATCCATCATCCAGTAACTCCCAGGGTAAAGAGCTCCAGGGTATGCACGGGGAGTCCAACAGGAAGGGGAGACCGGAGGGAAAACATGGCAATCCCATCAGAGCCGGTTATCAACAGTGGGGGAGTCCAGTTACAGTCTCTGGGTTACAATCTTGGAGAGTCCGGAGGTGTAGGTGACCAAGGGGGAAAGGGGGATGACATGGGCAAATTAGGGGTATCAGTATGGGAGCACAGTACCTTGGTCGTAGCAGGGGCAAAGGAGTGGGTAAGGAGGGCAGATGAGGGACATAGCCTGGAGCCCCAAGGTGGTCACCTACAGCAGGCAGTCCATGCATCCAGGTATCCCCGGGAGGAACAGGATCACCGCTGTCTGCTCAGCCAGTCAGCTTCTTGCGAGGTAGCGAAGAAAATCACCCGGTCCCCATCAACAATCCGAAGCCGGGCGGGGTACGCCATAGAGTACGGCACCACCTCTCACCCAGCCATGCCTTGACCGATGTGAAAGAGGCCCTCTTGCGCTGGAGGTCAGAGAAGAAGTCCGGGAAGATGGACACTTTAGCATTCTGGACAATGATTTTCGGCAGCCGCCGGGCAGAGGGAAGAACCAGATCCCTGTCGTTACAATTAAGGAATCTCGCTAGCAGCGGGCGAGGAGGCGTACCAGGTATGGGCGGCTTCGACGGCACGCGAAGTGCCCTCTCCACAGCGTAGTCAGCAGACAAGGGAGCATCCGGAAAAAGCTCCTTTATCCAGGATTCCACATAGGCCCCAGGGGCTCTGACCTTCCACTCGTTCCTGGAGGCCAATCACCCAGATATTGTTCCAGCGCAGCCGGTTCTCGAGGTCGTCGTTCTTCTGGCGGGTCGACTCCAGCTGCTACTGCACCGATTGCAGAGAGGAAGGTAAGGGCTGTACCGTGTAGCGTGGAGATACGGGTCTCCGTCTCCCCAACTCGATCCCGGAGATTCTGCAGGTCTTGCCGGAGGAGGCCAACATCCACCCTGACCTCCTCCATCTTGCCTGTGAGGGAGGTCCGGCATGTCTGGATCGCCAGCAGGAGGGTGTCGCTCACCTCCCGGAGAGTTAGTTCAGGGGAGGCAGAGTCCTCCTCACGTTTTAGACCCTCCCGTTCCTCCGCATCCTCAGTCTGACCATGCGGCCCGGCCTGTCCAGCGCCATCTTGCTTCACCGCGCGCTTCTCCACTGCAGATCTGTTCTTGCTTTTAGCCAGTTTAGGAGCCATAGTTCTGGTCCTGAGTCGAGTTTGCGGGGTCAGAGACTCCAGGATTCAGGGCAGGATGAGTAAAATGCAGGCTCTAAGCGGGAGCACCTACAGTGTGCGACCGCTCATCTCAACCGCCGGGCCACACCCCCCGCCGCATCTAAAACTTGCAGCAGAACTCGCTGTAAACCCACCCGTGTAAATGTATGCATTAACATGGGGGGGAAATCCTCCAGCAGTTGCAAAACTACAACTCCAAGCATGCACTGACAGACCATACATGCTGGGAGTTGTAGTTATGCAACAGCTGGAGGCACATTGGTTGCGAAACACTGAGAGTTTGTTACTTAACTCAGTGTTTCACAACCAGTGTGCCTCCAGCTGTTGCAAAACTAGAACTCCCAGCATGTACAGTCTCTCTGTGCATGCTAGGAGTTGTATTTTTGCAACAGCTGGAGGCACACTGGTTGCAAAACAATGAGTTAGGTAATAAACTCTGTTTCACAATCAATGTGTTTCCAGCTGATGCAAAACTGCAAAAATCAGCATGCATTGACAACCGAAGGGCATGCTGAGAGTTGTAGCTTTGAAACAGCTGGAGGCACACTGCTACAACTCCCAGCATACCCTTTGGTAGTCTGTGCATGCTGGGAGATGTAGTTATGCAACGGCTGGCTGCACACTTTTTCATAGAAAAAAGTGCCTCCAGCTGTTGCATAACTACAACCCCCTGCATACACAGACTACCAGAGTATGCTGGGAGTTGTAGTTGGAACTCCAGCTGTTGCAAAACTACAACTCCCAGCATGCCCTTTGGCTTTGCATGCCGAGAGTTGTTGCTAATCAACAGCAGGAAGTGAAGAGGCCTTACCTCCTGCTGTATCCTGCCCCGAGCTGCCGCCGCTGCTGCAGCCGATCCTACTGCTTCTGTCGCTGCCACCAATCCTGAGGGGACCCCCGCCGGCGCCGATCTCCGCTCCGATTGCTGTCCCCAGCAGGTCCGATATGGGGGGACCTCAGGACCCCCTGGGCGATATGCCGGGATGCCTGCTGAACGATATCAGCAGGCATCCCGGTCCGGTCCCTGCCCGGCAAGCGGCAGGGGCCGGAAGAACACAGGGCGTATCCATACGCACTGAGTCCATAAGAACTCGGAAACGGGAGCGTATGCATACGCCCTGCGTCCTTAAGGGGTAAAAAAAAAAGTTTCCACCAGAGTACCCCTTTAACGACCACAGACGTAAATGTATGTCCTGGTTTGGCGGTACTTCACGCACCAGGACGTGGTACATTTACGTCCTGTGTATGACTGCGAGCATCGGAGCAGTGCTTGCGTCATACACGGCAGGTTCCGGCTGCTATCAGCAGCCAGGGACCCGCCGGTAATGGCCGACATCCGCGATCACGCGGATGACCGCCAATAACCCCTTAGATGATGTGATCAGTACAGTACATCTGCAGCAATGTGCATGTTAAAATAGATAATCGGATCGCCTGCAGCGCTGAGGCGCCGATCTGATCATCTGCAATGGCGGCCGGAGGTCCCCTCACCTTGCTCCGGCCGTCTCCCGGCATCTCCTGCTCTGGTTTGAGATCGAGCAGACGATCACCAATAATACTGATCAGTGCTATGTCCTATGCATAGCACAGAACAGTATTAGCAATCAAATAATTGCTATTGATAATCCCCTATGGGGACATAAAAAAAGTGTAAAAAAAAAAAATAAAATTGTTGAAAAATGTAAAAATTAAAAAGGTAAAAATCCCCTACCCCAATAAAAATGAATTGTCCGTTTTTTCCCATTTTACCCCCAAAAAGCGTGAAACATTAAAAAAAAAAACATATTTGGTATCGCCGCGTACGTAAATGTCCGATCAAAATATAATGTTAATGATCAGGTACGGTGAATGGCGAAAACGTAAAAATTAAAAAAGTCCCCAAAAATTTTTACAATTATCTAAAAGTTTTATACATGCAAATGCAGTATCAATAAAAAGTAAAGATGACGGAGCAAAAAATTAGCCCTCATACCGCACTATATATGGAAAAATGAAAAAGTTATAGGTGGTCAAAATAGGGCGATTTTAGATTACTGATTTTGGACAAAAAATTTTAGATTTTTTTTAAGCGGTACAAAAATATAAAAGTATCTAGCCATGTGTATCATTTTAATTGTATTGACCCACAGAATAAAGAAAGCATGTCATTTCTACCGTAAAGTGTACAGTGTGAAAACGAAACCCTACAAAATGTGCAAAATTGGGGTTTTCATTTAAATTTCCTCCCTAAAAATATTTTTTGGGGTTCGCCGTACATTTTATGGTAAAAGAGGTTTCATTACTAAGTACAATTGGTCACGCAAAAAACAAGCCCTTATATGGGTCTGTACATGGAAATATAAAGGAGTTATGGATTTTAGAAGGCGAGGAGGAAAAAACGAAAACGCTAAAATAAAATTGGCCTGGTCCTTAACCCCTTAAGGACCAATACAAATAAACCTGTACGCCCCTGAAAGACCAGGCCTGTTTTTTCAAATCGGGGATGTCTGTCTTTATTAGAGAATAACTCTGGTAACATTTTGCCAATCACGCAAATTCTGACATTGTTTTTTTGTCACAAGTCGTCCTTCATGTACATAGTAAAAGTAAGCCGATATCATTTGTCGTTTTTTTTTACAATGCAAAAAATCATGAAATTTTAACACTAATAGGTTGCACATATTTATACACACTGACCAAATAGTTTATGAAACTTATACTTTCAGATGTCTACTTTATTTTGACATCATTTTTTTGTTTTTAATTAACATTTTAAATTAGTTCACATGGTACAAACTGTTAAAGGTACATTGCACTTTTAATACACAGAATGGGGGAGATTTATCAAAACCTGTGCAAAGGAAAAGTTGCTCAGTTGCCCATAGCAACCAAACAGATCCCTTCTTTCACTTTGCAGAGGCCTTGTTAGAAATGAAAGAAGCGATCTGATTGGTTGCTATGGGCAACTTTTCCTTTGCACAGGTTTTGATAAATCTCCCCCTATATGTACAATGGGGGGTAACACGGCAGGGGGGCCTGGGGACACCAAGGGACACTGCCTGACAGGGCTGGGAAGGTACAGGGAAACACCATGCCGTACTGGGCCACGACACTTGCTTGCCCTGGCAAGCCAAGAGATCAGTCCATTAAGTTAATGCATCCATCGAAGTCTATGCAGAGAGATGTGGGGGCAAAGTGCCGGAGATGGTTGCCATCAGATAACATCACTCATCCAGGCCAAGTCACAGCACAATTAGCACTAGTGTTTGGAAACATGCAGGACATAGATGTACACCCTGGTTCGCAAAAGCCCAGGATGGAGAAAGTGTGCGTTCCCCAGAAGGCACAACGTCACTGTCATGCCGAGCGCTCCGGGTCCCGCTGCCTCCCCGAAGCGCTCATGGCGTGCTTCTGCTTGCAGCGCTCCGGTCGGCACCGCTGACCGCGAAAGCTGCTCCCTGGTCTCCGGAGGGGACGCGATCCGAGGCACGGGTCGTGCCCGCCCTCGGATCGCGCCCCATGTCTCTCACCTCACGCCTCCGTCTGTTTCCTCCCGGCGCATGCGGCCCCGCACCCTAGGGCGTGCGTGCGCCGGCTTGCTAAAATTTAAAGGGCCAGTGCACCACTAATTGGTGCCTGGCCCAATCACTCCCTGTCACTCCCATTCCTATATAAACCCACTTCCCCTTCCTCTCCTTGCCGGATCTTGTTGCCTTGTGCCCAGTGAAAGCGTTATAGTGTGTTTCCAAGCCTGTGTATCCAGACCTTCTGCTGTTGCCCCTGACTACAAACCTCGCTGCCTGCCCTGACCTTCTGCTACGTCTGACCTCGCCTATGTCTTGTCCTTGTGTACCGCGCCTGTCTCGGCTGCCAGAGAGGTCGAAACGCTACTGGGGAACAAGATTGCTCAACAAGGACAACAGCTGTCGCAGTTGACCGCCATGATACAACAGCTTCTGCCTCCACAGCCTCAACCGCCAGCTCCAGCATCTCCTCCTCTCCGAGCCGCTGCTACCTCTGCTAGAGTCCGCCTGTCTCTCCCAGATAAGTTTGACGGGGACTCTAAAAAGTGTCAGGGATTCCTGTCCCAATGTTCCCTGCACCTAGAGATGTTGTCGGACCAATTCCCCACAGAACGGTCTAAGGTGGCATTCGTCGTCAGTTTACTTTCTGGGAAGGCCTTGGCCTGGGCCACGCCGCTCTGGGACCGCAACGATCCTGCCACTGCCTCCGTCTAGTCCTTCTTTTCTGAAGTCCGCAGTGTCTTTGAGGAACCTGCCCGTGCCTCATCCGTGGAAACTGCCTTGCTGAACCTTGTCCAAGGAGACTCTACTGTGGGCGAATACGCCATACAATTCCATACTTTGGCCTCTGAGTTGGCCTGGAACAATGAGGCTCTCTGCGCGACCTTTAAAAAAAGGTTTATCTGTCTTTTGTGTCCCCTATTCCTATTGTTTCTGGATGTCTCCCCATGTCCGTTTATAGTCTTTATTGCTCTTCTGCTCTTCTGTTTTTCTTCTCCACATTCCTTCCCCCCCCCCTTTCTTTTCTTATTTTGGGTCTATTTCGCTGCCTCGTCTATCCTGATTTCTTGTCTGTCTTTTCTTCTTCTTCCTCATTGTTGGTTTCGCCTGTTTTTCTAAACAAGAGCCATTCTCGAATATTGTTATGGTTTTCCCTTATGTGGAACACGGCCTATCCCACCCTCCTTGATGGGTGGTTCTTGCAATGCCTGTTACTTGCTGAACTGTTTCCATAATTGCCTTAGCATTGTTTTGAGTTCAGTGTGGACCTTGCAGTCCTATGCAAATCTTAGAGGTAGCCTCTACCATTCTATCGACGGATATGCCTATTTGTATGCTTTCTTACTATGCCATAATCTTTCTATTGTATTCTGTTTTATTGTTTGAAAATAAAAACCTTCAAATAAAAAAATAAATAAATAAAAAAGGTTTATCCAGCCACATTAAGGATTGTCTGGCCGCACGAGAGATACCCTCCTCCCTGACTGAACTCATCCACCTGGCTACCCGCATTGATATGCGATACCCATGCCTGGCTCCTCTCTTCCAGCATCCTTTGCAGCCTGTTACTGTGCCTCCCGCTGAGGAGGCCATGCAAGTGGACCGATCTCGCCTGACCCAGCAAGAGAGGACTCGCCGGAGGAACGAGAACTTATGCTTGTACTGTGCGAGCTCTAAACATTTCCTAAAGGACTGTCCTCTTCGTCCTCAGCATCAGGGAAACGCTCGCACCTAGTGAACGTAGGAGAGGCGTCACTGGGTGTAAATTCTTCCTCTCCAAGCCTGACTATTCCAGTGCGGATTTCTGCAGCTGATAAAGCCTCCTTCTCTGCAGAGGCTTTCTTACACTCTGGTTCAGCAGGAAACTTCATTAAAGCCTCCTTCATCAACCGATTTAACATCCCTGTTATCCGTCTCGTCAAGCCCTTCTTAATTTCCTCAGTTAACGGAGAACAACTGAATTCCACTGTGCGTTACCGCACGGACCCAGTACGCATGTCCGTGGGGGTTCTCCATCAAGAAATGATTGAGTTCTTTGTCCTGCCAAACTGCACCTCTGACATCCTTCTTGGCTTACCCTGGCTCCAGCGGCATTCTCCTACCCTCGACTGGACCACTGGGGACATTAAATCCTGGGGCTTTTCCTGCCACACATGCTGCCTTAAGTCGCTACCTACCAGCCAAGTCTCCATTGCTTCTCTATTGCTCGGCCTTCCAAAGGCCTATCAAGACTGTTATGCCGAGCGCTCCGGGTCCCTGCTCCTCCCCGGAGCGCTCGCGGCGTTCTCCTCTCTGCAGTGCCCCGGTCAGACCCGCTGACCGGGAGCGCTGCACTGACATTCACGATGGGGATGAGATTCGCATAGCGGGACGCGCCCGCTCGCGAATCGCATCCCAAGCCACTTACCCGTCCCGGTACCCAGCTGTCACATTCTGGAGCGCGCGGCTCCGCTCTCTAGGGCGCGTGCGCGCCAGCTCTCTAAGATTTAAAGGGCCAGTGCACCAGTGATTGGTGCCTGGCCCAATCAGTCCAATTAGCTTCCACCTGCTCCCTGTCCATATAACCTCACTTCCCCTGCACTTCCTTGCCGGATCTTGTTGCCTTGTGCCAGAGAAAGCGTTAGTGTTGTCCAAAGCCTGTGTTCCAGATCTTCTGCTATCCTCATTGACTACGAACCTTGCCGCCTGCCCCGACCTTCTGCTACGTCTGACCTTGCCTCTGCCTAATCCTTCTGTCCCACGCCTTCTCAGCAGTCAGCGAGGTTGAGCCATTGCCGGTGGATACGACCTGGTTGCTACCGCCGCAGCAAGACCATCCCGTTTTGCGGCGGGCTCTGGTGAAAACCAGTAGCAACCCTAGAACCGGTCCACCGACACGGTCCACGCCAATCCCTCGCTGACACAGAGGATCCACATCCAGCTAGCCGAATCCTAACAGTAGATCCGGCCATGGATCCCGCTGAGGTGCCGCTGCCAAGTCTCGCTGACCTATCCACGGTGGTCGCCCAGCAATGGCAGAAAATTGCCCAACAAGGACAGCAGCTGTCGCAGTTGACCGCCACGTTACAGCAACTTCTGCCACTGCTACAGCAGCAACCATCTCCTCCGCCAGCTTCTGCACCTCCTCCGCAGCGAGTGGCCGCTCCTAGCCTCCGCTTGTCCCTGCCGGACAAATTTGATGGGGACTCTAGACTCTGCCGTGGCTTCTTGTCTCAATGTTCCCTACATATGGAGATGTTGTCGGACCAATTTCCCACAGAACGGTCTAAGGTGGCGTTCGTAGTGAGTATTCTGTCTGGAAAGGCCTTGTCTTGGGCCACACCGCTCTGGGACCGCAATGATCCTGCCACAGCCACAGTCCAGTCCTTCTTCGCTGAAGTCCGTAGTGTCTTCGAGGAGCCAGCCCGAGCTTCTTCTGCCGAGACTGCCCTGCTGAACCTGGTCCAGGGTAATTCTTCAGTAGGCGAGTACGCCATCCAATTTCGTACTCTCGCCTCTGAATTATCTTGGAATAACGAGGCTCTCTGCGCGACCTTTAAAAAAGGCCTATCCAGTAACATCAAGGATGTGCTGGCCGCACAAGAGATTCCTGCCAACCTGCAAGAACTTATCCATTTGGCCACCCGCATTGACATGCGTTTTTCAGAAAGACACCAGGAGCTCCGCCAGGAAAAAGACCTTGATCTCTGGGCACCTCTCTCACAGTATCTTTTGCAACCTACCCCTGTGCCTCCCACCGAGGAGGCTATGCAAGTGGATCGGTCTCGCCTGACCCATGAAGAGAGGACTCGCCGTAGGGATAACAATTTATGTCTGTACTGAGCTAGTACCGAACATTTCTTGGTGGATTGCCCTATTCGTCCTCCACGTCTGGGAAACGCACGTACGCACCCAGCTCACGTGGGTGTGGTGTCTCTTGGTACGAAGTCTGCTTCTCCACGTCTCACTGTGCCCGTGCGGATTTCTCCTTCTGCCAACTCCTCCTTCTCAGCCGTGGCCTTCTTGGACTCTGGTTCTTCTGGACATTTTATTCTGGCCTCTTTGGTGAATAGCTTCTGCATCCCGGTGACCCGTCTCGTCAAGCCGCTCTACATTTCTTCGGTCAATGGAGTGAAGTTGGACTGCACTGTGCGTTACCGCACAGAGCCCTTGCTTATGAGCATTGGACTGCATTACGAGAAAATTGAATTTTTCGTCCTGCCCAACTGCACCTCTGAAGTCCTCCTCGGTCTGCCATGGCTCCAGCATCATTCTCCCACCCTTGACTGGACCACCGGGGAGATCAAGAATTGGGATCTTGCTTGCCGCAAGAAATGCTTCACGTCTGCTCCCAGTCCCGTCTGTCGGGCCTCAGTGTCTCCTCCTGTGCCTGGTCTCCCCAAGGCCTATCAGGACTGTGCCGTGCCTCCTCATAGCCCCCGTCCTGGTGACACTCTGCCCTGTGACATGCTTCACCCTCTGCCCCCCCCTCCCCATTCCCATTCCTTCTGAACTACCTGCCGCTGGTGTAGCTACCCAGGACTTTTTGTTCCGGAAGGAAACTCAAGAGGCGCCCCCTATGATCTCTTTTCATTTGAATGGACAAGGAGACAAAAAGGGGGGGGAGACCTGGGGGGGGGGGGGTACTGTTACGCCGAGCGCTCCGGGTCCCTGCTCCTCCCCGGAGCGCTCGCGGCGTTCTCCTCTCTGCAGCGCCCCGGTCAGACCCGCTGACCGGGAGCGCTGCACTGACATTCACGATGGGGATGCGATTCGCATAGCGGGACGCGCCCGCTCGCCAATCGCATCCCAAGCCACTTACCCATCCCGGTCCCCGGCTGTCACGTTCTGGCGCGCGCGGCTCCGCTCTCTAGGGTGCGCGCGCGCCAGCTCTATAAGATTTAAAGGGCCAGTGCACCAGTGATTGGTGCCTGGCCCAATCAGTCCAATTAGCTTCCACCTGTTCCCTGTCCATATAACCTCACTTCCCCTACACTTCCTTGCCGAATCTTGTTGCCTTGTGCCAGAGAAAGCGTTTAGTGTTGTCCAAAGCCTGTGTTCCAGATCTTCTGCTATCCTCATTGACTACGAACCTTGCCGCCTGCCCCGACCTTCTGCTACGTCTGACCTTGCCTCTGTCTAGTCCTTCTGTCCCACGCCTTCTCAGCAGTCAGCGAGGTTGAGCTGTTGCCGGTGGATTCGACCTGGTTGCTACCACCGCAGCAAGACCCTCCCGCTTTGCGGCGGGCTCTGGTGAAAACCAGTAGCAACCCTAGAACCGGTCCACCGACACGGTCAACGCCAAGCCCTCGCTGACACAGTGGATCCACATCCAGCTAGCCGAATCCTTACAAAGACTTTTCTGACGTCTTTTGCAAGAAACCACATAGGCCCACCACATAGGCCCTACGACTGCCCTATTGACTTGCTCCCTGGTACCACACCGCCCCGTGACAGGATTTACCCTCTCTCCGCTCCAGAAACTAAGGAAACTAAGCACTTAAATCCTCGCCAGGCCAGGTGGTCATTGTTCTTTGCCCGCTTCAATTTCCAGATTCATTTTCGTCCTGCAGACAAGAATGTCAGGGCGGATGGCCTATCACGTTCCACTGATGCCACGGAAGCAGAAACCTCTCCCCAACACATCATTCCCCCTGAGTGTCTGATCTCTGCTGCTCCTGCTTCTCTTGCGCGAGTTCCTCCAGGAAAAACTTTTGTCCCCCCACTGCTTCGCCTCCGGACTCTCAAATGGGGTCACTCCTCCCACTTGGCGGGTCACGCTGGAATCAAGAAATCCATTCAGTTGATTGCCAGACACTATTGGTGGCCTTCCTTAGAAAAAGATGTGACTGACTTCGTACGCACATGTACTGTCTGTGCACGTGATAAAACTCCTCGCCAGAGGCCTGTGGGTCGTCTTCTTCCTCTGCCGGTGCTCGAACAGCCTTGGTCACACATAGCGATGAACTTCATCACGGACCTTCCTGTATCCCATGGCAACACTGTCATTTGGGTGGTCGTTGATCGATTCTCCAAAATGGTCCATTTTGTTCCGCTTCCGCTTCCACTCTGCACCCACTTGAAGATTAAATTGAATTTTTCCTCCGCCTACCACCCGCAATCTAATGGACAAGTGGAGAGAGTAAACTAGATCCTTGGTGACTACCTGCGACATTTTGTCTCCTCCCGCCAGGATGATTGGGTCGACCTGTTACCCTGGGCTGAATTCTCGTACAATTTCAAAAACTCATCCGCCAAGTCTCCATTCTTTGTGGTGTACGCCCGTCACCCGCTTCCCCCCGTCCCCATTCCCACTTCATCTGGGGTTCCTGCCGTAGATGATTTGACCCGAGACTTTTCCTCAATTTGGAAAGAAACTCAAAAGTCGTTCTCGCTGGCCTCCTCTCGAATGAAGAAACATGCGGACAAGAAGAGAAGAATTCCTCCTGTCTTTGCCCTGGTGACAAAGTGTGGCTCTCTGCCAAATATATTTGGTTTCGTGTCCCTAGCTACAAGCTAAAGTCAAAAGTAAAATCAACTCTGTCTTTTACAAGCTCCATCTTCCTCCTTCTCTTCGTATTCCTAACTCCTTTCATGTTTCCCTTCTCAAGCCTCTCATTCTTAACCGCTTTTCCCCCAAGGTCACCGTTCCTGCTCGTGTCTCGGGGTCCTCTGACGTCTTCTCGTTTAAAGAAATCCTCGCTTCCAAGGTTATCAGAGGTAAAAAAAAAAAATTCTTGTTGATTGGGAGAATTGTGGTCCCGAAGAGAGGTCTTGGGAGCCAGAGGACAATATCTTAGACAAGGAACATATCTACAGATTCCTCAGTTCCAAAAAGAGGAGGAGACCCAAGGGGGGGTATTGTCACACCGAGCGCTCCGGGTACCGCTGCCTCCCCGAAGCGCTCACGGCGTGCTTCTGCTTGCAGTGCTCCGGTCGGCACCGCTGACCGTGAGCGCTGCTCCCTGGTCACCGGAGGGGACGCGATCCGAGGCACGGGTCGTGCCCGCCCTCGGATCGCGCCCCATGTCTCTCACCTCACGCCTACGTCTGTTTCCTCCCGGCGTGCGCGGCCCCGCTCCCTAGGGCGCGCGCGCGCCGGCTTGCTCAAATTTAAAGGGCCAGTGCACCACTAATTGGTGCCTGGCCCAATCACCCTCTGTCACTCCCATTCCTATATAAACCCACTTCCCCTTCCTCTCCTTGCCGGATCTTGTTGCCTTGTGCCCAGTGAAAGCGTTATAGTGTGTTTCCAAGCCTGTGTACCCAGACCTTCTGCTGTTGCCCCCGACTACGAACCTCGTTGCCTGCCCTGACCTTCTGCTACGTCTGACCTCGCCTCTGTCTTGTCCTTGTGTACCGCGCCTGTCTCGGCTGCCAGAGAGGTCGAGTCGCTACTGGGGAACACGACCTGATAGTTACCGCCGCAGCAAGTCCATCCCGATTTGCGGCGGGCTCTGGTGAACACCAGTAACTGCTTAGAACCGATTCCCCAGTACGACCCGTGTCATCGCCTCTCTGGCACAGAGGATCCACCACCTGTGCCCTCATTAGCCGCTATCCGGACCCTGACAGTCACTGAAGCCTGCTATGGGACCACTTCTGCCCTCTTTGCAGGCCTTCGCAGGCTGTCCTGGCTGCAGTACGAGAGTTCGGACACATGTAAGGCCAGCTTGAGTCCAAACTCTATAAGAGACTTGCGGCCGGGACATGTAGGGAGACCCCTAGTGGTCATTTTTTCAAAATGAAAATACACATAGAAATAACTTTTTTTTTATTCATGAAATTAGAAAGTTGTTTGGAATATAGTAATAAACAAAATATCAAAAAAGTTTTTTTGACAACAGGTACTCTGTAACTTGTAGCAGTAATAAATAAAAATGACTCATAAGGAGGTGGGAGCATCCAACGGAAGAGAGGAGCGACAATTCCGGCCTCGGACAGGAGCACTGTGTTACCACTGCACAAATCCCCCTTCCACCAAAGATTGTAATATCATATGTAATAGTAAGTGACAACCCAACCTTCCATCATGTGGAGAAAGAGAGCATAAAGTTGTTGGGTACCTACACAGTTCTGCAGTTTTCTCAGCAGTATGGCTGTGTCACTGTCTTCAGCGAGTCAGCGTTCACTTTGCACAGCAGTCTAAAGGAGAGGAAGGATCTTTTCCTCACTGTCCCTGCCCTCGCCGGCCCAACCCCCTGCCCCTTCTGCAGGGAAGACGCCAGTTTAAAGTGTATGTACAGGGGGGGGCAGGGTTGAGGATTGTAAACAATCTACACACATATTTAAAAAAAAATTCTGGCCAACTGTTTGACAGGAATAAGTCATTTTGTTATAGGTTGTCCCAAGAACATTATCTTTGATGGGTGACAAAACAAATTTCAATTTCAATTAGTTACAAATGCTTCGAATTTATACAATTTTTTTATGGAAAATATATTTCATATGGATAAAAGGAGAAGAGCGATATATGTGGAGAAATAGATGCAGATCACAGTAACACTTACTTTTTTCTGGCTTTTTTAGGACATCAATGATCCTGGGATTGTACTTAAATAAAGTGTCATAAACCTTCACTTTGTCAGAGTCATCCCGGAATCTGATAATATCATACAGACGTCTCATCCTGTCCTCAGGTTTATACTTTCTTATATTATCCCGCTCTTTTCTTGTCAGCAGATTATTCCTGTACAGATCAGATATAACTGGATCTACATTTTTTATTCCACCAATCAGATCCTGTTCATGTCGGTCTATAAAGTGATTTCCAGCTGTAGAGACAAGAAATACAAGAATCACACAGAGGGATGAGGATGAACAATCTAATGTTTTACCTGATGTCATTTATTGTAGATAATGTAAGTGATGTCAGAGGAGAAGGACCATCAGTCTATATATGAGGAGGGGATAATATAGTCCCTGTTCACACCAGGATTGTCCATCAGTATATATATGAGGAGGGGATAATATAGTCCCTGTTCACACCAGGATTGTCCATCAGTCTATATATGAGGAGGGGATAATATAGTCCCTGTTCACACCAGGATTGTCCATCAGTCTATATATGAGGAGGGGATAATATAGTCCCTGTTCACACCAGGATTGTCCATCAGTCTATATATGAGGAGGGGATAATATAGTCTCTGTTCACACCAGGACTGTCCATCAGTATATATATGAGGAGGGGATAATATAGTCTCTGTTCACACCAGGATTGTCCATCAGTCTATATATGAGGAGGGGATAATATAGTCCCTGTTCACACCAGGATTGTCCATCAGTCTATATATGAGGAGGGGATAATATAGTCTCTGTTCACACCAGGACTGTCCATCAGTATATATATGAGGAGGGGATAATATAGTCCCTGTTCACACCAGGATTGTCCATCAGTCTATATATGAGGAGGGGATAATATAGTCCCTGTTCACACCAGGATTGTCCATCAGTCTATATATGAGGAGGGGATAATATAGTCCCTGTTCACACCAGGATTGTCCATCAGTCTATATATGAGGAGGGGATAATATAGTCTCTGTTCACACCAGGATTGTCCATCAGTCTATATATGAGGAGGGATAATATAGTCTCTGTTCACACCAGGATTGTCCATCAGTCTATATATATGAGGAGGAGATAATATAGTCCCTGTTCACACCAGGATTGTCCATCAGTCTATATATGAGGAGGGGATAATATAGTCTCTGTTCACACCAGGATTGTCCATCAGTCTATATATATGAGGAGGAGATAATATAGTCTCTGTTCACACCAGGATTGTCCATCAGTCTATATATGAGGAGGGATAATATAGTCTCTGTTCACACCAGGATTGTCCATCAGTCTATATATGAGGAGGGGATAATATAGTCTCTGTTCACACCAGGATTGTCCATCAGTCTATATATGAGGAGGGATAATATAGTCTCTGTTCACACCAGGATTGTCCATCAGTCTATATATGAGGAGGGGATAATATAGTCCCTGTTCACACCAGGATTGTCCATCAGTCTATATATGAGGAGGGGAGAATATAGTCCCTGTTCACACCAGGATTGTCCATCAGTCTATATATGAGGAGAGGATAATATAGTCCCTGTTCACACCAGGATTGTCCATCAGTCTATATATGAGGAGGGATAATATAGTCCCTGTTCACACCAGGATTGTCCATCAGTCTATATATGAGGAGGGATAATATAGTCCCTGTTCACACCAGGATTGTCCATCAGTCCATATATGAGGAGGGGATAATATAGTCCCTGTTCACACCAGGATTGTCCATCAGTCTATATATGAGGAGGGGATAATATAGTCTCTGTTCACACCAGGATTGTCCATCAGTCTATATATGAGGAGGGGATAATATAGTCTCTGTTCACACCATGATTGTCCATCAGTCTATATATGAGGAGGGGATAATATAGTCTCTGTTCACACCAGGATTGTCCATACAGCTGTCAGTATTCAACAAGTATCATCACACACATACTGTACAATATCTCTAGGTCTGATAACTTATTATAGATTTCAGTCTATTCTTTTATGACAGGGACCATTCCCGCCCGATCCTCTATAGAGAAGATCTTATTGTGCCTGGACACCCTCTATGGTTCTACAGGAAGAGTCATTCTATAATAGAAAAAATATATAATATAAAATAGCATCACTGGCACTCACCTCTAAAAATGAAAAACTTTATTAGTCCATTAAAACTAGGCAAATCTCCAGCAGAGAATCACTGCACACAGTAGTGATAAGGAGAAAGTACTAAAACAAAGAGGAGTGTTATGGATCTGGTGCACAGTAGCGTTAGGGATCCTAGGTCTGAATGACCATAATGAATTAACTCCTTCAGGACGAAGGGCCCCTTGCCCGGTCCCGGTGTTTAAAACAGGGTCACGCCGTGACCCCGTATCACACCGGGTCGGTCTCGGCTGCTAACGATAGCCGGGACGCTGGGCTAATAGCGTGCGGCACGATCGTTGTGCTGCGCGCTCTTAACCCTTTAGAAAGTTGATCGGCGCGTCTAAAAATGAAAGTAAACGCTTCCCGGCAGCTCAGATTTTATCGCGATGTTCCGATCAGCTAGGACGCGAGCGGAGACCCCATTACCTTGCTCCGTCGCATTCGATCGGCGTTTGATTGCTCCAAGCCTGAGCTACAGGCTTGAGCAATTGAGCCCCTATCTCGCTGATCCATGCAAAGCTATGGCTTTGTAGGGATCAGGGTAAAAGATCAATGTGTGCAGTGTTAAAGGTCCCTATGGGAACTATAACACTGCAAAAAAAAAAAAGTTAGTAAAGGTCACTTAACCCCTTCCCTAATAAAAGTTTGAATCACCCCCCTTTTCCCTTAAAAAAACAAAACATGTAAATAAAAATAAACATGTGGTATCGCCGCGTGCGTAAATGTCCGAACTATAAAAATATATAGTTGTAGATCATTTTATCCGGACCATGGGACAGACACTGTTCCTGGCAAGGCCTCTTTCGCCTTTGGAACAGATGTGCGTCTCTGACTCTGCGCCCCTCAGGCCTGTATCACAGATTTATCGCTTAATTATGGATAAGGCTGAGCAATCGCCTCCAAGGTTTGTGGGGGCGTGGGAGTCGGAGCTACGCACGACCTTTGCTCCCTCGGACTGGACGACTGCCTTTACCATGTGTCACCGACTATCGATATCGTGTAGGGCGCAGGAGACTAACTTCAAATTACTATCCCGGTGGTACAGGGTTCCTTCTACTCTGAATCGCATGTACCCCACTGTACCGGACTTATGTTGGCGTTGCGGCGCACCTGGTGGAACAATGACCCATATTTGGTGGTCGTGCCCCTCACTGACCCGTTTCTGGGAGGTGGTGGTTGCCCGCATCGCCTCCATTACTGGTGTGACATACATGAACCACCCAAAAGCCCTCCTACTTTCCATACTACCCGCCACTAGGAGAACCCCCTCTAGGGCACTAGCACACTTCCTCCTCATGGCTGCGAGAACTGTCATACCCAGACATTGGAAAGACCCTTGCCCCCCGACCATTTCTGAATGGTACAGGGAGATACTCTTCTTATGCCGTATGGAGGAACTGATGGCAGACTCCTCGGGTAGACAAGAAAAATACACTACGATTTGGCTTCCCTGGCTCACTTTTGTTAACTCACCCCTCTACGCGGCGGATGATGGTATTTGAGGGAGACGTGGTAACCCTCTCGTGGACCGGGGCCGGAGTGTTGGGGTGGCGGCTGCGCCCTTACGTAGCGATTCAAGTGAGTACCCGAGTTCTGATGTTTCTCCTCTCTTCTCTTCCAACTCCCCTTACTTCTCCCCTTGTCGTCTTCCCCAGCTCTTTCCCTTTACCCCCTTTACTTTATTTTATTTCAATTTTATTTTATTATATCAATGATTTTTTATCTCTTCCTAAACACATAAGGATATAGAGACATGTCTATCGACAGCTTGACTACTTATTTGTCCTGGTACAACTTGTTAGTATCCATGGCACTTTATATTGTCTCCAGATGACATTCCTTTCCTATTGATACTTTGTACCAAATGTTCATTGCCTTATCTTTTTCATGCTGTTTTCCCTATTGACTCCACTGATGGAGATTCTTATTGAGTACTCTAACAATGCTCTTTGCTACTGTTTGTATACTGCTCAATTAATAAAACTCTTCTGAATAAAAAAAAAAAAAATATATATATAGTTAATTAAACCGCACGGTCAATGACGTACGCGCAAAACTAATTCCAAAGTCCAAAATAGCGTATTTTTGGTCACTTTTTATAATCATGAAAAAATGAATAAAAAGCGATCAAAAAGTCCGATCAATACAGAAATGGGAGATACAAAATATAGAAATTGGGGCTCAGAGTCTTGAATATAGGATTTAAATTAAAACGTTTATTAAATATATGATATAAAATTGTACATGATATAAATTAATGTTTTAATTGAAATGCTATTTTCAAGACTCTGAGCCCCAATTTCTATATTTTGTATCTCCCCTTTTTGGCACCGTGGGTATAGGTGCTATTTGGGCAGCTAGAGACATTGGTCACTTGGTTAATACGAGCCTCTCTACCATTTTGTCATTGTATATTTTCACAATACAAAAATGGTACCGAGAAAAACTTCAGAACACGGTGCAAAAAATTAGCCCTCATACCGGCCTGTACATGGAAAAATAAAAAAGTTATAGGGGTTAGAGGATGAGAATTTTTAACTTATACATTTTCCTGCATGTAGTTATGATTTTTTTCCGAAGTACAACAAAATCCAACCTATATAAGTAGGGGATCATTTTAACCGTATGGACCTACAGAATAAAGATAAGGTGTTATTTTTACCGACAAATGCACTGCGTAGAAACGGAAGCCCCCAAAACTTACAAAATTACATTTTTTCTTCTTCAATTTTGTCGCAGAATGAATATTTTTCCGTTTCGCCGAGGATTTTTGGGTAAAATGACTGATGTCACTGCAAAATAGAATTGGTGGCACAAAAAATAAGCCATCACATGGAATTTTATGTGCAAAATTGAAAGCGTTATGATTTTTAGAAGGTGATGAGGAAAAAATTAAAATGCAAAAACGGAAAAACCCTGCATCCTTAAAGGGGTACTCCGGTGCTTACACATCTTATCCCCTATCCAAACGATAGGGGATAAGATGCCTGATCGTGGGAGTCCTGCCGCTGGGGACCCCCGTGATCTTGCATGTGGCTCCCCGTTTGTAATCAGTCCCCGGAGCGTGTTCGCTCCGGGTCTGATTACCGGCGACTAAAGGGCGGGCGGCGTGTGAAGCCACGCCTCCGCCCCCGTGTGAAGTCACTCTCTGCCCCTCAATGCAAGCCTTCGGAAGGGGGCATGATAGCTGCCACGCCCCCTCCCATAGACTTGCATTGAGGGGCGGAGCGTGACATCACACTGGGGCGGAGGCGTGACATCACACGCCGCCCGCCCTGTAGTCGCCGGTAATCAGACCCGGCGCGAACATGCTCCGGGGACTGATTACAAACGGGGAGCCGCGTGCAAGATCAAGGGGGTCCCCAGCGGTAGGACTCCCGCGATCAGGCCTCTTATTCCCTATCCTTTGGATAGGGGATAAGATGTCTAAGCACCGGAGTAGCCCTTTAAGGGGTTAAAGGGGCATTCCAGGAATTTTTTTTTATTTGACTGTGCTACAGGGGCTGTGAAGTTAGTGTAGTTCTTAATATAGTGTCTGTACCTGTGTGTGACGGTTTTCACTCCACTATTTATTTTTACCAGCATACAAAATTACTGTTGTCTCAGATTTTTCCCAGGTTGCAATGCAGCCGAGACCTGACTCACTAGTCAGCTGATGACAAGGAGCCTGTCTGCTTCAATGGGTGAAGGGATCAATCTGCAACTAATGCAACAACTGTAGGCACCCTGATATAAAACCACACTGATTTGAATGGATGCAGCTCATTTATGTTTCAATGGGTGGGGTGGCTGATGTGTGGGGAGGGAGGAAGATGGAATTGTGGGATTTGTAGTAAAAAAAAGGAAAGTCAAACAGGAAATACTATTTCACAAACAGCTAGCCACAGTCTTATGGTAATCTCACAACATAGCCATTTAGCCCCAAGACAAGAGCAGATCCTTCCTAAGCATGTCCATTACTGTCTGCCAGGTACATACTAAAATCACCTTATGGTGGAGAACCCCTTTAAATGTCTTCCTATAATAGTTCCATACTTATGACATTACTACTAACTATTCAATTCCTGTTTTAATCATATTTATTGCTTTTATGATATGTCACGAAGACATTCCCACTTTAGTGTCTCCTATAGATAACTTCTGAGAGGCAGCAAAACGTCTCCGTTGCCTTGTGCACGTTCGGCCCGGCCTTGGCATTCTTTTTTCTTTCTATCCTACCAGAGAATTGCCTGGTTTTAATGTACTGAAATAAAGTTAGCATTTTTAGAGGTGAGGGCCAGTGATGCTATTTTCTATTAAGTTTTATTAATTGTCTCATGCTGGATTTCCTGGGCATTATGGACCCTCAGTTGTATATTGTACGGCAAATTATTTCATCTCCTTTCCTGGTTGGACTATATATTATCTGCTGGTTGGATGCGTCCTGTCAGAGATGCCAACCCTGATCTTTCCTTTATTGTGCCTTTTCATTCTATAATAAGTTGTCCCAAGAATAAACATTATTTGTTGGGTAAAAAAAAATAACACATATCAATTTAAATAAGTTTAAAAAATGCTTCAATTTATTTAAAAAAAAAAATATATAAAATACATTTCTTATGAATAAAATATTCTACACAGAGGAGGAGGAGGAGAGCAATCAATATATGTCAGGAAATAGATACAGATCACAGTAACACTTACTTTTTTCTGCCTTTTTTAGGACATCAATGACCCTGGGATTGTACTTATACAAAGTTTTATAAACCTTCTCTTTGTCAGAGTCATCACAGTATCTGATAATATCATACAGACGTCTCATCATGTCCTCAGGTTCTGATATTCTCATTATATAATCCAGCTCTTTTCTTGTCAGCAGATTATTCCCACACAGATCATATATAACTGGATATATAATTTTTATTCCATCAATCAGATCCTGTTTGTGTCGGTCTATAAAGTGATTTCCAGCTGTAGAGACAAGAAATACAAGAATCACACAGAGGGATGAGGATGAACAATCTAATGTTTTACCTGATGTCATTTATTGTATATAATGTAAGTCATGTCAGAGGAGAAGGACCATCAGTCTATATATGAGGAGGGGATAATATAGTCCCTGTTCACACCGGGATTGTCCATCAGTCTATATATGAGGAGGGGATAATATAGCCCCTGTTCACACCAGGATTGTCCATCAGTCTATATATGAGGAGGGGATAATATAGTCCCTGTTCACACCAGGATTGTCCATCAGTCTATATATGAGGAGGGGATAATATAGTCCCTGTTCACACCAGGATTGTCCATCAGTCTATATATGAGGAGGGGATAATATAGTCCCTGTTCACACCAGGATTGTCCATCAGTCTATATATGAGGAGGGGATAATATAGTCTCTGTTCACACCAGGATTGTCCATCAGTCTATATATGAGGAGGTGATAATATAGTCCCTGTTCACACCAGGATTGTCCATCAGTCTATATATGAGGAGGGATAATATAGTCTCTGTTCACACCAGGATTGTCCATCAGTCTATATATGAGGAGGGGATAATATAGTCCCTGTTCACACCAGGATTGTCCATCAGTCTATATATGAGGAGGGGATAATATAGTCTCTGTTCCCACAAGGATTGTCCATCAGTCTATATATGAGGAGGGGATAATATAGTCCCTGTTCACACCAGGATTGTCCATCAGTCTATATATGAGGAGAGATAATATAGTCTCTGTTCACACCAGGACTGTCCATCAGTCTATATATGAGGAGGGGTTAATATAGTCCCTGTTCACACCAGGATTGTCCATCAGTCTATATATGAGGAGGGGATAATATAGTCCCTGTTCACACCAGGATTGTCCATCAGTCTATATATGAGGAGGGGATAATATAGTCCCTGTTCACACCAGGATTGTCCATCAGTCCATATATGAGGAGGGGAGAATATAGTCTCTGTTCACACCAGGACTGTCCATCAGTCTATATATGAGGAGGGGATAATATAGTCCCTGTTCACACCAGGATTGTCCATCAGTCCATATATGAGGAGGGGATAATATAGTCTCTGTTCACACCAGGATTGTCCATCAGTCTATATATGAGGAGGGATAATATAGTCCCTATTCACACCAGGATTGTCCATCAGTCTATATATGAGGAGGGATAATGTAGTCCCTGTTCACACCAGGATTGTCCATCAGTCTATATATGAGGAGGGGATAATATAGTCCCTGTTCACACTAGGATTGTCCATCAGTCCATATATGAGGAGGAGATAATATAGTCCCTGTTCACACCAGGATTGTCCATCAGTCTATATATGAGGAGGGGATAATATAGTCTCTGTTCACACCAGGATTGTCCATCAGTCCATATATGAGGAGGAGATAATATAGTCCCTGTTCACACCAGGATTGTCCATCAGTCTATATATGAGGAGGGGATAATATAGTCTCTGTTCACACCAGGATTGTCCATCAGTCTATATATGAGGAGGGGATAATATAGTCCCTGTTCACACCAGGATTGTCCATCAGTCTATATATGAGGAGGGATAATATAGTCTCTGTTCACACCAGGATTGTCCATCAGTCTATATATGAGGAGGGGATAATTTAGTCTCTGTTCACACCAGGATTGTCCATCAGTCTATATATGAGGAGGGGATAATTTAGTCTCTGTTCACACCAGGACTGTCCATACAGCTGTCAGTATTCAACAAGTATCATCACACACATACTGTACAATATCTATAGGTCTGATAACTTATTAAAGATTTCAGTCTATTCCTTTATGACAGGGACCATTCCCGCCCCGATCCTCTATAGAAAAGATCTCATTGTGTCCTGACACCTAAAGAATTATCAGCAGCCTGGACACGGACTATGGTTCTACAAAGTCATTTTATTATAGGTTGACCTAATAATAAACATTGTTTGTTGGAACGAAAAAACTGACAGGTTTTAATTGAAATAATTAAAAAAAAAATCTTCAATTTATAAAAAAAATAAATGTAAAATACGTTCCTTATGATTAAAATATTTACTATATATCTACACAGAGGAGAGTGATATATGTGGAGAAATAAATGCAGATCACAGTAACACTTACTTTGTACTAATTTTAATAGATCCTTCGGCTTTTTCAGATATTCCATGACCCTGGGATTGTATTCATACAAAGTGTCATAAACCTTCTCTTTGTCAGAGTCATCACAGTATCTGATAATATCATACAGACTTCTCATTATGTCCTCAGGTCCTGATATTTCCATTATATAATCCAGCTCTTCTCTTGTCAGCAGATTATTCCTGTACAGATCAGATATAACTGGATATATAATTTTTATTCCATCAATCAGATCCTGTTCATGTCGGTCTATAAAGTGATTTCCAGCTGTAGAGACAAGAAATACAAGAATCACACAGAGGGATGAGGATGAACAATCTAACGTTTTACCTGATGTCATTTATTGTAGATAATGTAAGTGATGTCAGAGGAGAAGGACCATCAGTCTATATATGAGGAGGGGATAATATAGTCCCTGTTCACACCAGGATTGTCCATCAGTCTATATATGAGGAGGGGATAATATAGTCCCTGTTCACACCAGGATTGTCCATCAGTCTATATATGAGGAGGGGATAATATAGTCCCTGTTCACACCTGGATTGTCCATCAGTCTATATATGAGGAGGGGATAATATAGTCCCTGTTCACACCAGGATTGTCCATCAGTCTATATATGAGGAGGGGATAATATAGTCCCTGTTCACACCAGGATTGTCCATACAGCTGTCAGTATACATCTGTACATAGAAAAGTATATGATACTTTATATATAATCAGGCCCATTCCCTCCCTGATCCTCTATAGAGAAGATGTAATTGTCCCTGACACCTACAGCGTTATCAGCAGCCTGGACACTGACTATGGTTCTACAGGCAGGGGCCATTTTCTATAGGTTGCCCCAAGAATAAACATTATATGTTGGGTGAAAAAATAAAGTTTTAATAGAAAAAAGTTAAAAATGCTTCAATTTATAACAAAATTTAATTATGAATAAAATATTCTTCATGTATCTACACAGAGGAGGAGGAGAGCAATATAGGTGGAGAAATATACAGATCTGTTACGCCGAGCGCTCCGGGTCCCTGCTCCTCCCAGGAGTGCTCGTGGCGTTCACCTCCGTGCAGCGCCCCGGTCAGACCCGCTGACCGGGAGCGCTACACTAGTGTCACCGGCCGGGATGCGACCCGCGTAGCGTGACGCGCCCGCCTGCGTCTCGCATCCCAATCTCCTCACCTGCCCCATCCTCCGTCTGCTCAGTCCCGGCGCGCGCAGCCCCGCTCCCTAGGGCACGCGCGCGCCGGCTCTCTGAGATTTAAAGGGCCAGTGCGCCATTGATTGGCGCCTGGCCCAATCAGTACGTGCACCTGTGCCCTCCTTATAAAAACCCACTTACCCTTCATATCATCGCCGGATCTTGTTGCCTAGTGCCATGTGAAAGCGTTTTCTGTGTTCCCAAGCCTGTGTTCCAGACCTTCTGCTGTTGCCCCTGACTACGACCCTTGCTGCCTGCCCTGACCTTCTGCTACGTCCGACCTTGCTCTTGCCTTGTCCTTCTGTACCGCGCCTGTCTCAGCTGTCAGCTGGGGTTGAGTCGCTATCAGATGGAACGACCTGGGGGTTACCTGCCGCTGCAAGTCCATCCCGCTTTGCGGCGGGCTCTGGTGAAAACCAGTAACCCCTTAGACTCCGTTCCCCTGGTACGGCCCATGTCATCACCCCACTGACACAGAGGATCCACCACCAGTGTCCTCGCTGCATACCAGTCCGGATCCTGACAGTAGATCTGGCCATGGATCCCGCTGAGGTCCCGCTGCCTAGTGTCGCTGACCTAACCACGGTGGTCGCCCAGCAATCCCAACAGATCACTCAACAAGGACAGCAGCTGACTCAACTGACCGTCATACTGTAACAACTTTTGCCACAGCTTCAGCAATCATCTCCTCCGCCAGCTCCTGGATCTCCTCCGCAGCGAGTGGCCGCTCCCAGCCTCCGCCTGTCTCTACCGGACAAGTTTGATGGTGATTCTAAACATTGCCGTGGATTCCTGTCCCAGTGTTCCCTACACTTAGAAATGATGTCGGACCAATTCCCCACTGAACGGTCTAAGGTGGCTTTCGTGGTCAGTCTCCTGTCTGGAAAGGCCTTGTCATGGGCCACACCGCTCTGGGACCGCAATGATCCTGCCACTGCTACTATCCAGTCCTTCCTAGTCCAAGGGAGTTCTTCCGTAGGCGAATACGCCATCCAGTTTCGTACCCTCGCCTCACAGCTATCCTGGAACAATGAGGCCCTCTGCGCGACCTTCAAGAAAGGCTTATCCAGCAACATCAAATATGTACTGGCCACACGAGAAATTCCTGCCAACCTGTCTGAACTTATCCATTTGGCCACCCGCATTGACATGCGTTTCTCTGAAAGATGCCAGGAGCTCCGACAGGAAAAGGATCTTGTTCACACAAGGCGATTTCTCTCCCCGGCTCCTCTCTTCCAAAGTCCACTGCAATCTGTTCCTGCGCCTTCTGCCGAGGAGGCTATGCAAGTGGATCGGTCCCGCTTGACCCTACAAGAGAGGACTCGCCGCCGTAACGAGAATCTATGCCGGTACTGTGCTAGTACCGAACACTTCCTAAAAGACTGTCCTATCTTCCCTCCACGTCTGGAGAGACGCACTCCGTTACCTCACAAAGGTGAGACGACTCTAGGTGTGAATTCTGCTTCTCCACGTCTCACTGTGCCTGTGCGGATTTCTCCTTCTGCCAACTCCTCCTTCTCTGCTGTGGCCTTCTTGGACTCCGGTTCAGCAGGAAATTTAATTTTGGCCTCTTTTGTTAATAGGTTCAGCATCCCAGTGACCTGTCTCGTCAAGCCGCTCTACATTTCTTCTGTCAACGGATAAAAATTGGACTGCACTGTGCGTTACCGCACAGAACCCCTGCTTATGAGCATTGGACTGCATCGCGAAAAAATAGAATTTCTTGTCCTGCCCAACTGCACCTCTGAAATCCTCCTCGGTCTGCCATGGCTCCAACGTCATTCTCCCACCCTTGACTGGACCACCGGGGAGATCAAAAGTTGGGGTCCATATTGCCTCAAACGATGCCTAACGTCTGCTTACACTTGTCAAACCCCTGTGGCTCCATCTATATCTTCCCAAGGCCTACCAGGACTTTGCTGATGTTTTCTGCAAAAAACAAGCAGAGATCTTATCACCTCATAGGCCTTATGACTGCCCCATTGACCTCCTTCCTGGTACCACTCCACCCCGGGGCAGGATCTACCCTCTATCTGCCCCAGAGACTCAAGCCATATCCGACTATATCCAGGAGAACCTAAAGAGAGGTTTTATTCCGAAGTCCTCATCCCCTGCTGGAGCGGGGTTCTTCTTTGTCTCTAAAAAAGATGGATCTTTACGACCATGCATTGACTACCGCGGTCTAAATAAAATCACCATCAAAAACCGCTATCCCCTGCCTTTGATCTCTGAACTCTTTGACCGCCTTCGTGGTGCCAATATTTTCACTAAATTGGACTTAAGAGGCGCATATAATCTTATTCGCATCAGGAAAGGTGATGAGTGGAAGACCGCATTCAATACCAGAGACGGACATTTCGAATATCTAGTTATGCCCTTTGGGCTCTGCAACGCCCCTGCAGTCTTCCAGGACTTCGTTAATGAGATATTTCGGGACTTATTATATACCTGGTTTGTGGTTTACCTGGACGACATCTTGATTTTCTCCTCAAACCTGCAGGAACACCGTCGTCATGTCTGTCTAGTGCTCCAGAGACTTTGTGAAAATCACCTGTATGCCAAAATGGAAAAATGTCTCTTTGAATGCAATTCTCTTCCTTTCCTAGGTTACCTAGTGTCTGGGTAAGGGCTTCAAATGGACCCAGATAAACTCTCAGCGGTTTTAGATTGGCCGCGCGATCCAACACTTTCTGGGATTTGCCAACTATTACCGACAGTTTATTCCCCATTTCTCCACCATTGTGGCCCCTATTGTAGCCCTGACCAGGAAGAATGCCAACCCCAAGTCATGGCCTCCTCAAGCTGATGAGGCCTTCAATCGTCTCAAAACTGCCTTCACTTCTGCTCCAGTGCTGTCCAGACCTGATCCATCGAAACCTTTCTTTCTGGAAGTGGACGCCTCTTCAGTCGGAGCCGGAGCCGTACTTCTCCAAAAAAAACTCTACCGGACGTAACATTACTTGTGGTTTCTTCTCTAAAACTTTCTCTCCGGCAGAAAAAAATTACTCCATTGGAGATCGTGAACTTCTAGCCATTAAGTTAGCACTCGAAGAATGGAGGCATCTATTGGAGGGTTCCAAATACCCCATTGTCATTTACACTGACCACAAAAATCTCTCGTACCTCCAGTCTGCTCAGCGTCTGAATCCTCGCCAGGCTAGATGGTCATTGTTTTTTGCCCGCTTTAACTTCGAGATTCACTTTCATCCTGCAGACAAAAACGTCAGGGCTGACGCCCTCTCACGTTCCTCTGATGCCACCGAATCTGAAGCCCCTCTGCAGCATATCGTACCGCCTGAGTGCCTGGTCTCCTCTGGTCCAGCTTCTTTGGGACAAACTCCTCCTGGAAAGACTTTTGTTCCTCCACGCCAGCGCCTCAAGATCCTCAAATGGGGACATTCCTCTCACCTTGCTGGCCATGCTAGCATTAAAAAGTCCATCCAGCTTATTTCTCGTTTGTATTGGTGACGTCACTGATTTCATTCGGGCCTGTACAGTTTGCGCCTGGGATAAGACCCCTCGCCAGAAGCCTGCTGGACTCCTCCTTCCTTTACCCGTCCCCGAGCAGCCATGGTCCCAAATTGCCATGGATTTTATTACGGATCTGCCTGTATCCCATGGCAACACCCTCATCTGGGTGGTGGTTGATCGTTTCTCCAAAATGGCACACTTCATTCCACTTCCAGGTCTTCCTTCTGCGCCACAATTGGCGAAGCAATTTTTTATGCATATTTTTCGCCTTCACGGGCTTCCCACGCATATCGTCTCGGATAGAGGCGTTCAATTTATGTCGAAATTTTGGAGAGCTCCCTGTAACCAATTAAAAATCAAATTAAATTTCTCGTCCTCCTATCACCCCCAATCCAATGGACAAGTAGAGAGCGTAAACCAGATTCTTGGTGACTATTTGCGACATTTTGTCTCCTCCCGCAAAGACGATTGGGTCGACCTTCTACCCTGGGCTGAATCCTCGTACAATTTCAAAAATTCGGAATCCTCTGCCAAATCCCCATTCTTTGTGGTGTACGGCCGTCACCCTTTGCCTCCCCTCCCCATTCCCACTTCTTCTGGACTGCCTGCTGTAGATGAAGTTACCCGGGACTTCTCTGTTATATGGAAGGAGACTCAAAAGTCGCTCCTACTGGCCTCGTCTCGTATGAAGAGACATGCTGACAAGAAGAGAAGAACTCCTCCTGTCTTTGCTCCTGGGGACAAACTGTGGCTCTCTGCCAAGTATATCCGCTTTCGTGTTCCCAGCTACAAGCTGGGCCCACGTTACCGTGGACCATTTAAAATCAAGAGTCAAATCAATCCTGTCTCCTACAAACTTCATCTTCCTCCTTCTCTTCGTATTACTAACTCCTTTCATGTTTCCCTTCTCAAACCTCTCGTTCTTAACCGCTTTTCCCCCAAGGTCACGGCTCCTGCTCCTGTCTCTGACTCCTCTGATGTCTTCACTGTAAAGGAAATTATCGTAGACTGGGAGAATTGTGGCCCCGAAGAGAGGTCTTGGGAACCCGAGGATAATATCCTCGACAAGGAGCTCATCCACAAGTTCCTAGGCTCCAAAAAGAGGGGGAGACTAAAGGGGGGGGGGGTACTGTTACGCCGAGCGCTCCAGGTCCCTGCTCCTCCCCGGAGCGCTCGCGGCATTCACCTCCGTGCAGCGCCCCGGTCAGACCCGCTGACCGGGAGCGCTGCACTAGTGTCACCGGCGGGGATCCCAATCTCCTCACTTGCCCCGTCCTCAGTCTGCTCAGTCCCGGCGCGCGCAGCCCCACTCCCAATCTCTGAGATTTAAAGGGCCAGTGCGCCATTGATTGGCGCCTGGCCCAATCAGTACCTGCACCTGTGCCCTCCTTATAAAAACCCACTTCCCCTTCCTGTCATCATCAGATCTTGTTGCCTAGTGCCCAGTGAAAGCGTTTTCTGTGTTCCCAAGCCTGTGTTCCAGACCTTCTGCTGTTGCTCCTGACTATGACCCTTGCTGCCTGCCCTGACCATCTGCTACGTCCGACCTTGCTCTTGCCTTGTCCTTCTGTACCGTGCCTGTCTCCGCTGTCAGCTGGGGTTGAGTCGCTATCGGGTGGAACAACCTGGGGGTTACCTGCCGCAACAAGTCCATCCCGCTTTGCGGCGGGCTCTGGTGAAAACCAGTAACCCCTTAGACTCCGTTCCCCTGGAACGGCCCACGTCATCACCCCACTGACACAGAGGATCCACCACCAGTGTCCTCGCTGCATACCTATCCGTATCTTGACAAGATCACAGTAACACTTACCTGTTACTAATTTTGATGGATCCTTCGGCTTTTTCAGATATTCCATGACCCTGGGATTGCACTTATACAAAGCGGCATAAACTTTCTCTTTATCAGAGTCATCGCAGTATCTGATAATATAATACAGACGTCTCATCCTGTCCTCAGGTTCTGATATTTCCATTATATAATCCCGCTCTTCTCTTGTCAGCAGATCATACCAGTACAGATCGGATATAACTGGATCTACATTTTTTATTCCACCAATCAGATACTGTTTGTGTCGGTCTATAACGTGATCTCCAGCTGTAGAGACAAGAAATACAAGAATCACACAGAGGGATGAGGATGAACAATCTAATGTTTTACCTGATTTAATTTATTGTAGATAATGTAAGTGATGTCAGAGGAGAAGGACCATCAGTCTATATATGAGGAGGGGATAATATAGTCCCTGTTCACACCAGGATTGTCCATAAAGCTGTGAGTATACATCTGTACATAGAAAAGTATACCATACTTTATGTAACGAAGCTGGATTGGATCCTCTACCTGTGTGGCTGATGACTCGGACCGTATCGGGGAGCGGAGTCTAAGGTTCAGCTGGTCTTCAACAGAGCCCGCCGCAAGGCAGGATGGGCTTGCTGTGGCAGGCGATACCCAGATCGCTACCCCGAAACGGCTTGACCACACAGGTAACTGGGCAAGGCGAGGTACCGAAGGAGGAAGCTGTAGCGTAGTCAACGAAGCAGAAGGTCAAGGCAGGCGGCAAAGGTTCGCAGTCAAAAAACGTAGCAGGAAGGTCTGGATACACGGGTATGGCAAAACAGGCAATATGGAACGCTTTCTCTCAGGCAATAGGCACTGAAGATCCAGCAGGGAAGTGTGGGAGGTGCAAACAACAACTGATAATGTGGTGTCAGGTGTATTCACTGATTATGGGCGTACTGGCCCCTTAAATCTCAGAGCTCCGGCGCGCGCACGCCCTAAGGGACGGGGACACACGTGCCTGAGCTGAGAATGAGAGAGAGCTGCAGGAGCAGAACGAGGGGAGTGACGGGCCGTGATTCGCATGCGGGCGCGTCTCGCGATGCGAATCCCGGTCCCGCAGGCGGTCGGGGACAGAGGGACACTGCGCTCACGGCCGATGCTTGCGGCCGGAGCTCAGTGTGTAACACTTTACAATATAATCAGGCCCATTCCCTTCCCGATCCTCTATAGAGAAGATGTAATTGTCTCCTGACACCTACAGCGTTATCAGCAGCCTGGACAAGGACTATGGTTCTACAGGCAGGGGCCATTTTCTATAGGTTGCCCCAAGATTAAACATTATTTATTGGGTGAAAAAATAACAGTCTCAATAGAAAAAAGTAAAAAATGCTTCAATTAATAACATTTAATTATGAATAAAATATTCTTCATGTATCTACACAGAGGAGGAGAGCAAAATATGTGGAGAAATAGATGCAGATCACAGTAACACTTACTTGTTACTAACTTTGATGGATCCTTCGGCTTTTTCAAGAAATTAATGACCCTGGGATTGTACTTATACAAAGTGTCATAAACCTTCTCTTTGTCAGAGAAATCCCGGTATCTGATAATATCATACAGACGTCTCATCATGTCCTCAGGTTCTGATATTTCCATTATATAATCCCGCTCTTCTCCTGTCAGCAGATTATTCCTGTGCAGATCAGATATAACTGGTTCTACATTTTTTATTCCATTAATCAGATCCTGTTTGTGTCGGTCTATAACGTGATCTCCAGCTGTAGAGACAAGAAATACAAGAATCACACAGATAATGTAGATAATGTAAGTGATGTCAGAGGAGAAGGACCATCAGTCTATATATGAGGAGGGGATAATATAGTCCCTGTTCACACCAGGATAGTCCATACAGCTGTCAGTATTGAACAACAAGTATCATCACACACATACTGTACAATATCTATAGGTCTGAACTTATTAAAGATTTCAGTCTATTCCTTTATGACAGGGACCATTCCCGCCCCGATCCTCTATAGAGAAGATCTTATTGTGCCTGGACACCCTCTATGGTTCTACAGGAAGAGTCATTCTATAATAGAAAAAATATATAATATAAAATAGCATCACTGGCACTCACCTCTAAAAATGAAAAACTTTATTAGTCCATTAAAACTAGGCAAATCTCCAGCAGAGAATCACTGCACACAGTAGTGATAAGGAGAAAGTACTAAAACAAAGAGGAGTGTTATGGATCTGGTGCACAGTAGCGTTAGGGATCCTAGGTCTGAATGACCATAATGAATTAACTCCTTCACCTGACACCTAAAGAATTATCAGCAGCCTGGACACTGACTATGGTTCTACAGCCATTTTATTATAGGTTGTTTATTGAAAAGAAAAACTAACAGGTTTTAATTGAAATAATTTAAAAAATCTTCAATTTATAAAAAAAATAAATAAATGTAAAATACGTTCCTCATGATTAAAATATTTACTACAGTGGTCCCTCAACATACGATGGTAATTCGTTCCAAACCAGCCATCGTTTGTCAAATCCATCGTATGTTGAGGGATTCGTGCAACGTAAAGTATAGGAAGCTGTACTCACCTGTCCCCGCCGCTCCCGATGGTGTCCCCGCCGCTCCCGATGGTGTCCCCAGGCCTACGCTGGGCTCTCCTGGTCTTCTCCGGTCCTCTGCTTTCTTCCACAAGGCCTTACGCCGCTGCATACGCCATTCCTATTGGATGACGGGACGGCGTGTGCAGCTTCGTATTGACGTCACCGGAGAGGGCCGAGAAGACACCGGAGGACCAGCGCTGGACCCGAAGGGCACCCTGGAGCATCGTGGAGGGGTAAGTAATACTCACCGCACCACACAGGGAACATTAAGCTGCTATCCGGCAGCAGCTTAAGCATTTTGCTCTGCCGGATAGCACTTAATGCGATGGCCCCGACATAAAAAAGCATCGTATGTCGATGCTGACATCGACATGCGATGGCCTCTGAGAGACCATCGTATGTCGATTTGATCATATGTCGGGGCCATCGTAGGTCGGGGGGTCACTGTATATATCTACACAGAGGAGGAGAGCGATATATGTGGAGAAATAGATACAGATCACAGTAACACTTACTTTTTACTAATTTTGATGGATCCTTCGGCTTTTTCAGATATTCCATGATACTGGGATTGTACTTATACAAAGTGTCATAAACCTTTTCTTTGTCAGAGTCATCACAGTATCTGATAATATCATACAGACTTCTCATTATGTCCTCAGGTTCTGATATTTCCATTATATAATCCCGCTCTCCTCCTGTCAGCAAATTATTCCAGTACAGATCATATATAACTGGACGTACATTTTTTATTCCATTAATCAGATCCTGTTCATGTCGGTCTATAAAGTGATCTCCAGCTGTAGAGACAAGAAATACAAGAATCACACAGAGGGATGAGGATGAACAATCTAATGTTTTACCTGATGTCATTTATTGTAGATAATGTAAGTGATGTCAGAGGAGAAGGACCATCAGTCTATAAATGAGGAGGGGATAATATAGCCCCTGTTCACACCACGATTTTCTTTATCCCATGGATTTGTATTTATTTATTTTTTTATTCCGTTGACAAATATAAAACTTTTTAAAAATAAATAAATATATTTAAAATCACCCAATTCTGACCACTGTAAGGGAGATTTATTAAGGGATTTAGAGGGTTTTTTATTATAAAAGTCACAAAAAGTGACACGTGCACCTAAGCAATTTTTGTGCGACTTTTGTGGGTAATCATAAAATACCAATCAGCCGTACCTAAGCAATTTTCAGTTTTCACTTTGCAGTGGTCGAAATTTACCAAGTGCAAAACTGAAAAAGTCACAAGTGTAAGGCCCCTTTCACACTTTAAAGTTGCTCCGTTAAAAGACCTGTTATGAGCCTTAATAACGGATGTTAAACGGCTGTTACAAAGTTGAAATGTGTCTTACATCACCAAAGTGATATGTATCACAGTTTAATGTGTTTTATCTTTTCCTTTTCTGTATTTTATACTTGTTATAAATTGGAAAAAACTTCTTTAAAATAAACAATTATTCAAAAAAAAAAAAAAAAGTCTATGGGATTTTTTGATTGTCCGTTATGACCTGTTATAGCACGTCATGAATAACAGACGTTATTTGTAACGGAAGAAAAAACGGCACATGCACTAATTTTTCTTCAATTTTTGACATTGAAGTCTATGGCAAACGGATGAGCCTTTATGGCATCCGTTTGCATCTGGGCTATAATATCTGTTATTACTTCTGAGCATGCTCAGAAGTGGTGACATCAGCAGACTCCTGCAGTGCTGAGGGACTACTACTACCCCCCATGATTGAACAGACTTGTTTCCATCATGGGAGTAGTAATTCCCCGGCTGCGGGAGTCTGCAAGTGGCTAGGGAGGCTACATTAGTGTTTGTACTACAACCCCCATCATGGAACAGAGTATGTTCCCTGATGGAGCTTGTAGTACATGGGCTGAGGGATTGATTGCACTGGGTCTCACTTCCGAGACCCCATGCGATCAGAAGTTAGTAAAATGGGAGCAGGCGGTATTCTCCACTCCCCAGCGATGTAAGATGTATTTTACTTTCAATTTTAAATTCCCCACCAGGGAGCCCTGAATGGCTGGTACTGAGGAGCCATTCAGGACTCCTGGCGGGGTTTTCAAATATAAGCGCTGCTTTGGGAAAAGATATATAGAGTCGCTATATATAGAGTCTTCCCCCTGCTGCGCTATATAAGTCTTGCCCCCCGCAGCGCATTTATATAGGTATTGTTCCCCACTGCGCATGTGTATATATATTTTCCCCCCGCAGCGTTATCATAAGCCCCCGGCAGCGCTATGAATGAAAAGTATTCTATTAGCAGCGCATCGGGCCAGGAAGCCGGCCGGCCCGCTGCGCTGCTGACAGAATACTTGTCTTTCATAGCGATTCGGCGGCGGCATATGAACATAGAAGCACTGTGGGGGCCAGATAACGCTATATGTCTGGCCCCCACAGCGCTTCTATAATCATATGCCTCTGCAGCGCTATGAATGAAAAGTATTCTAACAGCAGCGCATCTGGCCGGGAAGCAGCATGGCCCGATGCGCTGCTGAAAGAATACTTGTCATTCATAGCGCTGCGGTGGCATCTGTATATAGATGCGCTGCGGGGGTCAGACATACATCCATATGTCTGGCCCCCACAGCGGTTCTATAATCATATGCCTTCGCAGCTCTATGAATAAAACGTATTCTATAACTGCAGCGCTGGGAAACCAGCCAGACCGATGCGCTGCTGATAGAATACTTGTCATTCATAGTGCTGTGAAGGCATATGATTATAGAAGCATTGTGGGGGCCAGACATATGGATATATGTCTGACCCCCGCAGCGCATCTATATACAGGGGAGGAATCACACATATACACATGGGGGGAATAAGGGGACGCACTGAAGTTTAAAAACCCCGCCGGGAACCCTGAATGGCTCCTCCGTACCGGCCATTCAGGGCTCCCGGCGGGTAATTTAAAAATTAAAGTAGAATACACCACCCGCTCCCCTGTTTAATAACTTCAAATCAAATCGGGTGTCAGAAGTGAGACCCTGTGCGATCAATCCCTCAGCCCCTATACTACAACCCCCATCATGGAACAGTCTGTTCCATGACGGGGGTAGCAGTACAAACACTAATGTAGCCTCCGCAGCCAGTGGCAGACTCCCACAGCTGGGAAACTACTACTCCCATCATGGAAAAAAGTCTGTTCCATGATGGGAGTAGTAGGAGTCCCGGCTGTGGGAGTCTGTAGACAGAGGTGTTAAAATGGCTGTACATGACAGATGTTATAACGGGTCTTAACGGATGAATATACCTGTTATTTTGATGGATGTTATTCAGCCATTAGCACCCGTTATTTCATCCTTTATTATACATCCGTTTTTACACAGTAAACTGATGTTTAATAAAGGATGAATACTCAATGTGAAAGGAGCCTAAGTCTCAAGTGTCTTACAAACTTGCCTTTGACATAATTTTTAAAAAGTCACACAAAAAGTCCCAACTGCAACTTTTTGCACAGCTCCGCCCACATCTACCACCGGCCCACTAGCTATTGCACTAAAACTCCCAGCATGCCCTTACAGTGAGGACATGCTGGGAGTTATAGTTCCAACGGCTTGCGGGCAGGTGGCTGGGGAGTGAAGCCGACTGACAGGAATAAGAAATCACTGCACTGTAAGTCACACCGACTCCGACTCGTACTAAATTTAGATTGGAATAAAAAAAAAAGCATGTTTAAATGTCCCAATTCACAAAAAGTTATAATTAATGACTTCTCTACTTTAAGAATAAAGACCAATGCATGCAGTGCCTCACGTAACCGCAAAATGAACACGTTAAGTGACCGTGAAGAAGCTTTTCATGTGCTTTACTATATGGCACGCAACGCACAATTAGGAGCGGCAATACTTATACTTTCCATAGTGTTGTGTCCTGCTGTTACAGGGAACCCATGGGTAACCTAACCTCTCACTGATAAGGGGTTAAGGAAGTATGTTTTTTGCAGGACTAGAGACACTTGTATAAGTGAAGGGAATGGAGGGTCAATAGTTCAAGACTGAAGCTGTAAACCATTGAAAAAACTGCTGCCATTCAGCTAAGGCTATAAAAACTTGTAAATTCGATTGTTAGCTTAAAGGGGTACTCCGCACCTAGACATCTTATGCCCTATCCAAAGGATAGGGGATAAGATGTCAGATCACCGGGGTCCCGCTGCTGGGGACCCCCGGGATTGCTGCTGCGGCACCGCGCTATCATTAGTGCACAGAGCGATACAGGGGTTGGAGCACCGTTACGTCATGGCTCTGCCCCTCGTGATGTCACGGCCAGCCCCCTCAATACAAGTCTATGCGAGGGGGCGTGACGGTATTCACGCCCCCTGCCATAGACTTGCATTAAGGGGGCGGGCCGTGATGTCACGAGGGGCGGAGCTATGAAATTACGCTG
This sequence comes from Hyla sarda, assembly GCF_029499605.1. Classification (NCBI taxonomy): domain Eukaryota; kingdom Metazoa; phylum Chordata; class Amphibia; order Anura; family Hylidae; genus Hyla; species Hyla sarda. Next base: position 11,204,109 of record NC_079192.1, on the reverse strand, counting down.
CTCCGTCCACTATATCGCTCTGTATCCGTCCCCCGAACTCGCTCTGTGTAGTAATGAAAGCGCGGTGCCGCAGCGGCGATCCCGGGGGTCGCCAGCAGCGGGACCCCAGGGATAAGATGTCTAGGGGCGGAGTACCCCTTTAAACTTTAAACATGACTATGGGATTCCACTAGGGAAATCGTGTTTTATAATAAAAGCCCCTTCCTTGATCCTCCCACTGCCCTATCTTCAGCAGCAGATCAGCACACAAACTGTTCAATACAGTAGACTGTTGGCTTCCCAGCCAGTAGTCCTGTGGTAATGACAGGTATGTTACCTTTCTTTCCTTCAAGGAATGTATAAAATACATTCGCATATTAATACAGAGAGTCGGAGTCGGAAGTACAGAAAACTCCGGAGACGGAGTATTTATCTACCGACTCCACAGCCCTGGAACCCATGATTGGTCAGGATCGCCTGTCCAATCACAGCTGCCAGAGGGAAATATAAAGTTAGGCTGGGTTCACACTACGTTTTGTCCCATACGGGACTGCATACGGCAGGGGGAGCTGAAAACTTGCGCTCCCGTATGCCTTCATATGCGGTCCCGTATGTAATTCATTTCAATGAGCTGACCGGAGTGAAACGCTGACTCCGGTCGGCTCATTTTTGCCCCGTATGCGGTTTTCCCACCGCACCTAAAATAGGGGGTGCTGCAAGGGAGGTCGTGGGGGTTCCCAGCGGCGGAACCCCCAGGATCAGACATCTTATCCTCTATACCTTGGATAGGGATAAGATGTCTAAGGGCAGAGAACCCCTTTAATGTTAATAAATGGTTATAGAGTGCTTGTGGAGGAGTGTTCTTTAGAATAAACGTGTTTTTTTTTTATTTTTTTTTATTCACTTTACAGGCTTAGAAGTGGAAGCTGTCTTATAGATGTAGTCTATTACTAATTGGTGGTTAGCACTAGCTGTTTCTGTGGCTAACGTTAAGCCCAAGCTTAGTAAAAATCTCCATCTATTAGACAGTTTCTACCACTAAGCCTGCAAAGTAAATAAAAAATAAATAAAAAACAACACCACAATGTTTAAAAAACTTTTATTTGAAAAAAAAAAACACTCCCCACAAGCCCTTGTTAACCATTTTATTAATATTAACCTGTTGGGGACAAAGGGCATACTTGTACGTCCTGAGTCCGCTCCCATTCTACAACGCAGGGCCACGCCGTGGCCCCGTATTATAGCGGGTCGGCCAAGTTGAACACCGCGTCTAAAGTGAAAGTAAACTAAAGCCAGTTAGCTCAGGGAGCTGTTCGGGATCGCCGCAATATAATTGTGGCATCACGAACAGCTGTAGGACAGCAGGAGGGTCCCTGCCTTCCTCCTCGCAGTCCTATCGCCGAATGACTGCTCAGTGCCTGAGATCCAGGCATGAGCTGTCAAGCGGCAGAATAATTGATCAATGGTTTCCTATGAGAAACCATTGATCAATGTAAAAGATCAGTGTGTGCAGTGTTATAGCCCCCTATGGGAGCTATAACATTGCAAAAAAAAAAAGGTAATAAAAATCATTTAACCCCTTCCCTAATAAAAGTTGAATCACCCCCCTTTCCCCATAAAAAAAAACAAAACTGTGTAAATAAAAATAAACATATGTGGTATCGCTGCGTGTGGAAATGTCCGAATTATAAAAATATATAGTTAATTAAACCGCATGGTCAATGGCGTACACGCAAAAAAAAATTCCAAAGTCTAAAATATTGTATTTTTGGTCACTTTTTATATCATGAAAACATGAATAAAAAGCGATCAAAAAGTCCGATCAATACAAAAATGGTACCTCTAAAAACTTCAGATCACGTAGCAATAAATGAGCTCTCATACCACCCCATACGCGGAAAAATTAAAAAAAAGTTATAGGGGTCAGAAGATGACAATTTTAAACATATAAATTTTCCTGCATGTAGTTATGATTTTATCCAAAAGTATGACAAAATCAAACCTACTTAAGTAGGGTATCATTTTAATCTTATGGACCTACAGAATAAATAGAAGGTGTAATTTTTACCAAAAAATTTACTGCGTAGAAACGGAAGCCCACAAAAGCTAAAAAATTTTGTTTTTTCTTCAATTTTGTCGCACAATGTTTTTTTTTTTCATTTCGTCGTAGACTTTTGGGTAAAATGACTAATGTCATTACAAAGTAGATTTGGTGGCGCAATAAATAAGCCATCAATTGGATTTTTTAAAGGTAAGCAGGAAAAAATGAAAGTGCAAAAACGGAAAAACCCTGGTAATTAAAGGGGTTAAACAAAAAAAAAAAAAAACGCTGGTCATTGACATAGTCTAGTCGTAGTACAATGAACCCGAAGTAGTCCTTTGCATACATGGGTCTGAAATGAGAAGAAAAAAAAAATGGGCTAGTACAGTTAGGGGGAAAGTGGAAAAAATTTAATAAATACACACACACATTTTGCACATTTTTGCACTTGAGGTGGGGTTACAAAGTGGTGTTCTGAAGTCATTTATTGTTTTTTGCTTATGTGAGCCAAATTTATCAACCCCCTGTGATAGTATGATAAATATGTCCCACTTAAACAAAACCAAAGCAAAAAAAAATAATAAAATGACTACAGAACTCGCTTACCACAGCAAACAATAATAAATGTCCCTCTATAAACTTTTTTATTTTTCTGTCTACAGGACTGTGGGGCTAATTTTTTGCACCATGATTTCTATTTTTTTCAGTAACATTTCGGAGTACATTGGACTTGTATTTAATTTTTGCTGACATATGATGTGACCAAAAATCAGCAAGTTTAGGAGTCTAAGGTGCCGCTGGTCTTCACCAGAGCCCGCCGCAAGGCAGGATGGATTTGCTGTGGCAGTCGACACCCAGGTCGCTACCCACGATACGACTCAACCCCACAGGTAGCTGGGCGAGGCAAAATACAGAAGGATGAGACAGAGGCGTAGTCGGACTCAGCAGAAGGTCAAGGCAGGCGGTAAAGGTGCAGAGGCAAATAACGTAGCGGAAGGGTCGGAACACGGGCAAGGCAAACGGACAGTATGGAACGCTTAATCTCAGGCAAATGGCACTGAAGATCTGGCAGGGAAGTGTGGGAGGTGCAGGGACTGTATAATGTAGTGTCAAGTGTTTCACATAGTGAAGACCTGATTCACCCTCTCAACCTGTCCATTAGATTGAGGGTGATAGGCAGAGGAAAAATCCAGCTTAATTTGGAGACGTGAGCAGAGGGCCCGCCAGAGCTTAGATACGAACTGGACTTCACGGTCAGATACAATATGTGAGGGCAAACCATGCAAACGGAAGATGTGGCAGGGGAACAGTTTAGCAAGCTGCGGTGCAGATGGAAGTCCAGGCAGCAGCACAAAATGAGCCATTTTAGAAAACTGGTCCACTACCACCCACACAACATTATTGCCTCCGGAAAACGGAAGGCCAGCAATGAAGTCCATAGCAATATAAGTCCAGGGAAGCTCTGGAACAGGCAAAGGCTGTAGAAGACCTGCAGGTTTAAAACGAGGGGTCTTATCCCGGGCACAGACCAAACTGGAACGGACAAAATAACGGCATCCTGTCTTAGAGTAGGCCACAATAATGTCTGGAGATATGCTGTAAGGACTTACAAGTTCCAAAATGACCAGCTAGAAGAGAGGAATGACCCCATTTCAAGACTAGGAGTCTTAAACGGGGTGACACGTAAGTCTTTTCAGGAGGCAGGTGCTAAGGATTAGTTGGGGCTGCAGAGATGAGATGCTCAGAAGGAATAATATGCTGAGGAGTGGATTCTCGGTCTTGTACATCATAAGACCTGGAAAAAGAGTCGGCTCGAAGATTCTTCTCTGCAGGACGGAAGAGGATGTAAAAGTCAAATCTAGAGAAGAACAGAGACCAACTGGCCTGTCGGGGGTTGAGACGTTGGGCTGTCTGAAGGTATAGCAAGTTTTTGTGATCAGAATATATAGTAACATGATGTACTGAACCTTCCAAGAGATGATGCCATTCTTCCAGGGCCAGCTTTATAGCCAAAAGTTCACGGTCTCTTTTAGAATAGAATAGTTTTTCTCTGCGGGAGAGAAGGTTTTAGAAAAAAACACCGGTTACAGTTCTTCCCTTAGGGGACTTTTGTGTTAAGACAGCTCCTGCTCCAACCGAAGATGCATCCACCTCCAAAAGAAAAGGCTTGCCAGAGTTGGGTCTAGACAGGACCGGGCCGAAGCAAAGGAAGACTTTAACTGTTTAAAAGTATCTTCCCCCTCTGGAGTCCAGACCTTGGGATTAGAAGTCTTCTTGGTGAGAGAGACAATGGGCGCAACCAAGGTGTAGTAATGTGGAATAAACTGCCTATAGTAATTGGCAAAACCAAGAAAATGCTGAATAGCTTTTAAGCCTTTAGGTCGGGACCAGTCCAGTACAGCTGACAACTTGTTAGGATCCACCTGGAGACCTTGACTAGTGACAATGTAAACCAGAAAAGGAAGACTGGATTTTTCGAAAACACACTTCTCAAGTTTAGCTTGTAAAGATGGTTGTCACGAAGACGTTGTAATACCTGGCGGATGTGGAAACGGTGAGTCTGAATATTGGGTGAGTAGATGAGTAAATCGTCGAAATAGACCATGACACAGGTGTATTCGAGGTCACAAAAGCTATCATTAACAAACTCCTGGAAGACTGCTGGAGCATTACATAGTCTGAACGGCATCACCACATACTCAAAATGTCCATCCTGAGTATTAAATGCAGTCTTCCACTCGTCACCTTCTCTTATGCGAATCAGGTTATAGGCACCTCGAAGGTCTAGTTTGGAGAAGATCCTTGTCCCATGGAGACGAATAACTCCGAGATCAAGGAAAGAGGGTAGCGGTTCTTGACGGTGATTTTATTCAGTCCCCGGTAGTCAATGCAGGGTCGCAAAGAACCGTCTTTTTTCTCTACGAAGAAGAATCCGGCTCCTGCAGGGGAAGATGACTTCCTGATAAAACCTTTCTGAAGATTTTCTTGAATATAATTAGACATGGCCTGAGTTTTAGGAATAGACAGAGGGTAAATTCTTGTCCCGGGCAATAAGTCTATAGCACAATCATAGGGACGATGAGGTGGCAATAAGGAGATTTTTGTACACTTATCGTAAAATCTCTTTTTCAAAGGATTCATTGGGGGACACAGACCGTGGGTTTATGCTGCTGTCTCTAGGTGTGACACTATGGCAATAAAAAAAGTCGGCTCCTCCCAGCAGGATATACCCGCCTTCAGGTTCTGAGCTAGTCAGTTTAAGGTCAAGAGCAATAGGAGGAGACCATCAGGTCAAAGAAAAACCCAAAACTGTCCGAGAACCAGAAGAAAAAACATAACTGAACACACCCTCGGACAGAGAGCCAAGGGAAACCCCAAAAAGGGCGAGAGCTGTGTCCCCCAATGGATCCTTCGAGAAAGAGATTTTACGGTAAGTGTACAAAAATCTCCTTTTCTCTATCGGCTCCATTGGGGGACAAAGACCGTGGGACGTACCAAAGCCATCCCTTGGGTGGGCAGATAAGCAGCCAGGCAGACGGCCGTTCCACTGCCGCCTGCAACACTGTACAGCCCAGACTAGCATTAACCGATGCGAAGGTATGAACACGGTAGAACCTCGAGAACGTGTGCAAAGACGACCAGGTAGCCGCCATGCAAATCTGCGAGGTCGAGGCTCTATTCTGGAGAGCCTAGGATGCCCCAACAGAACGGGTAGAATGAGCCACAACCCTGAAAGGAGGAATCTTCCCCTTACAGCGATAGGCTTCCGAAATGGCGGACCGAATCCACCGAGAATTGGTGGCCTTGGAAGCAGGTTGTCCATTGCGACGACCTTCCGTAATGACGAAAAAGGAATCACACTGACGAAACGAAGAAGTGATGGAGAGATAAGACCGAACAGCCCGAACTACATCCAGCTTGTGTAGTAAGCGCTCCTTAGGATGAGAAGGAGCAGGAAAAAAGGACGGGAGGACAATGTCCACATTGAGATGAAAAGCCGAGACCACCATAGGCAAAAAGGAAGGATCCGGCCAGAAAACAACCTTGTCCTGGTGGATCACCAGAAACTGAGAATGGCAGGAAAGAGCTGCCAATTCCGACACCCTCCGGATGGAGGTGATAGCAACAAGAAATGCCACTTTCCAAGAAAGAAGGCAGAGAGACACCACTCTAAGTGGTTCAAAGGGTGCACCCTGGAGGGCACTCAGAACCAAATTTAAGTCCCAAGGGGAAGAGGGTGACCGATAAGGAGGAACAGCGTGCGCCAATCCTTGAAGGAAGGTCCGGACATGAGAATTAGAAGCCAGGGGCCGCTGGAAAAGAACAGCAAGGGCTGAAACCTGACCTTTAAGTGAACTGAGAGACAACCCCAGTTCCAACCCCGACTGCAAAAAGGAGAGAAGACGGGGAACCAAGAAGGTTACCGGGGAGAAGTCCTGAGCTTCACACCAACGAAAATAAGACCGCCAAGTACGGTGGTAAATTCTTGCGGAGGAGGGCTTACGAGCCCTTAGCATGGTGTGAATGACTTGGGAAGAGAACCCGTGGGCCCTCAAACCCGTGGTCTCAACCGCCACGCCGTCAAATGCAGCGACTGTAAATTGGGTTGGCAAAGAGGACCCTGAGAGAGCAGGTCCGGGTGGAGCGGAAGGCGCAGTGGAGCGCCGACCAGGAGCCTGACTACGTCGGCATACCACGACCTTCTGGACCAATCTGCAGCTACCAGAATGGTGGGAACGTCCTCTGCCTTGAGCTACCTCAGCACCCTGGGAAGGAGCGGAAGAGGAGGGAACAGACAGGGTAGGGCAAACCCCGCCCAAGGAATCACTAGGGCGTCCACGGCCAGGACCTGAGGGTCCCGGGACTTGGACACAAAAGGAAGGATCTTCCGATTGTGCCGGGACGCGAAGAGGTCCATGTCCGGAATGCCCCAGAGGTCGCAGAGCAGCGAGAAGATCTCCGGATGAAGAGACCACTCGCCGCGTCGGGGGAGGATCGACTGAGGAAGTCCGCTTCCCAGTTGAGCACCCCCGGAAAGCGAATCGCCGAAATGGCCGGAACCTTGCTCTTCGCCCAGGCGAGAATCCTGGTCACCTCGGCCATGGCTGCCGAGCTGCGAGTGCCACCCTGCCGATTTATGTACGCCACGGCCGTGGCGTTGTCCGACTGAACGCGGACTGAAGATGGGACTCCCAATGAAGACAAAGAAGAATCGCCCGTAATTCCAATATGTTTATCGGAAGAAGGGCCTCCTGGGGGGACCAGAGTCCCTGAACCGTCCAATCCCTGAACAGGCTGGCATCCGTTGTAACAAACTGCCAGTGAAGGGGAAGAAACGACCGCCCTTAGAGAAGAAGGGGGGAGCGGAGCCACCAGAAGCAGAAACTGACGGACCCTGCGAGGGAGAACAATCTGACGATCGAGGGACAGAGGGGACCTGTTCCATCGGGAGAGAATCGCCAGTTGAAGGGGGTGGTAATGAAACTGGGCAAAGGGTACGGCCTCTATAGTTGCCACCATTCGACCGTGTCGAATAGAAGTCCCAGGAAGGTTAGAGAGGGTAGGACGGAGGACTGACTTGTCCTGGTTGACCATCCACCCGAAGCTAGTCAGAGTGTGGAGAGTGACGTCCAGATTCTCCAGAGTTTGGGCTCTGGTTGGAGCCTTGATGAGAAGGTCGTCCAGATAGGGTATCACTGAGATTCCCCTCGATCGAAACAGGCCCATCACTGGCGCAAGGATCTTTGTAAAGACCCGAGGAGCCGTGGCTAGACCGAAGGGGAAGGCTACGAATTGAAAGTGCCCCTCCGAAACCGCAAAGCGGAGGTACCGATGATGGCCTGGGAATATCGGCACATGGAGGTAGGCGTCCTTGATGTCCACCGATGAAAGTAACTCCCCTTGTTCCAGGGACGCCACCACCAAAAGGAGATATTCCATTCGGAAGTGGCGGTGAGAAGGTGACGGGTGAGACGCTTGAGATCTAAGATTGGTCGCACAGAACAGTCCTTCTTGGGGACCACAAAAAGATTTGAATAGAAACCCCGAAACCGTTCCCCTGGAGGAACGGGAGCGATAACCCCCTGGGGAAGCAGAGACTGGAGAGCTTCGAAATTTGCTTCGCCAGAGGAGGAGTCCGGGGGGCCCGGAAGTGAAAAAAGCGATCCCTCGGAAGGGAGGCGAATTTGATTCGGTAACCGCTGGACACCACGTCCCTGACCCAGGAGTCCTGAATGTGTGAAGACCAGATGTCTCGAAAAAGCAAGAGACGTCCTCCCACCCGAGAAAAAAACGCGGGTGGGGGCCTCACTTCATGCAGAAGTGGGTTTGCAATTGCCTGATTTGGGCGCAAAACGGTCCGACTTCCATGTCCGACTTCCAAGACGGGCGTGCCCGGAACGAGGGAGCCTTCTTGTACCCCCAGGACGAAGGTTCGCCGAAACGATCGTAGGGGTGGCGTCACTCCTGCTCTGTTGCTGGCATCATCCATTGTGCTCTCTACGAGTGGTATGCATGTTTGTATTTTTAAGTTATGTGCACTTTATAGAGGTCCTTCCTTGACCATTAGATGTATGCACTTTATCAAATGCACCATGCACCTTTATTGAATTATATTTCCTATGCACATGAGCAGGTAGTGTCGCCCCTTTTTGTCTAGTCTCCCCCAGTTGGTCTGCCTTTCCCTTGTTCTCATGTTTTTAATGTAACTAATAAAAGTGATCATGCTTTAATTCTATCTAAATGACTCCGTTTTCCTTGGTGTTTTGTTTACTAATTTGTGGAAGTCATATATGAAGCCCTTTGTACTGGGGATAAAAATATAGTTTTTTAGACATAGTACATGTCTTATTGATACATTTTTACCCTGGTACTATGTTGCTATTTTATTTTTTGTAATTGTCCCGCCAGGGCGCCTGCCCGGACCCTTTGCTGGAGCCAGAGGTCCGAAAGGGCAGAAAGAAAAAGGACTTTCTTTGGGAAGTAGGGCGAGCCTTATTTTGAGGTAACAAGGAACTCTTACCTCCCGTTGCCTCAGAGATAATCTCATCAAGGAGTTTGCCAAAAAAAGAGGCCACCCGTAAAGGGAAGCTCAGTGACAGACCTTTTGGAAGCGGCATCCGCATTCCAAGCTTTAGAGGGGCGGAGAGCCGCTAGGTGACCCACAGCAAAGGCAGACAATGGGCTGACTGCATGGAAGCTGTGCACAGAAAGTCCGCAGCTTTAGAGCATTGGAGAGCCAGAGCAGATAGATCCTCTGGGGGGGTATCCCGCGAAAGCAACCTGATGGAGCTTTTGGCACCACTCCGACAGGGCCTTGGACACCCATGTCGAAGCGAAGATGGGAAGAAGAGAAGAGCCAGCTGCTTCAGAAGCAAACTTCGCTAAGGATTCTACCTTCTTGTCCGTGGGATCCTTGAAGGCAGGGGCATCTGCCAGAGGCAGTGTAGTCGCCTTAGAGATCCGGGAGATTGGTGGATCCACTGAGGGAGGGGAAACCACCTTAGTGACAAAGTCCTTGTCAAATGTATAATGTTCTTGAATTGTCTTTATTCCCGGGAACCTCTTTTCTGGATGTTTCCATGCAGATTCCAGAATGTTGTCAAGGTCAGCGTGAGAGCTGAACCTTTGAGGTGCTGGCTTAGCACAATGAAAGGATACTCCTGGAGTGACATCCGAAGATCCTGGGTCCTTTAAGTGAAAGGTGTCTCTTATGGCCACAACCAATGAGTTCAGAGCGGTCCTCTGAGTCAGTTGCCGGCTCGGAAGCCTCGTCCGCCAGTTCACCAGGAGAAAGTGAACGAGTAGAGGTAGTCCTGGAGGGGGGCGACCCTGACCGGGTACGCGGCTCTGGCGTGGCAGAGCAGCGACTCCGAGAACGTCCTCTGGAGGAGCAACGTTTGTGCCCAGATGACAGGGGGGGGGCGGGACCCACGAGGGGAACGCTCACGTCTATCAGAAGACTCAATGGAAGAGTCAGACGAGGCACCCCTAGCACGCTTGTGAGAGCGTGAAGTACGGGGAAATGAGGAGAGGGCCCTCTCAGAGGTCCTGAGCAGGGAAGACCCCTTCCAGGCGGACACCATTTTTCGGGAGGCCTCAGCCACCGAACGGGAGACTTGGGTCAAATCAGCCATATACTGGGTCAGGGAAGAAAACCAGGCTGGAGGAGCAGCAGAACCCACTGGGACAGCAGTGGAGCAGGCAGGGCAAGAGGGTTCAGCAGAGCCAGACATCTTGGTATTACAGTGCTTACAGATATAATAAGTCACTGAATTTCCAGGTTTCTGTTTGGAGGGAGGAACAGCCCTGGGTACGGACATAATGTGGGAAAAGAGAAGACTGGAACTTTCTCACCCTAGCCTGTGTCCCGTCAGCTGCAGAGAGGAGAACTCGCTCCGTGCAGCCAGAGAGACTGAACAGGCCAGCCAATAGGGAGGGAGGGGCGTGTCTGAAGAAAGGCACACAGTAACGGACCCCTTCACATAGAAAATCGCGCCCACGGCGCTCATTGGACACTGATTCGCGCCCCTGAGAGCTCCCAGCCCAGTGGGCGGAGCTACAGACCAGCCGAAGAAGAACTGTCATGATACCCGCTCCTTGTCCCGAGCGCACCTGCCTAGGCGCATATGCGCTCGGGGGAATAGAGCGGGCGGCCAAAACGCCGGCAGAGGCTGCCGGCGAAAGTGGAAGTAAGCCGGCGCTAAAGCGCCCGGCTCGAAGCAGCGCCACGGCTGTCAGCTGCGTATAAGGTGCTGCAGGCATAAGGAAAGTAAGCCGGCGCTGAGAGCGTCCGGCCCAACACAGCGCCGCAGCTGACAGCCGCATATGAGGCACTGGAGTAGTTGCACCAACACACACACACAACATAGTAAAGTGCCCCATACTACATGCCCCATAAAGTAAGGTGCCTTATAATAAATGCCCCCTCATGTGCCACTGCTCCCCCAGCATAAAGTGCAGCACCTGTCCATAAACTGAAGGTGGGCCAAAACAGGGGGTCTCCAGAGGTTGCGAGTCCATATCTATGGAGAAAAGGGGGGAAAGTACTTACCTCAGTCAAAAGAACTTACCTAATGGAGTCTTCAGTGAAGTCTTCAGTCAGCTTTAGTTACCTGCATCATGCCTGGCTGCTATGCACGAGAGAGGCGAGCAGGGAAATAGGGGACCTGGACCCATGAGGTACCAAACCAAGCGCTGACCGTTGGCGAGGGGGGGTTAACAGCACATATACGCAATGTCTGCGCACCCTTACTCGCAATGGGGAAACTGGGAACCGGAGTCCCTGAGTCCCCACCTGAAAACAGAAAATAAAAGGAATAAAAAAACTAACACGTCCCTATACTAGGGGAAAAAAAAAATCAGAAGACTTGGTCTGGAGAAGTCCAGACCACGTCCACCTCCTTCAGACACTAAGCTTAAACTGACTAGCTCAGAGCCTAAAGGCGGGTATATCCTGCTGGGAGGAGCCGACTATTTTTTATTGCCTTAGTGTCACACCTCCTAGAGACAGGAGCATACACCCACGGTCTGTGTCCCCCAATGGAGCCGATAGAGAAATTTCAGCTTGTTTCTCACTGAAGACATCAACATAGTCCTGAAGAAACAAAGGCAAACCGGGCAGAGTAGTAGAAGGAGGCACCCGCTTAAACGGACGAGTATTAATGCAGTGATTGTTGCAATAAGGTCCCCAATGGAGAACTTCTCCCATTTTCCAATCCAGCTGCAGGGCATGGAGTTGCAACCAAGGAAGGCCAAGCAGGAGAGGAGAGTTACAGTGATGAAGTTCTCCTTATGCGAGACTCCGACCTGCATTGATATTGGTTCTGTGCGGTAAAGCACGGTACAGTCCAGATTTTCTCCATTAACCGTAGAGATGTACAAGGGCTTCAAATGGCGGGACACCGGCAGATGATACCTATGTACTATGGAGGCATCAATAAAATTTCCTGCGGAACCAGAATCCAGGAAGGCAAGAACGGAAATAGTCTCTTTGGAGGGTAGAGAAAGCTGGACGGACAAATTCAAGCATGGAGAGGTGGCGTTCACATCTAGTGCTTGGATCCCGAGGTGACTGCAGAAGCGGGAGGCATAATCGGAGCAGGAGGAAGCTGTGGCTGCTGCGGTTGTTGTTGAGTAGTAAGGAGCTGCTGCATCATGGCGGACAACTGCTGTGCCTGCTGGGCCAACTGCTGCGACTGAAGAACCACTATGGTGGCGAGATCCGGATTTTCGGCAGAGGTACCCCAACGGGATCCATGGCCAGATCTTGCTGTAACGGGTGCTGGATGTGGATCCACTGACCTGAGTGGCTGATGACACGGGCCGTATCGGGGAGGGGAGTCTAAGGTGCCGCTGGTCTTCACCAGAGCCCGCCGCAAGGCAGGATGGATTTGCTGCGGCAGGCGACACCCAGGTAGCTACCCCCGATACGACTCGACCATACAGGTAACTAGGCGAGGCGCAGTACAGAAGGATGAGGCATAGGGTCAGAACACAGGCAAGGCAAACGGACAGTATGGAACGTTTAATCTCAGGCAAATGATACTGAAGATCCGGCAGGGAAGTGTGGGAGGTGCAGGGAATTTATAATGTAGTGTCAGGTGTTTCACATAATTGTGGGCATACTGGCCCTTTAAATTTCAGAGCTCTGGCGTGCCCTAGGAGACGGGGACACGCACGCCGGAGCTGAGAGGCGGAGGAAGAAGCAGCAGAGGAGGGTGGTAAGGAACGGGCTGGGATTCGCAAGAGGGCGCATCCCGCAATGCAAAACCCCAGCCCCAACGGCAGGAGGTGAGAGGGGGACAGTGCGCTGACGGCCAGGGGAAGTGGCCGGAGCGCAAGCTGTAACAGTTAAAAATTTTATATTTTAATAGGTCAGACATTCCCTTATGTTGCAATACCAAGTATGTTTATTTTTTCTTTTGTTAATATTTTTTATTTAAATTTTTATTCAGAAACCATTTTATGTTTAATTCTTTTTTTTAGTTTTGTAAGAAATTAAATAAAATATTATTTACGTATCTTCACAGATGAGAAGATATAAATGGAGAAATAGATACAGATCACAGTAACACTTACTTTTTACTAACTTTGATGGATCCTCCAACATTTTCAGATATTTCATGACCCTGGGATTGTGTTTATACAAAGTATCATAAACCTTCTCTTTGTCAGAGTCATCACAGTATTTGATAATATCATACAGACGTCTCATCCTGTCCTCAGGTTTATACTTTCTTATATTATCCCGCTCTTTTCTTGTCAGCAGATTATTCCTGTACAGATCAGATATAACTGGATCTACATTTTTTATTCCATCAATCAGATCCTGTTCATGTCGGTCTATAAAGTGATTTCCAGCTGTAGAGACAAGAAATACAAGAATCACACAGAGGGATGAGGATGAACCATCTAATGTTTTACCTGATGTCATTTATTGTAGATAATGTAAGTGATGTCAGAGGAGAAGGACCATCAGTCTATAAATGATGAAGGGGAACCTGTACCCACAGACTGTGTGAATAAAGTGACACAAAACCCTCAATGTATTGCTTTTTCTCAATTAGTATAACCCCCTTGAAGTTGCTATTAAATAGACTGTACACCAAACCTGACACAAAACCCTCCATGCAATACTTTTGCAAAACATATAGGGGGAGATTTATCACAACCTGTCCAGAGGAAAAGTTGCCCAGTTGCCCATAGCAACCAATCAGATCGCTTCTTTCATTTTTAACAAGGCCTCTGCAAAATGAAAAAAGCGATCTCATTGTTTGCTATGGAGAACTGGGCAACTTTTCCTCTGGACAAGTTTTGATAAATTTGCCCCATAGTGTATTACCAATAAAATCTGGAACACTTTAATTTAAAATTAAAACAGCCTGACTCTCCAAGCTTGACAGTCTTCTCCTATTCACTATGCAGTTAGACCTAGTGATTGGCTGGTGACTGGTTCACTTACCTTTATGTAACACTTATTATTTACAGTATGGCTGGACCATTTCATTAACACAGCCCTTTTTGCCTCTTGTCTCAACCCCAGGGGCTGACATAGACAGCAGAGGACCCATGTGCAAAGAATGGTTCTGGCCCACCCCCCCATTCCTCATAGGTATAGGCAGCAGAGTTAACCCCCCCCCTGTTCCCCATAGTTTTAGGCAGCAGAGTTAACCCCCCCACTCCACCCCCCCCATTCCCCATAGTTTTAGGCAGCAGAGTTAACCCCCCCACTCCACCCCCCCCCCCCCATTCCCCATAGTTTTAGGCAGCAGAGTTAACCCCTCGGAGTTAACCCCCCCTAGGATGGTGAAACTTAATAAAAATGATGCTTACCCGATGTCCCATGCAGCGATCTCCTCAGCAGCAGGGGCCCATGTCTTCAGTCCTCCATAGTGCAGGCGCCGATGAGTGACGTCATCGGCACCTACACTGCGTGGGGGCGGAGATCATGTCTCCTCTGTGTAGGCTGCAGATTCTGCACACACAGCTGGTTTGCCTTCTGCTGTATGTGAGTGTACCGCACATACAGCAGAAGGCAGCGCTGTCTACCTGGGGATCCGGGACGAGTCCCGGATCCTCAATAACAGGGGCGATGGGCCCTTTACCCGGCCGGGCCCTCGGACCATGTCCGAACAGACCGGCCAGTCAGTTCGCCCCTGCCTCTCTTGCATACTAGTGAGCGCTTCCAGAAGCGTTCACTAGTATGAAAGGACGGCAGGCCCCCTCACACAGGCGATATGTCTGCCCCTGCTCAACCCCATTCCCTCACTCCTCCTGTTTGAATAGTTAGTGTGTAATATTGTTATGTCTGATACTTGTCTTTATTTGTACCCCATTAAGCACTGCGGAATCTGTTGGTGCTATATAAATAAAATTTTTATTATTATTATTAGCTGTGTCTGTCCTTAGATGCTTTGATTTTGTTTTGAATACACTTTTCTTAACCTGCAGGGTGTTCATGTACTCCCTGGTTCCGTTTTCGGCGTGACACGTTAACGGGCTGAGCGTGTGTTAAACCCAGTGTGTCCCGACTGCTAGCAGCAGCCAGGTGCCAGGGTGAGGATAGGTTTCCACTTTTTTTTTTTTTTTTTGAGCAAAAACGCCAATAATAACGCTCATTCTGCAGCATGGCTTTTTTGTGAAAAAACGCTGCAGCCAGATGTTAGCTGAAAGTCAATAGGGAACTGCAAAATGCCATATCCTTTTGGCGTTTCTAATTTTTTTTTAAATTTTTTTTTTTATCCTTTTGGTGTTTTTCAGCAATTTTTTGCTCCTTGGCAGTTTTTCAAAAACAACCTCTTGTTGAGACTTTGGCATTTTTTCATTTTTTTCTGGAAAATGGTTTTCCTCCCAGAGAGGTTTATGGGAGTGAAAAAACGCCAAGAAAAATGCCATGTGGGTTTTAACTTTGTCGTTTTTGCCGGCGTTTTTTATTCATTTTTTGGACATTAGCGATCAAAAAGGTCTGGAGATACCTTTTTTCATAAAAATTTCGCAGGGTATCACTATAAATAAATAAAAAATAAAAAAGATATAGTAGTGATGGAAAAAATTTGTATTTAACAAAATTTATATTCATTTTTAAAAAGGGATCAATTTATGTGGGTGGGCAGGGAACTAAAATGTAGCCAACAAAAATAAAAAAAAGATGTAGAGGTGTAAAAAAGTAATGTATTAAATGTAAAATTAATTTTGTTAAACTTTTTATTAGTTATATATTTTAATAATGTGTTCAATAAAGTGTGTGTGTTTAACTTTTCTTACTTTATTTCTTTATTTTTACATTTTTTAGGTAGTACTACTACTCCCAGCATGGAACAGACTGTTCCATGATGGGGGTAGTAGTACCTGTACTAATAGACAGATCCCCCCAGGTGTCACTTATGAGACCCATTGCGATCCTCCTATATAATGTATAGAAGCGAGCGGGTGGCAGCTTCTCCGCTATCCTGCACTGTATTCTGCTATGTGAATTCATGACGATTCATATTTCCCACAGAGAGCTGTGATTAGCCGGATGGTTCCAGCCAAGCGGCTCTGCAGGAAATATGAATAATAGGTATATATGTATATATTTATATATATATATATATATATATACACATACATATACATACATATATATATATACACACACACACACACACACACGTCAGTGCAGGGGACCAGAGAAGAGCTACCCGGCCGCATCTATACATTATACAGGGGGATCACAGCTGGTGTCAGGAGTGACACCCGCTGTGATCTTTCCTTACCTGCAGCTACTACTACTTCCAACATGGAGTACACTCTGATCCATGCTGGGAGCTGTAGTACCTGCATTAATAGACAGATCGCAATTCTGACACCCGCTGCGATCTGTCTATTAGTACAAGTACTACAACTCCCAGCATGGAGCAGAGTGCGCTCCATGTTAGGAGCAGTAGTACCTGCAGTAAGGGACAGATCGCAGTAAGTGTCACTCCAGACACCTGTTGCGATCCTCCTGACGTGAATTTTGGGACTCAGCTGTGCTCACGGCTACAGAACCGGGAGAACAGCTGATGCTGAGCAGTAGATATACGTCATATATCTACTGCCCAGCAAGAACTTACAGTGAGCCTGCAATGTGTATACAGTATATACATTGCTGACTCACTTAACCCCTTGATGAGCTGTGCGCTATACGCCAGCAGAGAAAGGAAAGAGTTAACTTACACTGCTTGAAAGTGTAGGTTAACCCTTTGGGTGGTATACAGAATATACAGCTATCTATATATAGCTGTATATGGTGTATACAGAAGAGGAGATCCCCTTACCTCCCTCACTTCCTGCCGATTTTGGGGAGCTCCGCCCCTAGTGATGACATCCTTAGGGGCGGAGTTACAAACTGGAGGCAGAGCGTTAAGTATGATGCTCTGTTCACATTGTACATTTTGTATAATGTGAACTGACCCTTCTGGCAGTGTCTTCCCAGACAGGGAGGCTCCAGCTGTTGCTAAACTACAACTTCCAGCATGCCCAGACAGCCAAAGGCTGTCTGGGCATGCTGGAAGTTGTAGTTTTGCAACAGTTGAAGGCTTTATGTTTGGGGAGACATTGAATTAGAGGCCAGGGGTAGAGCGCCGGGGGAGGGCACCAAAAAAATGTCCTAACCCATCTTTTGTGTTTCTTTTTTCTTCTCGTTTCAGAACCATGTATGCAGAGGATTGTGGCGGATTCGGTGGATTACTGCGGATGAACTATTTTTTTTTTTTTATAAAATGGCTAACGAGGGTTGTGCAGCAACAGCCTGATGTTACCAGGGTGGGTGAGGACCATTGTTACTGGCCCTCCCCCGCCTAAATAAAGCCAGCTTGTTACCACCTAGGCCCAGAAGCATCATTTTTTTGAGTCTTCGGGCCTGTTGGTACCGACTCTTCCCGACAATCCTATGGCGGTTGGTACCGGGGTAATAATTTAGGGGGGCGGGGGTAGCTCTAGCTGTTTTTGGGGCTAACGCTAAGCCCCGGCTTAGTAATGGATTCTGTCAATAAGACAGCTTCCACGACTAACTAAGCCTGAAAATTCAATAATATAAAAAAATAAAACACAAAACACTACTCATTGTAAAAAAAAATTATTTAAAAAAACACTCCCCCACAACCCTCGTTAGCCATTTTATTAAAAGAAAATGAATCTAGTTCATCGCCATAATCCCCTGAATCCGCCGCAATCCTCTGCATACACAGATCTGAAATGAGAAGAAAAAAATCCACAAAACATGGGTTAGGACAAACAGAAAGCCTCCAATTGTTGCAAAACTAGAACTTCCAGCATGTCCAGACAGCCTTTGGATGTCTGGACATGCTGGGAGTTGTAGTTTAGCAACAGCTGGAGTCTCCCTGTCTGTGAAGACACTGCCAGAAGGATCTGTTCACATTATACAAAACGTAAAATATGAACAGAGCCTCATTCTTACCACTCTGCCTCCCGTCTGTAGCTCCGCCTCTAATGATGTCATCACTAGGGGGGCGAAGCTACACGGACCCGGAAGGGACAGGGAGCAAGGAAGGTAAAAGGGATCTCTTCTTCTGTATACAATATATACAGCTATCTATAGATAGCTGTATATTCTGCATAGCACCCAAAGGGTTAACCTACACTATCAAGCAGTGTAAGTTAACTCTTTCCTTGCTGGACTGGCACATAGTGCACAGTTCAGCAAGGGGTTAAGTGAGCCAGCAATGTGTATACTGTATACACATTGCAGGCTCACTATAATTTCTTGCTGGGCAGTAGATATATGACGTACAGCTACTGCTCAGCATCAGCTGTTCTGCCAGTTCCGTAGCAGTGAGCACAGCTGAGTCCCGAAATTCAAATCAGGAGGATCGCAACAGGTGTCAGGAGTGACCCTTGCTGTCATCTGTCCCTTACTGCAGGTATTACTTCTCCCAACATGGAGCACACTCTTCTCACACTCTTAGTACCTGTACTAATAGACATCGGGTGTCATACGATCGGGTGTCATTTCTGAGACCCGTTGCGATCTGTCTTTTAATGCAGGTACTACAACTCCCAGAATGGAGCCGAGTTTGCTCCATGTTGGGAGCAGTAGTACCTGCAGGTAAGGAAAGATCACAGCAAGTGTCACTCCTGACACCCCCTGCGATTGTCCTGTATAATGTATAGATGCTCTTCTCTGGTCCCCTGCACTATAGTATATGCCGAATAAACACCTATTCATATTTCCCAGAGAGCTGTGATTGGCTGGAACCATTTGACCAATCACAGCTCTCTGCAGGAAATATGAATCTTTGATGTGAAGAACTTTACATCGCAGAACAAAGTGCAGGATCGCGGAGAAGCCACTGTGCTGCCCGCATCTATACATTATATAGGAGGATCAGAAGTGACACCTGAGCGATCTGTCTATTCATACAGGTACTACTACTCCCATCATGGAGCAGTCTGTTCCATGCTGGGAGTAATTGTACTACCTAAAAAAAATTAAAAAAAGAAAAGAAAAAAAAAGGGAAAAAGAGGTTAAAAACACACACACACACACTCACACACACTCACACACACACTCACACTTTATTAAACACATTAAACTTTTTATTAGGAATGTATTTTAAACAAAATTTTAACAAATAGATTATTTTTACATTTAAATGGCCCATTTCTACATTTTTATTATTGTCGGCTACATTTTTAGTTCCCTGCCCGCCCACATAAATTGATCCTTGTTTAAAAATTAATGAAAATTTGGTTATAAAAAATATAAATTTCGTTAAATACAATTTTTTCCATCACTACTGTAGCTTTTTTATTATAATTTTTTTAAAGGTCCCATACGAAATTTTATTAAAAAAGGTATCTCCATCACTTTCTTGGATTGCTAAAGTCCAAAAAAGAATTAAAACCTCCTGCGAAAATGCCAAAGTTAAAACCCACATGGCGTTTTTTCACCCCCATAGACTTCTATGGGGGGAGAAAGCCAAGATTTTCCTTTAAACCCCCCCCCAAAGTCTTATCAAGAGGTCGTTTTTGAAAAACTGCCAAGGAGCCAAAAATAGCTGAAAAACGCCAAAAGAATAAAAAATAAAAACGCCAAACTGAAAAACGCCAAGTGGATATGGCATTTTGCAGTTCCCTATTGACTTGCAGTTAACATCTGGCTGCAGCGTTTTTTCACAATAAAAAAAAAAAAAACGCCATGTGGCAGAATGGGCGTTTTTAGTACGTTTCCCCCCCCCCAAAAAAAGTGGAAACCTAGCCTTACACCACATCTGACACGTGTCAGCCCAAGCCTTCAACCCATCCACCCCCATGTGAAATAGTGTATTGCCCCCTTTTTCTGTTTACTAGGTTTAGTCAGTTATGTATAATCTGCAAATTGATGTTGCGGCCAACACGCCTCCTCCATGTAGTTCCATGGGAGAGACGGGGAGGCAGCGTTCGTGCCTCCCCGCCTCTCCCATAGAGCTGTATGGGGAGAGGGCATGCCGTCAACCTCCCTGAGCTCGACGCTGTGCGCATTAGCCGCTCGCACACAGCGGCAATGCGGGAGCCAAGTTTGGAAGATCGGGGGGGAGGGAGGTACCAGTGCTACAGATATCATTTAATAGTTTATACATTCAAGACTTTCTATCAACTTTGCATCAGTTATTATACAATAAAATTGTAAGGAAATTAAATTGTCTGACTAAAATACTTACTTAGGCACATCCCTTATATTATGTGTTATATCTAAAGGAGCACATACAATACGCAAATCAGGGGTGGACTGACAACTCATAGGCCCCCGGGCAATAGATGTTTATGTGCCCCCTGTGAAGACTCGCTCTTGCAAATAGGTGTGGTTGCAGTATTGAGGTAAGGAGACAGCGTTTTAAATCAAAGTCCAGTGTTTTATTCACACTTAAACAGCAAACACAGTATTTAACGTAAGATAAAGGAAAACAGCATAACAAAGTCCACCTTAACTTCCTTTGGTGTTTATTCACACCCGGGGTTTGTGCCGCGTTGCACACAGCAAAGTCTTTTCCGGGTCTCCAGAGCAGAGCTCCACACACAGCTTTCTCCATGCAGTGTCAGCTGCCAAAAGACAATCCCCCTCACCTGGTGAGGTAGACTGGTCATTCCCAGTAAAGCCGTCCCATATTGGCCTTCCAGCCACACTACAGACCTAGTGTCTAGCTGCATTACAGCAGACTAGAGAAAAACTCGGCCTTACTTCACCAAGGTCAGGAGCCTTGGAGACACACAGCGTCCATCCACTATCATCCCTTTCACCTTCTCACACCCCCTATGTGTAAGCCACACCTACAGTCATGGGCATAAATGTTGGCACCCCTGAAATTTTTCAATAAAATGAAGTATTTCTAACAGAATTAGTTTGGAATGGACGTCGGGGGCCATGTGCATTTACAAAGCCAAGACAAAGAAAAACAGGGGGCGCACTCACCATTCAGGTCTGTTTATTCGTATCCAGCCAGCATAGCAGAAGGACAGGCGGGGGAACTCCGGAACAAGTTGTTTCGTGCGGCTTAGCGCACTTCCTCTAGCCGGAATGACGTCCACCGGTGCCGCCTTCCTATTCATAGGGGCGGCACCGAGCGGTCGTCTAGTGACCTGGCTGACGACTTAGTCACGTGTCTGTGAGTGCATGTGATGTAAACACAAGAAAAAACTACAAGGCAACAGGGACAGGTTAATAAGGGTATATGAATCAAACATACAACAAAACTACTGACTATAAGAATGCACTAAACTCATTCCGGTCATTCAGGCCGGCATTTCCAGCGGCATGGAGACGTATTATCCAACGGGCTTCACATTGGAGGAGGAGTCTCCCTCTGTCCCCTCTGTTTCTCAAAGGTGGGATTCTTTCTAGGCCCACAAACTTCAGGTTGCTGTGGTTGCGGTTGTGGGTTTGGGTCATGTGGGCAATAAATCTAGGAGCCCCAAGTCCAGTCCGGATGGAACGCACGTGTTCCTTGAACCGCACCTGGAGCTGCCTGATGGTCTTGCCAACATAAAACCTTCCACATGGACAGACCAAAGCATATACTACGAAAGTGGATCTGCATGTTATTAATTCTTTAAATTGGCGATGGTAGCCTCCTACTGGCCTTGCCAGTGTACATGTGTGTACAGTGTGGGCATGTCCGGCAAGGATAATTGCCTTTAGGGGTCTCTCTAGTTAACCAATTTTTGTCTGAAGGGTTATGATCGGTGGTGTCTTTTAATTTTTTTAAATTTCTCACCTATTGTCCTATTCTTTCTGAATGTAACCAGCGGAGGATGCTGGGCCACCTCGTAGAGGTCGGGATCAGCTTCCAACAAGAACCAACTGCGGCATATAGCACTAGCCACCTGCTGGCCCATGTTGGAATTGGCAAGGGAGAAACAAAATCTTTTGGGGGTCATATCTCGTTTTTTCTTATAATCAAGAAGGGATGATCTATCTAGACCCCTAACTTCACGTAGACTCTTCTCGATAATGTTCACTGGGTATTGTCTCGTCAATAGGCGCTCTTTAAGATCCTGAGCCTGACTCTCAAAAGTTTCCCAGGAACTGGGAGTAAGGGATTACTCCCAGGAACTGGGAGTAAGGGATGCTCTTCTTCACGTGCAAGGGGTGATAGCTCTTAAAATGTAGTAATGAATTTCTGGCAATGGGTTTACTCATTTACCCAATAGGGTGTCCCCTATTGCTTTCAGTTTGACATCTAGGAAATCGAGCTCAGGACCCTCAAACACTGCGGTGAAGAGCATGTTTTCTGTATTGGTCTGGTTCAAGTAATCAACGAATTCAAAGAACTCAGTCTCAGAAGAATCCCACACAACCAGTATGTCATCGACATATCGAAGAAACATCTTGATATGTCTGCAGAAGGGGTTGGTGGGAGAAAAGACATACTTGCGTTCAAAGACAGCGAGGAACAGGTTGGCATAAGTACAGGAGACCGGTGTGCCCATGGCAGTGCCAGTCTCCTGAATATAACAGTCCTCGCTGTCTTTGAACTCGTTGTGGGCAAGGATGAAATGCAATGCCTCACAGACAAAGGATGTAAAATCATCTGTTTTATCTGTCTCTGTCACTTCACGGATAGCCTGTACACCCGCATCGTGGGGGATGCAGGTGTACAGGCTCTCAACATCCACTGATGCGAGTCGATATGTCTCGCATCAATATATACCCCCCGCCAGCGCATTTATGTGACCCCCTGCCTGCACCTTTATAATTAAATACCCCCCGCTAGCGCAATTATTAATATATACCTCCCACCTGCGCCTTTATAATTATATACCCCCCACCAGCGCAATTATCCATATATACCCCCCGCCAGAGCATTTATGTGACCCCAGCTGGCGCATATGTCATTACTGCAGCGCGATGTATGAATAGTATTTTACTGGCAGAGCATCGCACCAGCCGCTGCCAGTGCGATGCTGCTGATAGAATACTATACACACATCGCGCTGCAGCCTGCAGGGGCATATTATATAGAAGTGCTGTGGGGGCAGATAATACTATATATCTGGCCCCCACAGCACTTCTATATAATATGCCCCTGCAGCGCGATGTATGTATAGTATTCTATCAGCAGCATCGCGCTGGCAGTGGCTGGTGCGATGCTCTGCCAGTAAAATACTATTCATACATCGCGCTGCAGCCGGCAGGGGCATATTATATAGAAGTGCTGTGGGGGCCAGATATATAGTATTATCTGCCCCCACAGCACTTCTATATAATATGCCCCTGCAGGTTGCAGCGCGATGTATGTATAGTATTCTATCAGCAGCATCGCGCTGGCAGCGGCTGGTGCAATGCTCTGCTAGTAAAATACTATTCATACATCGCGCTGCAGTAATGACATATGCGCCAGCGGGGGGGTCACAAATGCGCTGGCGGGGGTATATATTGATAATTGCGCTGGCGGGGGGTATATAATTATAAAGGCGCAGGCGGGGTTACATTATAAATGCGCTGGGGGGGTCACACATATATATATATATATATATACTGCGGGGGTATATAATTTTTGCGCTGGTGGAGGTTATATCTTTATAAATGCGCTGGGGGGCTAGATATATAGCGCTATATATCTTGTCCCCCACAGCGCTTTTACTATACATTGTCCATTTTAAAAATCCCTGCAGGGAGCCCTGATTGGCTCCTCGGTACTGGCCATTCCGAGCTCTCCGCGGGGAATTTAAAAATGAAAGTAAAATACATCGTGTACATCGCAGGGTTGCGGACCATGCCGCCCGCTCCCCTGCTTAATAACTTCTGATCGGATCGGGTCTCAGAAGTGAGACCCGGTGTGATCAATCCCTCAGCCCCTGTACTAGTCTGTTCCATGATGGGAGTAGTACTAGTCCTGGGTACAGGAGTCTGTAGGTGGCTGATTTTTTCATTCAAAAAAAAAAAAAGATTAAAAACGGTTACAAACGCTTCAAAACGGATACCCGTTTGATCAGCCGTTTCTATCCATTTTAAAGAGCGCATATTGGCGAGACAATACCCAGTGAACATTATCGAGAAGAGTCTACGTGAAGTTAGGGGTCTAGATAGATCATCCCTTCTTGATTATAAGAAAAAACGAGATATGACCTCCAAAAGATTTTGTTTCTCCCTTGCCAATTCCAACATGGGCCAGCAGGTGGCTAGTGCTATACGCCGCAGTTTGTTCATGTTGGAAGCTGATCCCGACCTCTACGAGGTGGCCCAGCATCCTCAGCTGGTTACATTCAGAAAGAATATCACAATAGGTGAGAAATAAAAAAAATTTTTAAGACACCACTGATCATAACCCTTCAGACAAAAATTGGTTAACTAGAGAGACCCCTAAAGGCAATTATCCTTGCCGGACATGCCCACACTGTACAAACATGTACACTGGCAAGACCATATCATTAGGAGGCTACCATCACCAATTTAAAGAATTAATAACATGCAGATCCACTTTCGTAGTATATGCTTTGGTCTGTCCATGTGGGAGGCTTTATGTTGGCAAGACCATCAGGCAGCTCCAGGTGCGGTTCAGGGAACACGTGCGTTCCATCCGGACCGGACTTGGGGCTCCTAGATTTATTGCCCACATGACCCAAACCCACAACAGCAACCACAGCAACCTGAAGTTTGTGGGCCTAGAAAGAAAGACTCCTCAGAGGGGACAGAGGGAGACTCCTCCTCCAACGTGAAGCCCGTTGGATAATATGTCTCCATGCCACTGGAAATGCCGGCCTGAATTACCGGAAACGAGTTTAATGCATTCTTATAGTCAGTAGTTTTGTTTTATGTTTGATTCATTTGTATACCCTTATTAACCTGTCCCTGTTGCCCTGTAGTTTTTTCTTGTGTTTACATCACATGATAGTCACGTGACTGCACTCACAGACACGTGACAAAGTTGTCAGCCAGGTCACTAGGCGACTGCTCGGTGCCGCCCCTATGAATAGGAAGGCGGCACCGGTGGACATTTTTCCGGCTAGAGGAAGTGCGCTAAGCCGCACGAAACAACTTGTTCCGGAGTTTCCCCGCCTCCCACCCCGCTCCCCCACCTGTCCTTCTGCTATGCTGGCTGGATACGAATAAACAGACCAGAATGGTGTGTGTGCGGCCTCTGTTTTTCTTTGTCTTGGCATTATGCTTCCTGTTTTGGCTACGCACCTCTGCTGCAGGCTTTAAATGGATCCCGTCCTATGTGTTATGTCCGCTTACAGTGTTGCTTAGTTCCGTACGTGCCGGCTACTGTCTCTTTTGCTTACTGCTTTGCATTTACAAAGCTCCCATCCCATGCTAGCAGAACAGTGGACCCCCCCACATGTGACCCCATTTTTGAAACTACACCCCCCACGGAATGTAATAAGGGGTGCAGTGAGCAATTACACCTCACTGGCGTTTGACAGATCTTTGGAACAGTGGGCTGTGCAAATGAAAAATTAAAAAAATCTGTCACTGTACCCCTTATTACATTCCGTGAGGGGTGTGGTTTCCAAAATGGGGTCACATGTGGGGGGGGGGTCCACTGTTCTGGCACCATGGGGGCTTTATAAATGCACATGGCCTTCACTTCCACATTCTCTCTCCAGAGAGAGCCTTTTGGGGGGCTTTTTTCCTATTACCCGTTGTGAAAATGAAAAATTTGGGATAACACCAGCATTTTAGTGAAAAAAAAGGGAGATTTTAAGCTTACCGTAAAATCTCTCTTTCTCGAAGGATCCATTGGGGGACACAGACCATGGGTGTATGCTGCTGTCTCTAGGAGGCTTGACACTATGGCAACAGAAAAGTCAGCTCCTCCCAGCAGGATATACCCACCTTCAATAGGAGAGGACCGACAGGTCAAAGGAAAAACCACAAACTGTCCGAGAACCAGAAGAAAAAATTTACTGAACACCCCTCGGACAGATAACCGGATAGAAACACCAGAAAGGGGTGGGAGCTGTGTCCCCCAATGGATCCTTCGAGAAAGATTTTACGGTAAGCATAAAAATCTCCTTTTCTCTATCGGCTCCATTGGGGGACACAGACCATGGGACGTACCAAAGCCGTCCCTTGGGTGGGCAGTGAAACAGTCAGGCAGTCGGCTGTACCACTGCCGCCTGAAGCACCTTAAGGTCTAGACTAGCATCAGCCGATGCGAAGGTATGAACCTGGCAGAACTTTGAGAAAGTGTGCAGAGACGACCAGGTGGCCGCTTTACAGACCTACGAAGCCAAGGCCTTATTGCAGAGAGCCCAGGATGCCCTAACAGAATGGGTGGAATGAGCCAAAACCCTGAAGGGTGGGATCTTCTCCTTGCAGCGGTAAGCTTCTCAAATAGCAGAACGGATCCACCGGGAAATGGTGGCCTTGGAAGCAGGCTGTCCCTTACGACGACCTTCCGTAAGAACGAAAAAGGAGTCGCACTGACGAAAGGAAGAAGTGACAGAGAGATAGGTAATAACAGCCCGCACCACATCCAGTTTGTAGAGAGAACGCTCCCGGGGATGAGAAGGAACAGGACAAAAGGACGGGAGGACAATGTCCTCATTGAGATAAAAAGCCAAAACAACCTTGGGTAAAAAGGATGGATCTGGCCAGAAAACAACCTTGTCCTGATGAACCACTAGAAAAGGAGAACGGCAGCAAAGAACTGCCAGTTCAGAAACCCTACTGATGGAGGTAATAGCAATAAGGAAAGCCACCTTCCAGGAAAGTAGGCTAAGAGGAACATCCCTGAGAGGTTCAAAAGGAGAACCTTGTAGGACACCCAGAACCAGATTCAAGTCCCAAGTGGGAGAAGGGGACCGATAAGTAGGGACAGCATGTGCCACTCCTTGAATGAAGGTCCTGACATGAGAATTGGATGCCAGAGGACGCTGAAAAAGAATAGAAAGGGCAGAGATCTGACCCTTAAGGGAGCTGAGAACCAACCCTTGTTCCAACCCAGACTGCAAAAAGGAGAGAAGACGGGGAAGGGAAAACGTAACAGGAGAAAAGAACCTGAGCTTCGCACCAACGAAAATAAGACCTCATCCACAAGTTCTCCAGGTGAATAGGAACGCGTTGAGGTAGCCCTAGATGAGGGAGAGACTGACCCAGCACACGGCTCTGGAGAGCCAGAGCGGCGACTGCGGGAGTGTCCTCTGGAGGAGGGACGCTTGTCATAAGATGAGGTAGCGGGGAAGAAATATGATGGGAACGCCCGTACCTACCCGAAGACCAAGGGGATGAGTTAGAAGAAACACCCCTATTACGCTTGCGAGAGCCGGCAGAGTAGGGGGAAGGGGAGCGGATTGATGGAGGGAGGACCTCTCCAAGGCAGTCACCACAGAACGGGAGACCTGAGCCATGTCGGATATAGACTGTGAGAGGCAAGAAACCTAGGATGGAGGGATGGCCGAACCCACCGGGTCTGGTAGAACATCCGGGGTAGAAATAGCAGGGGGGTCTGGGGGAGCAGTGGTGCAGGCAGAACAAGTGGGTTCAGCAGAACCAGACATTTCTGTGTTACAGTTATTACAGGTGTAATAAGTAACTAAGGACCAAGCTATCTGTTTAGAGGGGGGAACAGTTCTGGGCACAGACATAGTAATAAAAAAGGAACACAGTCTCACCCGGGTCTGTGTCCCTCAGGCTGCTGCTGTGAGGAGAACTCCGGCAGAGAGAAGGAGAGAAAAACTCATAGAAGTAGAAAAGGATGCAAGAAACCCTCCTGGCCAGTCCCATAAACCGTCATGGAAAAAAGGGTGGGCCACTAACTAGGGATCTCCAGCTGTTGAGAATCCAGTACCTAAGAGAAAGGGGGAAAATATACTCACCTTAGTCTGCAGAACTTACCTCATGAAGTCTTCAGTCAGCTTTAGTCACCTGCATCATGCCGTGCTGCAACAGCGAGACGAGCAGGGAAAAGTGGGGGACCCGGACCCATGAGGTACAATCCCAGGCGCTAACCGTTGGCGAGAGGGGGTTGACAGTACATCCACGATGCCTGTGCCCCCTCAATCGCAAATGGGGAAACAGTGAACGCTATGTTCCTGAGTCCCCACCTGAAAATAGGAAAGAAAAGGGAATAAAAAATCTAATACGTCCCTAACCTAGGAAAACAAAAAATATGAGACCTGGTCTGGGAGACCCAGACCATGTCCACCTCCTTAAGACACTAAGCTAAAACTGATTAGCTTAGTGGCCTGGAGGCGAGTATATCCTGCTGGGAGGAGCCGACTTTTCTATTGCTATAGTGTCAAGCCTCATAGACACAGCAGCATACACCCATGGTCTGTATCCCCCAATGGAGCAGATAGAGAAATACATCTCATTTTCACGTCCAACTTTAATGAAAATTCTTCAAACACCTGTGGGGTGTTAAGGCTCACTATTCCCCTTGTTATGTTCTGTGAGGGGTATAGTTTCCAAAATGGGGTCACGTGTTTTTTATTTATTTTTTATTTTTTTAAGTTTTTGTCAGAACCGCTGTAACGATCAGCAACCCCTGTGCAAATCATTAAAATGTACATGGCGCTCTGAGTCCTGAGCCTTGTTGTGCGCAAGCAGAGCATTTTATGCCCACATATGGGGTATTTCCGTGCTCAGAAGAAATGCGTTACAAATTTTGGGGGTCTTATTTTCATTTTACTTCTTTTGAAAATGAACAGTATGGGTCAACACCAGCATGTTAGTGTAAATATAACTGTGTAGGGGTATATGTATATGTAGTTTTTTACTTTTTAATTTGTGTAGTGTAGTGTTTTTAGGGTACATTCTCACAGGCGGGGTTTACAGCGAGTTTCCCGCTAGGAGTTTGAGCTGCAGCGGACAATTTTCTGCATCTCAAACTTGCGATAAACTCACTGTAAACCCCCGCCCGTGTGAATGTACCCTGTACATTCACATTGGGGGGGCGGGGGCAAACCTCCAGCTGTTGCAAAACTACAACTCCCAGCATGCCCTTTGGCTGTCCGTGGATGCTGGGGGTTGTAGTTATGCAACAGCTGGAGGCACACTAGTTGCAAAATGCTGAGGTAAGTAACAAACTCTGTGTTTTGCAACCAGAGTGTCTCCAGCTGTTGCAAAAGTACAACTCCCAGCATGTATGGACAGCCAAAGGGCATGCTTGGAGTTTTACTTTGCAACCGCTGGAGGCACACTGGCTGCGAAACACTGAGTTAGGTAACAAACTCTGTTTCAGAACCAGTGTGTCTTCAGCTGTAGCAAAAACTACAACTCTCAGCATGCAGTGACAGCTGAAGGGCATGCTGGGACTTGTAGTTATGCTGGAGGCACACTACTGCAAACCCAGCATACCCTTTGGCATGTGCATGCTGGGGGTTGTAGTTATGCAAAACAGAGTTTGTTACTTAACTCAGTGTTTCCCAACCTGTGCACCTCCAGTTGTTGCAAAACTACAGCTCCCAGCATGCCCAGACAGCCGAAGGGCATGCTTGGAGTTGTAGTTTTGCAACATCTGGAGCGCTACAGTTTGAAGACCGCTATACAGTGGTGCACAAACTGTGCTCTTCCAGATGTTGCAAAACTACAACTCCCAGCATGCTGAGACTGTCCAGGCATGCTGGTAGTTTTAGTTCTTCAACATCTGAAGGGCCAGATATTACAGAACTACAACTCCCAGCATGCCTGGGCAGTCTGAGCATGCTTGGAGTTGTAGTTTTGCAACATCTGGAGGGCTACAGCTTGGGCACCACTGCATAGTGGTCTCCAAACTGTGGCCCTCCAGATGTTGCAAAACTACAATCTTTGGCTGTCTGGGCATGCTGGGAGTTGTTTAGTTTGGCAACTCCTAGAAGGCAGCAGTGAAGATCAGTTTACGGCGATCTTCACTGCTGCCTCCACTGCTGTCTCTGCCGCCTGCTTACCGCCACCGATCCCGCCGCTGCCTGTTGCCAGTCCCGCCGCCCCAGGTACCCGCCGCCATCTTCCCCCCGCTCTGCCCCGTCATCCTGGGGGCGGGCAGAACGGGGCTTTGAACTGTAACCCCCCTGCCCCCAACTGCCATTGGTCAGTTAGTCCTAACCGACCAATGGCAGGGGATAGGAGGGATGGCACCCCTGCCACTTCGCTCCTATCCCTCAGGATGATCGGGGCTGTCTCTGGGACAGAAATTCCCACGGGCATACAGTTACTCCCTTTGTCCCTAAGAACCAGGGAGCAAGGGTGTACCCGTACGCCCTTGGTCTCCAAGAGGTTAAATCATCCATTCTTATCCCAAAGATAATCAGATATGGAATATCAGATAGTGAGACTTACAATGCACTGAGTAAAGCTTTCTCCTCATCGTCTCTTCCATTTCCAAGTCACTGATGATTTCTTCATTGTATTTTCGGAGCACTGTATAAGCCGTATACTTCCCAGTATCCTCCCAGTGTCTGATAATATCGCACAGTTCTCTCATCTTCTCCTGGGATCTTCTCTTTTCCATCACATTACTGTATTGTTCCTGAGTCAGCAGCTGCTGGTCCCGGAGATCACATAGGACTGGATCTACATCTGTTATACTTATAATAAGATCTGATCTGTGATTCTCTATGAAGTTTACGTTATCTGTAGAAAGAAAGGAGAATTATGGGAGAAAGACAGAAGATCATTGCAGATAACAAATGAAGCAAAAGGTCCAGCTCACCCTAAGCTGCAACTTCCCACTACCACACGGACAGAGCCTGGCCCTGGATCACCACTAGTACACTTGGAAAGAGACGTATCCAGCAATGTGTAGAATAATATTGTAGCTTTATTGCAGTCTTAACCCCTTCATGACCCAGGGTTTTTCCGTTTTTGCCCTTTCGATTTATCCTACTTAACTTTAAATAAATCATAACTCTCAATTTTGCACCTAAAAATCCATATGATGGCTTATTTTTTGTGCCACAAATTCTACTTTTTAATCACAACAGTCATTTTACCCAAAAATCCACGGCGAAACAGAAAAAAAAAAATCATCAAAATTGAAGAAAAAAATGGCATTATGTAATTTTAGGGGCTTCCGTTTCTACGCAGTAAATTTTTCGGTAAAAATGAGACCTTCTCTTTATTCTGTAGGTGCATATGATTAAAATGATACCCTACTTACATCGGTTTGATTTTGTCGGACTTCTGGAAAAAATCCTAATTACATGCATGTATACGTTTAAAATTGTAATTTTCTGACCCCTATAACTTTTTTATTTTTCCGCAAATGGGGCGGTATGAGGGATCATTTTTTGCACTGTGATCTGAAGTTTTTAGCGGTACCATTTTTTGTATTGATTGGACTTTTTGATTGCATTTTATTCATTTTTTCATGATATAAAAAGTGACCAAAAATTATGCTATTTTGGACTTTGGAATTTTTCTCCCATAGGGGGCTATAACACTGCCCACACTGATCTTTTACATTGATCATTGTTATCTCATAGGAAACCATTGATCAATGATTCTGCCACTTGACTGCTCATATCTGGATCTCAGGCACTGAGCAGTCATTCTGCAATTGGACAGCGAGGGGGAAGGTAAGGACCTTCCTCATGTTCTCCAGCTGTTCGGGACGCCGCAATTTCCCTAACCGGCATTTATTAACTTTTCACTTTAGACGTGGCGATCAACTTTGAACGCCGCATCTAAAGTGCTAATAGCGCATGGCACAGCTACGCCGTGGCCCCACGTTATAGAAAGTAGGGGGGGACCCAGGAGGTATTGGTACGTCCTGGGTTGGGAATGGGGTTGAAGGACAACTGCAGCGAAAAACAACTGATGGATAGGGGATAAGTGTTTGATTGTGGGGGGGGGGTCCCCGCATTAGCGCTCACCTGGAGAGGTCGACGGCTACGCCCCCTTGCCACCCCCTCCCCATACAGCTCTATGGATGCATGGGAGAGCCATAGCAGAGCCACGGCCCCATGCAGAAGATCGAGGGGGGGGGGGTCCCAACGGTCAGACCCCCTGCGATCAAACACTTATCCCCCTGCGGATAGGGGATAAGTTGTTTTCGGCCGCAGATGGCCTTTAATAAAACCACACAGGTTCTTTCAAAGAAAGCTTCCCCCAACATGTTTTGGCGTCATAGAATGCCATAACCCCCATTAATGATGATTGTGTTCTGTGATGCCAGAAACATGTTGGGAGAAGCTGTCTTTAAGAGAACCTGTGTGATTTTATTAAAGAGGTATTCCGGAGTTTTACATGTTATCCCCTATCCAAAGGATAGGGGATAACATGTATGATTGCAGGGGTCCTGCCACTGGAGACCCCGCGATCTCTGTGCAGCCCCCGACATTGTGTGCCAGGCACTGCTTCGGAGATGAGGCGTGACATCACGGTCACACTCCCTAGTGACACAATGTCACTAGGTAGCCTAACCTTGAGATCATGCCCCGTCTCGGAAGCAGTGCCCAACACACAATGCCTGGGGCTGCATAGAGAACGCGAGGGGGCCCCAGCAGCAGGACCCCTGCAATCATACATCTTATCCCCTCTCCTTTGGATAGATAAGATGTAAAACCTCGGAATACCCCTTTAAGACTTCATTAAAGCTTGCTGGATACGTCTCTTTGCAAGATCTTATCTGCAGATGTTTCTACCATTTTTCTTTACTATTTCACTAAAGAATTTTTTCAGTTTTTTACCTCATAATACAATGGCCCACATTTGTCCAAAGCAACCAATCAGAGCTCAGGTTACATTTTACCAGTGCTCATGAAGATATGAAATCTGAGCTGTGATTGGTTGCTATGGACAAATGTGGAACAATTCATTAAAAGGACAAGTATCATGTTCAAAAAAGTTAGAGGATAAGTTTTACATCATGGGGGGGGGGGGGGGGGGAGGTCTGGGCGTTGGGGCCCCCCACAATCTCCTGTTTAGAGCCCAGGCTCTCCTTTACAGGGATGAGTCATGACCCCCGCCCGAAGCGGGAGCCACCATGGCCTCTCCATATAGTTCTATGGGAGAGCCATTAGGCAATCTTCGTTTCTTCAATAGAGCTATATGGAGGGTCCGTGCCCGCTCCTGCTTCGGGCGGGGGTCATAAGGCACCCCAGGAAAGGAGAGTTGGGGCTCTAAACAGGAGATTGCAGGGGGACCCAGCGCTCAGAACCCCCGTGATCTAAAACTTATCCCCTATCCTTCAGATAGAGGATATGTTTTTGAAATGATACTTGTCCTTTAAGGCATAGTGGCACAGTTCATTATGGCATGGTGGCACAGATCATTAGAGGATAAAGGCAGTTTATTACGGTATGGTGGCACATTTTAATATAAGGGTAGTGGCATCCTTTATTTAAGGGAGCACAGTGGCACAATTAAATTACTTAAATATTCTATACTAACCTTTTATATCTCCACCTTTTTTGTGCGTCCCTTTAATGGGCCGCTCTATAACTTATTCTTAGGACACTGAACGTTAAAGCACAACCGTCATCATTTATGAACCCCCCCCAGACTACTACAGTGTTGTTAGTGATGACACTATAGTGAGTCTAGACATAACTTTAATCATTGCTCTTCATTCTTATCTAACTTATAAAATACTTTTATCCAGCAGTCAGGCACTGTAAGATAGGCGTGGCTTGGGTTTCGCAAAGCCCCATTGCCACCACGCCTATCCTTTCTTTCAGCCCTGGGACCACAACTGTGGTCCACTCAGGGAGGGACGCATGAGCTGTGTCTTACTACATAGCGATCCCAGCGCTGAAAGAAAGTATAGGCGTGGCAACGACGGGGCTTTGCGAACCCCAAGCCATCTGCTATATACAGTCCTAGGGCACACAGTAATTTAACTGTAGCAGGGGTAATTCTTTTAATTTAAGTACAAAAATACAAAGTATGCAGAGGGTACAATGATAAAAACATTTTCAAAGTCCGGGCACCTCGTGCATCAGAAAGACTCAGGATCTGACGCAACTTTCGGGGTCCACCCCCTTACTCATGCGTACTGGATCCCTCACACCGATCTTCCTTTGTGCATCCTGAAACACCTTCATTGAATCAACTTAATTAGACACATTTCACATACAAGTTTTACAATTTTACAAACATTTAAATATTCATGAATATCACTCGTATTACAGAAATGCTCTAAAGTTACATAATTCATTTAATCCTGATGGTTGTAAAGTCTCAAGTTCAGTAATCCAGAATTTTTCCCTCTGTAAAAGTAATTTTGTGTTACTCCCCCTGTTCACACCTTGCGTTATTTGTTCGATCACTTGCCATCTAAGCTCATTTACACAATGATCTTTTTCTAAAAAATTTCTGGCAACTGATGTTTCCCCAAACTTACTCTTTTGCACTGGGCAACATTTTGTTTCTAAGGCTTTTCGTATGGCACTTTTATGTTCAGAAATTCTGATCTTCACCATTCTGCTAGTGTGTCCTACATACCCCATTCCACATGGACATTTTAGTAGGTATAGCAAATATACCTGTCAGGATCCGGAGTGGTATGCAGGGTAGATACAGGTAGTGGATCCTCTGTGTCAGTGAGGTGATGACGTGGGCCGTACCAGGGGAACGGAATCTAAGGGGTTACTGGTTTTCAACAGCGCCCGCAGCAAAGCGGGATGGACTTACTGCGGCAGGTAACCCCCAGGTCGTTCCACCCGATAGCGACTCAACCTCATTGACTGCTGAGTCAGGCACGGTACAGAAGGACTAGGCAAAAGGCAAGGTCAGACGTAGCAGAAGGTCAGGGCAGGCAGCAACGGTTCGTAATAGAGGGCAAGGGTCTGGATACACTGGCAAAGGACACACGGGAACGCTTTCACTGGCACAAGGCAACAAGATCCGGCAGGGACAGGAAGGGCAAGTGGGTATATATATTGTAGGAAGTGCTTTAAACTAATTGGGCCAGGCACCAATTAATGGTGCGCTGGCCCTTTAAATCTGAGAGACCCGGCGCGCGCGCCCTAGAGAGCGGGGCCGCGCGCGCACCGGGACTGAGCAGGAGGACGGGGCCGATGAGTGACATGGGACGCGACCCGAGGCACGTGCTGACCGTATCGCTGCATGCGTGTCGGCGTATCGGCGTATCGGCGTGACAATACCTTTTACTGGTATTGTGTGACCCTTCCTGGGGTGATGTATATTTTCCCCTTTTTATTATTCCATTACATTTATTATTCCATTACATTAAGTTACATTGTATTAAACTTCTGCTTACTTTTCTTTTTTATCGCTACGTCACCTTTAACAAGTCTATCTCCAATAGTCAGCGGAGGTTCCCGAAATAAAGTGCCATATTTAGGGTCCGACCTTAGTAAACCCCAATATTTCTGTACTGTTTGCCGGATCATGACGGTACGTCTGTCATATATACCTGTATACTTGACCCGATCACCTGTCTTTTCTTTAAATTTAGTTCTCATCAATTACTTTCTATCCATCGATCTTACTTCCCTTTCTGCTTCCACTGTCTCTTGTCATAACCTCTGTCTAAAAAATTTTCTATTATCTGTTCTTCCGATTTCACATATTTTTTACTGTCCATACTCGATATTCTCTTTGCCCGAATTAACTGGCTTTTCGGTAGCCCCCGAAAAACATGGTGGGGGGTTGGGTAGGGAGTGGGGGGGGAATGAAAACTACCCACCTAAACTACAATTGTTTTTGTCCATTTTCTTAGTATACATCACAGTTTGAAATGTGTCTCCCTGTTTAATCACCTCAACATCCTAAAATTTTATCCTAGTTTTATCATAGGTGAGAGTAAATTTAATCATGGGGTGTACAGAATTTAGCCTTTCCAGAAAAGACAGCAAATCAGCCTCCTCTCCCCTCCAGAGTATGAACACGTCATCCACATAGCAAAAGTTTTCATAGTTTTCATTCCCTCCATGTTTTTCGGGGGCTCCCAAAAAGCCTGTTAATTCAGCCAAGAGAATATAGAGTACGGACGTTTCGCCACAAGCTGTGGCTTTCTCAAGGGCTTAGAGGCAAATGGCCTCTAAGCCCTTGAGAAAGCCACAGCTTGTGGCGAAACGTCGGGCAGGCAATGTGTGATTGATTTTAATTTTATTTACTTAGAGAATTGTGGACTGCAGCCACAGTTCTCCCACACAGATCACTAGCATGCAACCATAATTTCTTGAGCACTTGTGAATTGGATTTCAATCATGGCTCAATAAAAGTTATATTTTAATAGTGGATGGGAAATTTAGGGTACTAGTGATCGCATAGCGATCAATTGTAAATAAACAATAGAAAGAGCCGACACTTGACCCTTAACCCCTTGGGCCTTAAGGCAGCAGACAATTTTATTTTTACGTTTTCTTTTTTTCCTCCTCGCCTTCAAAAAATCATAACTCTTATATTTTCATCCACAGACTAGTATGAGGGCTTGTTTTTTGAACGACCAGTTGTCCGTTGTAATGCCATGACTCACTTTACCATAAAATGTATGGTGCAACCAAAATACTATTTGTGTGGGAAAATTAAAAAGAAAACCGCAATTTTGCTAATTTTGGAAGGTTTTGTTTTCACGCCGTACAATTTACGGTAAAAATGACATGTATTCTTTATTCTTTGAGTCAATAAGATTAAAATGATACCCATGGCTAGATACTTTTCTATTACTGTTGCGCTCGCTTAAAAAAAATTGCAAACTTTTCAACCAAATTAGTATGTTTAAAATCCCCCTATTTTGAAGACCTATAACTTTTTCATTTTTCCATATAAGCAGCGGTATGAGGGCTCATTTTTTGTGCCGTGATCTGTACTTTTTATTGATACCATATTTGCTTATATAAAACTTTTAATCCATTTTTATTAATTTTATTTGGAATAAAAGGTTATAAAAAAAAGCAGCTATTTTGGACTTTTTTTCCGTTCACGCCGTTAACCGTACGGTATCATTAACATTTTATTTTAATAGTTCAGATATTTACGCACGCGGCGATACCAAATATGTACATAAAATATTTTTTTTAACACTTTTTGGGGGTGAAATAGGGAAAATTGGCCAATTTATGTTTATGTCAAATTTTTTTACTTTTTTTTTTTTTACTTTTTTTTAAAACTTTTTTTTAGATCAGAGCAGAAGGCAGCAGAGGCAGGTGAGGGGACCTCCGGCTGCCCTGCTGGATGATCGGGACGCCACGGCAGCGCTCCAATTTTAATGACCGCGATGCTGCAGATGCAGTGATCTGTGTTCATCACGGCATCTGAGGGGTTAATGGCGGACATCCGCGGGATCGCGGGTGTCCGCCATTACGGGCGGGTCCCTCCGGGACCTGCCGCGCATGATCCGGGCATCGCTCCAATGCTCGCGGTTATGCTCAGGACGTAAATGTACGTCCTGGTGCGTTAAGTACCACCTCACCAGGACGTACATTTACGTCCTGCGTCGCTAAGAGAGCTGAGGGTCAGGTGTTGATCTAAACCAGATTGTAGAAAATCAAGAAGGCGCGGAAAGGAAAAACACTACTGGGGAAACAGACTGCACTACCGGAAATAAGCCTTCCAAGGTGCGGTGGTAAATCTGTGCGGAGGAAGGCTTCCGTGCTCGAAGCATGGTGCGAATCACCCCAGAAGAAAACCCCCGAGCTCTCAAAGCCGCTGTTTCAACCTCCACGCCGTTAAATGCAGCGACAGTAAATTGGGGTGGCAGAGAGGACCCTGGGAGAGATGATCGGGGCAAAGAGGAAGACACAGCGGTACGTCGGCGACCAGCCAAGTCAAGTAGGTGTGCCACGCGCACCGGGGCCAGTCTGGAGCCACCAGAACGGCGGGAACGCCCTCCGCCTTGAGTTTCCGCAGAACCCTGGGCAGGAGAGGGAGGGGCTAAAAGAGGTAAGGAAGATGGAAGGACGACCACGGAATGACCAGTGCGTCCACCATCAGAGCCAGAGGGTCCCGCAACTTCGCAACAAAGTGGGGAACCCGTCTGTTGTGGCGAGACGCGAAGAGATCCACGTCTGGGGTCCCCCAGAGAGCACAGATCTGCGCAAACACCTCCTGAAGGAGGGAACACTCCCCCGGGTCCGCCGAAGAGCGACTGAGAAAAGGCAAGATTCCGGAGGGAAACAGCAACCCTGGACCATCAGAACCCGAAATACAACACCCCCAACCCCCCCACCACCAGCCCTGGAGACTCGCATTTCGCATCGGTCGTGATGACTTGCCAGTGGAGGGGAAAAAAAGGACCTCCCCTGGAAGAGGAGGGGAGAATGGAGCCACCACAGAAGGGACTGCCGAACTGCAGGGGGCAAAAGAATCCGCCAATCCAGGCCGTCTACATTGACGGCTATGCAGTACTCGCGGACTTCCGCGCAAAGAATGAACATGTTCTTTCTTTGCGCTGAACAATTTCAGCGGCGGAATTGTCCGCCGCTGAAATTCCGCAGTGTGAACGGGTCTAGCGGAAGACCCATTCACACTGATGCTAACGTTCACTGTGCGGCATTCCACTCGCGGAATTCCACGGGAATTCCACAGTGTGAACATACCCTAACACAGGCTTCTGCCATATCGAAAAGGAGACCAAGAAAAATCAGAGACTGGGAGGGGGACAGGTGAGACTTCTCTCAGTTGATAACCCAACCGAAGGAGGAAAGAGTCTGTAACGTGAGATGCAGGCTATCCAGGTTTTGTGACCTGGACGGGGCTTTGATCAAAAGGTCGGCCAGGTAGAGAACCGAAATCCCTCGGCTCCGAAGAATGGCAATCACTGCCGCCATGACCTTGGTGAAAACCCTGGGAGCTGTAGCTAAGCCAAAGGGAAGGGCCACAACTGAAAGTGATGCGCAGGGAAAGCAAAGCAAACGAAACGCTGATGGGCTTGGAAAATAGGAATGTGGAGATAGGCGTCCTGCATGTCCACCGATGAAAGAAACTCCCCCCGATCCATGGAAGCCACTACGGAGCGGAGGGACTCCATTCGAGGGAGTCGCAAATTTGAGAACCAGAATGGGATGGACAGAGCCCTCCTTCTTGGGAACGACGAATAGGTTTGAGTAGAACCCTGAAAAACGCTGCCCCGGCAGAATAGAACATCACCCCCTGAGAGAGGAGTGTACTTAAAGCGACCTGAAAGGCCACCGCTAAAGAAGGGGATCGAGGAGGGCGGGATCGGAAAAAACGATCCCTGGGGATGGAAGCGAATTCTATGCGGTAACCCTCCGAAATGATGTCCCGAACCCAGGAGTTCTGAACCTGAGCCAGCCAAACATCCCAGAAAAGAGAAAGACGACCTCCCACCCAAGAAGAAGATGACGCTGGTGGGGGCGTCCCTTCAGGAAGAGGAAGGTTTACGGGTACCCCCAGTTGCTTCAGAAATAATTTCATCCAGCCGTTTCCCAAAGAGTCGGGAACCGGATAAGGGCAACTTCGTAAGGGATTTCTTCGAAGAAGCGTCAGTATTCCACGCCTTCAGCCACAGAGTGGCGAATGGCAACCAAATTACCCGAAGCAAAGGCCGTGCAACGAGCGGACTCCAAGACCGCCGAGCAGAGAAAATGACCGGCCTGAGAGCTGGCGAGCAATATCCGCCAAGTCCTCCTGGAGCGCTCCCGACAGGATGCCTTGGCGAAGTTGGGAAGCCCAAACCGAAACGGCCTTAGCCACCCAGGCGGATGCATGGATCCTTATGTCCGCAGGATCCTTAAAAGGGGTAGTCCAGTGGTGAAAAACTGGAAGTTTCAGTGGAAAAGTTTAAGA
This sequence comes from Hyla sarda, assembly GCF_029499605.1. Taxonomy (NCBI): domain Eukaryota; kingdom Metazoa; phylum Chordata; class Amphibia; order Anura; family Hylidae; genus Hyla; species Hyla sarda. The sequence goes on along the minus strand of NC_079192.1, from coordinate 11,164,486 downwards.
TTGCGGGGGGGTCCGACAGCTGGGGCCCCCCCGAGATCTCCTGTACGGGGCCCCGACAGCTCCCGGGAAGGGGGCGTGTTGATCACCTGCACGAAGCAGCGGCCGACAGGCCCCTCATACAAGTGTATGGCGCTTCGTGCGGCGGTCGACACCCGCTATCTGGCCAGTGTGCCTGGCCACCGTACAGAGAGATTTAGGGGGGCCCCAGCGGTCGGATAGGGGATTCGTTTTTCACCACTGGACTACCCCTTTAAAGTGATGCTGCGTCTACTAGAGGCAGAGTAGTAGACTTGGAGGATCCACTGTAGGTGGCACTGTCCACTAGGAAACCAAATACGGGGGAAAGGGAAACTGAGTCTGAATCTTCTTGGTTCCCTGAAATCGTTTATCTTGATGTTTCCAAGCCGCGTCCAACAAGGCGTCAAATTCTGCATAAGGACTGAAAGCCGTTTACAGCAGTGAACAGAAACTTCTGGATCAGGATTCGAAGTTCTTGGGTCCTCCAGATGACAAGTGTCACTGATGGCTGACATCAATCCGTCCACCATTTCAGACACTGCAGAATGGTCGTCATGATCCGAGGTGGAATCAGACCGGTCATCCACTACTTCCCCTGGAGAGTGGGAACCTGCGGAGGTAGCCTTAGACTGAGGCGTGTGTGATCAGCAGCGAGGAGACAGAGGCCTGGGATGAGTATCCAGAGAACGGCCCCTGGAGAGGGGACACTGCCAAGGAACTGGGGAAGAGCAGCAAGACCTACGGGAAGAGAGTCTATCCTGAGTGCGCGACTCTAGAGAAGAGCCAGAGGCAATTACCTTAGAATGCTTGCGAGTGCGTAGAAATAGAGGGTCGGAAGATACTGAATGAGACTTCCTGGGGGAAGTACACAAGGATGACCTCTCCAAAGCAGAAGCCACTGATTTGGAGACCCTAGCCAGTTCAGAAATGGACTTGGTAACGGAAGAAACCCACTCAGGGGGAGAGGCGGATTCCCCGCATTCCATGGGCACATCGGTAGATACCGGGACAGACGGCATGGTGAGCTTGGAGAAGCAGGTGGAACAAGTGGATTCAGTAGGAGAAGTAACTTTTGGCGGAGTCAGTCCGTCACAATTGACTCTGCCAAAAGTGACTTCTCCTTCCTGATGACAAGCCCCAGCAGATCACAGGCAATATCCCCAGGCAGAACTAGAGATTATTGCATCCTTGTACCCAAAGAACCAGGCAACACCAGTCTTCAGGTATAAAATCAGAACTCTTTATTGTGGAACAAGTGTCTTCTTTTATAGGAAGGACAACACAGGGGGAAGGGTCGGTAAAGACAATACAGGTTACAGCGATTCTGGGAGATAATCCAATAAAAATAGCTCTCCCTATACAGTGCCTTGAGTGCAAAAGGTGGAGGTGTGCAGAAGTCGGACTGTGTGCAAAAGAGAGAAGCATGTGTAGAATTAGTGCATTGTACAAAAGGTGAACCGTGTGCAACAAGTGGACCGTGTGCAAAAGATGTATTGTGTAAAGGAGGTGGACCGTGTGCAAAAGGTCGACAGTGTGCAAAAGGTAGACCATGTGCAGAAAGGTGTATTGTGCACAGAAAGTGGACCGTGTGCAGAAAGTGTATGAAAACAACAAATAAAAGTGTTTTAACTCTGAGCTTTATGTCACTGGACAACATCAACTGAGGGGTACAAATAGCGATGTCCTAAAGTCCATCCAAGTAGGTAGGGTGACTCTAGGATCCATCACAACATCATTCTACTGTTTACCGGAAATGGAATGAGGCCTACAAAGAAAAGAACACAGTACCTACATTGAAATATGGTGGAGGGTCAATGATGTTTTGGGATTGTTTTTCTGCCTCTGGCACTGGGGGCCTTGAATGTGTGCAAGACATGAAATCTGAGGATTACTAACGGAACTTGGGTCGCACTGTACAGCCCAGTGTCAGAAAGCTGGGTTTGCGTCCGAGATATTGGGTCCTCCAGCAGGACAATGACCCAAAACATACGTCAAAAAGCCCCCAGAAATGGATGGCAACAAAGCGCTGGAGAGTTCTGAAGTGGCAGCAATGAGTCCAGATCTAAATCCCATTGAACACCTGTGGAGAGATCTTAAAATTGCTGTTGGGAAAAGGCGCCTTCCAATAAGAGAGACCTGGAGCAGTTTGCATAGGAAGAGTGGTCCAACATTCCGGCTGAGAGGTGTAAGAAGCTTATTGATGGTTATAGGAAGCCACTGATTTCAGTTATTTTCTCCAAAGGGTGTGCAACCAAATATTAAGTTAAGGGTGCCAATAATTTTGTCCAGCCCACATATTTGGAGTTTGGTGACGTTATGTCCAATTTGCTTTTTTCCTCCCTTTTTTGGTTTAGTTCCAATACAAACAAAGGGAATAAACATGTGTATAGCAAAACATGTGTTACTGCAATCCTTTTCTATGAGAAATACTTCATTTTCTTGAAAAATTTCAGGGGTGCCAACATTTACGGCCATGACTGCACGTCAGGCTGAGACAGCGGGATGAGCCGGAAAAATAGGGGAATCCGGACCCAAGGTGCAACCCCAGGCGCTGGCCGTTAGTGGGAAGGGGTTAACGGTGCATTAATCCATGTCCCGTGCCCCTTAGCCGCATATGGGGGAACAGTTAGCGCCATGCTCCTGAATCCCACCTGAAAACAAGAAATAAAAAAGGAGAAAAGAACCTAAAACAGGCTATAAAAAATAAAAAAAGAAGACTGGGTCTGGAGAACTCCAGACCTGCGTCTGCCTCCTAATGACACTAAGCTGAAACTGATTAGCTCAGGGTCAGTAGACAGGGTATAGCCTGCCAGGAGGGGCCGACATTTCTTTGTAGGCCTAGTGTCAGTGCCTCCTAGTGGCAAGAGCATATACCCACGGTACCTGTGTCCCCCAATGGTTCCGACCGAGAAAAGCTATTTCAGATATACCTACTAAAATGTCCATGTGGAATGGGGTATGTAGGACAGACTAGCAGAATGGTGAAGATCAGAATTTCTGAACATAAAAGTGCCATACGAAAAGCCTTAGAAACAAAATGTTGCCCAGTGCAAAAGAGTAAGTTTGGGGAAACATCAGTTGCCAGACATTTTTTAGAAAAAGATCATTGTGTAAATGAGCTTAGATGGCAAGTGATCGAACAAATAACGCAAGGTGTGAACAGGGGGAGTAACAAAAAATTACTTTTACAGAGGGAAAAATTTTGGATTACTGAACTTGAGACTTTACAACCATCAGGATTAAATGAATTACGTAACTTTAGAGCATTTCTGTAATACGAGTGATATTCATGAATATTTAAATGTTTGTAAAATTGTAAAACCTGTATGTGAAAAAGTGTCTTCATAAGTTCATTCAATGAAGGTGTTTCAGGATGCACAAAGGAGGATCGGTGTGAGGGATTCAGTACGCATGAGTAAGGGGGTGGACCCCGAAACATTGCATCAGATCCTGAGTCTTTCTGATGCACGAGGTGCCCGGACTTTGAAAATGTTTATATCATTGGTACCCTCTGCATTCTTTGTATTTTTTTACTTAAATTAAAAGAAGAAGACTGGAATCTCAGAAAAACGTGTTTGCTAAAAGAATTACCCCTGCTAAAGTTGAATTACTGTGTGCCCTAGGATTGTATACAGCATGTTCTAAAGGGAGGACCCAATGGAACTTCACAGCAGGGAATGATTGAAATTGTGCACTACGGACTGAGAATTATTTATATACTAGAACCCCAAGCCACGTCTATCCTACTGTTTTATACAAGGAGAGAAACTGGAGCAATTGCTACTGATAAAATGTTATGCTTTATTAATATATCAATTCAAATTCACATACATGTGAGGTATAATGTAATAATAGTATATAGAACAAAAATAGGATATTCAAACTATTAAATCCAATAAGATGGTGGGACAGGTAAAATAGTCATGTAATTTAACAAGACATACAAAATACACAAAAAACTGTTAGAGGCTAATGTTAGGAGTAATCTGACTCCAGGGGAAACGGGGATAAACCCTCCACTCAGTATTTAGCCGTACACAGCGGAATGCTACAAAGTAAACACCCAACACACTCATAAACAGTCTAACAAATAACCACCTAACTATTATGGGTAAGAGAGGTGGTTATTTGTTAGACTGTTTCTGAGTGTGTTGGGTGTTTACTTTGTAGCAGGCCGGTGTGTGCCTCATTTTTGTATAAAATGTTGCCTATGGAGCTATATTGAGACCCTCAGCACTGTACATAATTATGGTGTGGTTTGGACATAGGAGTATATACTTCGAGTGCTGTATTTTCTTGTTTCTAATTGCCAATCCTACAGTGTCTGACCGCTGGATAAAAGTATTTTATAAGTTAGATAAGAATGAAGAGCGGCGATAAATGTCTAGACTCACTATAGGGTCATCAGTAACAACACTGTAGTAGTCTGGGGGGGTTCATAAATGATGAGAGTTGTGCTTTAAAAGGAAATCTGTCACCAGTGTCACCTGCACTAACCAGTCGGTACCAACAGATAGTGCAGGTGACACTGATGACAACGATACTTACCTTGTCCCGTTCCGTTGTGGGGATCTCCTGTAATCTTCTCTGGTATCTTTGCTCTGGGCACCCGGCTTGGGGCATGGGCGGAGCTTACTGATGTCACCGCTGCTGTTCTCTCACAGCATGACCCAGCAGCGGTTTGGGGCCTGGGCGGAGCTTGGTGACGTCGCCACTGCTGCTGCTCCCTGCTGGGTCCCGCTGTGAAAAAATAGCAGCGGTGATGTTAGTAAGCTCCGCCCATGCCCCAAGCCGGGTGCAAAGCAAAGCTAACGGAGAAGATTACAGGAGATCCCCGCCACGGAACAGGACAAGGTAAGTATCGTTATCATCAAGAACAAAGAAAGTAGTCAGCACCACTCCACCTGTGGGGTTACAAGGTTCAGAGGCTGGATCCTGTCCGGCAGTCAGCGGGTATATGGCAGACTATTCGGTGCTCGTGAGTAACAGAAAAGTCTGTGTAATATCCAATAAGAAACGAATGACAATGCACATACGGAAACTTCATGCCACCTGCAGCTTTATTGCTCGGAGCGGGGTACACAAGGATGCACAAACCAAACAGACAGCGCAGACTATTAGGTGTGTGCATCCTTGTGTACCCCGCTCCGAGCAATAAAGCTGCAGGTTGCATGAAGTTTCCGTATGTGCAGTGTCATTCGTTTCTTATTGGTAAGTACCATTGTCATCAGTGTCACCTGCACTACCTATTGGTACCGACAGGTTAGTGCCGGTGAGACTGGTGACAGATTTCCTTTAATATCTACTTGATGCTGTTCTGTATTGCCAGTCTTAGAGACAACCTAGCAGCCCTGATCAATGGCTACAAGGGCTTGGAGGAAACATTGCCAGGTATGTAGCCGAGAGTTATGGGCAGGTCATGTCGAAAGCTGCAAATAGAAGATTACCCGGGGGTAATAAATCATCTAGATGAAATGCGACTGGAAGACTTAAAGGACAACTGCAGCGCAATATACACTTATCCCCCATCTACAAGATAGGGGATAAGTGTTTGATCACGGGGGGTCCGACCTCTGGGACCCCCCCTCGATCTCCCTAACGGGGCGCCGCCATTAGCGCCCATAATGAGCGCTAAGGCACGTAGCATCGACCTAGAGGTCGACGGTGATGCCCCGTCTCCTCCCTGTCCCAATACAGTTCTATGGGGGAGATGGGGAGGCAGGAACACTGCCTCCCTGCCTGTCCCATAGAGATGTATGAAGGGGCATGCCGGCCGCAACGTCATGCTGCAGCTGGCACGCCCCCTGCAGGGGAGAGCCGCGGTCCCGTACAGGAGATCACAGGGGGTCCCAGTGGTCGGACCCCCCACGATCAAACACTTATCCCCTATCCTGTGGATAGGGGATAAGTGTTAATTACGCTGCAGATGTCCTTTAACATAGACATGTGACTGGCAGATTGTCATAGCCGATACAACAAAAATGGACCAGTTGCACCGGTCTATAAGTTTATAAAGTAAATAACCTATACATTTTCACTATAATCCACTTACCTGTATACATTGCTGTTCCCAGTCCATGTCCTGAAGTGTCCACTGTGAATATAAAACCAGGGAAGTCACATGATTCCAATATAAATATTCTGTCATAATAAAATATTTTCTATGTGCATTCTGATTACTATGTGGGTGATAACTGGTCTTTATAATATAATATAGAAATAGATATCACTTCTCACCTTCCCTCAGGTAACACTGGAGTTCCTCCCGCACTTTCTTCTCATCTATATCCTGTAGAACAGTCAGGGTCACCTCAGCCCCATAGGCGGATTTATAGTATTGATTGATCAGACCGGCCACGTGTTCTGGATCTTTCCCAGTCAGTTCATCCTCTGGAATCTTTGTATATTCTTCTTTTCTTACTTCCCAGTCACTCAGTTTCTCTATGAATCTCTGGAAACTCGACTCCTCCAGCTTCTTCAGAGTCCTCCCCAGGACCTCCTGTAATGTCAGCCCCATCCTTATAGCAGAGAGTTGGGCCCTGTCTGAGGTGAATTCTCTAGTGAGATCTCTTCATATTGTCCTTTAAGCAAATGTAAGATTAACAGAAATTATTATTCTATATCAGTGTTTTTATAAGTATGTTAAAGGGGAACTCCAGGGAACTAAAGAGAAAAAGAAACGCCCCAAAGCCTCCTTAGTACCCTGTCTGCGTCCCCTGTGCGGTTTACTTTCGATTCCGCCCGCTCCTGAGGCCCGCGGTGTCCTCTGGGACTTTCCTTCTTTCGCTTCCCTATGCTTGCTTGTAAAACTACAACTCCCGGCAGTCAGCGCGGCTGAGCGCTGACAGACGAACTCTTCTTATTGGCCCGCGGCTCTCCGCCCCAAGATCAATCCCTGCAGCTATTTCGTCTCTGCATAACTGCGTAATGGCTACCTGATGTAAAGTTTTTTTTCCAATCTGTGGAAAACGCCATGCGCATGCGCGAGTTCACGCTATTAGCGTACGCTACGCTAATTGCGTTATGTCTGCTTAATGTCGCGCATGCGTAGTAGTAGTAAAATACCTGTGATGTTGATGTAAAGTTTTCTCCAATCTTTGGAAAACGCCATGCGCATGCGCGAGTCTACGCCATCCGCGTAGACCTAACGTACACTACGCTAATACGCTAATCGCGCATGGCGTTTTTCACAGATTGGAAAAAACTTTAGATCTATTGTGGAAAAGTCCAATCAGTAGCACTTAGCGCTAACTGCGCAGTTACTGTGTCTCTGAGGAAAGAAGCAGAAAACTCAAAGTAATAAGCAAGTAAACCCCCAATCAAGGTATTAATCATTGAACCCCCCCTAAAAAGTATCTGAATCATTAAGGGAAAGGACACAATTAAAGGATAGAAGGCCATAAATAAAGCAAGTGAACCCTCTTGTGCCAAGGCATGCTGGGAGTTGTAGTTTAGCTTATATTACATTGAAGGGACCACAACTCTCAGCATGCCCAGACAGCTAAAGGCTTTCCAGGCATGCTGGGAGTTGTAGTTTTACACAGGTATAGAGTAGCTACACAGGTTAGCGCAGTTTTAGCGTATTTAGTGTAGTGTTAGCGCAGTTTTAGCGTATTTAGTGTAGCTTAGTGTTAGCGCAGGTTTAGCGTATTTAGTGTAGCTTAGTGTTAGCGCAGTTTTAGCGTATTTAGTGTAGTGTTGTGTTAGCGCAGTTTTGGCGTTTTTAGTGTAGCTTAGTGTTAGCGCAGTTTTAGCGTATTTAGTGTAGCTTAGTGTTAGCGCAGGTTTAGCGTATTTAGTGTAGCTTAGTGTTAGCGCAGTTTTAGCGTATTTAGTGTAGCTTAGTGTTAGCGCAGGTTTAGCGTATTTAGTGTAGCTTAGTGTTAGCGCAGTTTTAACGTATTTAGTGTAGCTTAGTGTTAGCGCAGTTTTAGCGTATTTAGTGTAGCTTAGTGTTAGCGCAGTTTTAACGTATTTAGTGTAGTGTAGTGTTAGCGCAGTTTTGCGTATTTAGTGTAGCTTAGTGTTAGCGCAGGTTTAGCGTATTTAGTGTAGTGTAGTGTTAGCGCAGTTTTAGCGTATTTAGTGTAGCTTAGTGTTAGCGCAGGTTTAGCGTATTTAGTGTAGTGTTGTGTTAGTGCAGTTTTAACGTATTTAGTGTAGTGTTGTGTTAGCGCAGTTTTAGCGTATTTAGTGTAGTGTTAGCGCAGTTTTAGCGTATTTAGTGTAGCTTAGTGTTAGCGCAGTTTTAGCGTATTTAGTGTAGCTTAGTGTTAGCGCAGTTTTAGCGTATTTAGTGTAGTGTTGTGTTAGCGCAGGTTTAGCGTATTTAGTGTAGTGTTGTGTTAGCGCAGTTTAAACGTATTTAGTGTAGTGTTGTGTTAGCGCAGTTTTAGCGTATTTAGTGTAGTGTTGTGTTAGCGCAGTTTTAGCGTATTTAGTGTAGTGTTAGCGCAGTTTTAGCGTATTTAGTGTAGCTTAGTGTTAGCGCAGTTTTAGCGTATTTAGTGTAGCATAGTGTTAGCGCAGTTTTAGCGTATTTAGTGTAGTGTAGTGTTAGCGCAGTTTTAGCGTATTTAGTGTAGCTTAGTGTTAGCGCAGTTTTAGCGTATTTAGTGTAGTGTTGTGTTAGCGCAGGTTTAGCGTATTTAGTGTAGTGTTGTGTTAGCGCAGTTTTAGCGTATTTAGTGTAGTGTTGTGTTAGCGCAGGTTTAGCGTATTTAGTGTAGTGTTGTGTTAGCGCAGTTTTAACGTATTTAGTGTAGTGTTGTGTTAGCGCAGTTTTAGCGTATTTAGTGTAGTGTTGTGTTAGCGCAGTTTTAGCGTATTTAGTGTAGTGTTAGCGCAGTTTTAGCGTATTTAGTGTAGCTTAGTGTTAGCGCAGTTTTAGCGTATTTAGTGTAGCTTAGTGTTAGCGCAGTTTTAGCGTATTTAGTGTAGTGTTGTGTTAGCGCAGGTTTAGCGTATTTAGTGTAGTGTTGTGTTAGCGCAGTTTAAACGTATTTAGTGTAGTGTTGTGTTAGCGCAGTTTTAGCGTATTTAGTGTAGTGTTGTGTTAGCGCAGTTTTAGCGTATTTAGTGTAGTGTTAGCGCAGTTTTAGCGTATTTAGTGTAGCTTAGTGTTAGCGCAGTTTTAGCGTATTTAGTGTAGCATAGTGTTAGCGCAGTTTTAGCGTATTTAGTGTAGTGTAGTGTTAGCGCAGTTTTAGCGTATTTAGTGTAGCTTAGTGTTAGCGCAGTTTTAGCGTATTTAGTGTAGTGTTGTGTTAGCGCAGGTTTAGCGTATTTAGTGTAGTGTTGTGTTAGCGCAGTTTTAGCGTATTTAGTGTAGTGTTGTGTTAGCGCAGTTTTAGCGTATTTAGTGTAGTGTTAGCGCAGTTTTAGCGTATTTAGTGTAGCTTAGTGTTAGCGCAGTTTTAGCGTATTTAGTGTAGCTTAGTGTTAGCGCAGTTTTAGCGTATTTAGTGTAGCTTAGTGTTAGCGCAGTTTTAGCGTATTTAGTGTAGTGTTGTGTTAGCGCAGGTTTAGCGTATTTAGTGTAGTGTTGTGTTAGCGCAGTTTTAACGTATTTAGTGTAGTGTTGTGTTAGCGCAGTTTTAGCGTATTTAGTGTAGTGTTGTGTTAGCGCAGTTTTAGCGTATTTAGTGTAGTGTTAGCGCAGTTTTAGCGTATTTAGTGTAGCTTAGTGTTAGCGCAGTTTTAGCGTATTTAGTGTAGCATAGTATTAGCGCAGTTTTAGCGTATTTAGTGTAGCTTAGTGTTAGCGCAGTTTTAGCGTATTTAGTGTAGTGTTGTGTTAGCGCAGTTTTAGCGTATTTAGTGTAGCTTAGTGTTAGCGCAGTTTTAGCGTATTTAGTGTAGCATAGTGTTAGCGCAGTTTTAGCGTATTTAGTGTAGTGTTGTGTTAGCGCAGTTTTAACGTATTTAGTGTAGTGTTGTGTTAGCGCAGTTTTAACATATTTAGTGTAGCTTAGTGTTAGCGCAGTTTTAGCGTATTTAGTGTAGCTTAGTGTTAGCGCAGTTTTAGCGTATTTAGTGTAGCTTAGTGTTAGCGCAGTTTTAGCGTATTTAGTGTAGTGTTGTGTTAGCGCAGGTTTAGCGTATTTAGTGTAGTGTTGTGTTAGCGCAGTTTTAACGTATTTAGTGTAGTGTTGTGTTAGCGCAGTTTTAGCGTATTTAGTGTAGTGTTGTGTTAGCGCAGTTTTAGCGTATTTAGTGTAGTGTTAGCGCAGTTTTAGCGTATTTAGTGTAGCTTAGTGTTAGCGCAGTTTTAGCGTATTTAGTGTAGCTTAGTGTTAGCGCAGTTTTAGCGTATTTAGTGTAGCTTAGTGTTAGCGCAGTTTTAGCGTATTTAGTGTAGTGTTGTGTTAGCGCAGGTTTAGCGTATTTAGTGTAGTGTTGTGTTAGCGCAGTTTAAACGTATTTAGTGTAGTGTTGTGTTAGCGCAGGTTTAGCGTATTTAGTGTAGTGTTGTGTTAGCGCAGGTTTTAGCGTATTTAGTGTAGTGTTGTGTTAGCGCAGTTTAAACGTATTTAGTGTAGTGTTGTGTTAGCGCAGGTTTAGCGTATTTAGTGTAGTGTTGTGTTAGCGCAGTTTTAGCGTATTTAGTGTAGTGTTAGCGCAGTTTTAGCGTATTTAGTGTAGCTTAGTGTTAGCGCAGTTTTAGCGTATTTAGTGTAGCATAGTGTTAGCGCAGTTTTAGCGTATTTAGTGTAGCTTAGTGTTAGCGCAGTTTTAGCGTATTTAGTGTAGTGTAGTGTTAGCGCAGTTTTAGCGTATTTAGTGTAGCTTAGTGTTAGCGCAGTTTTAGTGTATTTAGTGTAGTGTTGTGTTAGCGCAGGTTTAGCGTATTTAGTGTAGTGTTGTGTTAGCGCAGTTTTAACGTATTTAGTGTAGTGTTGTGTTAGCGCAGTTTTAGCGTATTTAGTGTAGTGTTGTGTTAGCGCAGTTTTAGCGTATTTAGTGTAGTGTTAGCGCAGTTTTAGCGTATTTAGTGTAGCTTAGTGTTAGCGCAGTTTTAGCGTATTTAGTGTAGCATAGTGTTAGCGCAGTTTTAGCGTATTTAGTGTAGCTTAGTGTTAGCGCAGTTTTAGCGTATTTAGTGTAGTGTTGTGTTAGCGCAGTTTTAGCGTATTTAGTGTAGCTTAGTGTTAGCGCAGTTTTAGCGTATTTAGTGTAGCTTAGTGTTAGCGCAGTTTTAACGTATTTAGTGTAGCTTAGTGTTAGCGCAGTTTTAGCGTACTTAGTGTAGCTTAGTGTTAGCGCAGTTTTAACGTATTTAGTGTAGTGTAGTGTTAGCGCAGTTTTAACGTATTTAGTGTAGTGTTGTGTTAGCGCAGGTTTAGCATATTTAGTGTAGTGTTGTGTTAGCGCAGTTTTAACGTATTTAGTGTAGTGTTGTGTTAGCGCAGTTTTAGCGTATTTAGTGTAGTGTTAGCGCAGTTTTAGCGTATTTAGTGTAGCTTAGTGTTAGCGCAGGTTTAGCGTATTTAGTGTAGCTTAGTGTTAGCGCAGTTTTAACGTATTTAGTGTAGTGTAGTGTTAGCGCAGTTTTGCGTATTTAGTGTAGCTTAGTGTTAGCGCAGGTTTAGCGTATTTAGTGTAGTGTAGTGTTAGCGCAGTTTTAGCGTATTTAGTGTAGCTTAGTGTTAGCGCAGGTTTAGCGTATTTAGTGTAGTGTTGTGTTAGTGCAGTTTTAACGTATTTAGTGTAGTGTTGTGTTAGCGCAGTTTTAGCGTATTTAGTGTAGTGTTAGCGCAGTTTTAGCGTATTTAGTGTAGCTTAGTGTTAGCGCAGTTTTAGCGTATTTAGTGTAGCTTAGTGTTAGCGCAGTTTTAGCGTATTTAGTGTAGTGTTGTGTTAGCGCAGGTTTAGCGTATTTAGTGTAGTGTTGTGTTAGCGAAGTTTAAACGTATTTAGTGTAGTGTTGTGTTAGCGCAGTTTTAGCGTATTTAGTGTAGTGTTGTGTTAGCGCAGTTTTAGCGTATTTAGTGTAGTGTTAGCGCAGTTTTAGCGTATTTAGTGTAGCTTAGTGTTAGCGCAGTTTTAGCGTATTTAGTGTAGCATAGTGTTAGCGCAGTTTTAGCGTATTTAGTGTAGTGTAGTGTTAGCGCAGTTTTAGCGTATTTAGTGTAGCTTAGTGTTAGCGCAGTTTTAGCGTATTTAGTGTAGTGTTGTGTTAGCGCAGGTTTAGCGTATTTAGTGTAGTGTTGTGTTAGCGCAGTTTTAGCGTATTTAGTGTAGTGTTGTGTTAGCGCAGGTTTAGCGTATTTAGTGTAGTGTTGTGTTAGCGCAGTTTTAACGTATTTAGTGTAGTGTTGTGTTAGCGCAGTTTTAGCGTATTTAGTGTAGTGTTGTGTTAGCGCAGTTTTAGCGTATTTAGTGTAGTGTTAGCGCAGTTTTAGCGTATTTAGTGTAGCTTAGTGTTAGCGCAGTTTTAGCGTATTTAGTGTAGCATAGTGTTAGCGCAGTTTTAGCGTATTTAGTGTAGTGTAGTGTTAGCGCAGTTTTAGCGTATTTAGTGTAGCTTAGTGTTAGCGCAGTTTTAGCGTATTTAGTGTAGTGTTGTGTTAGCGCAGGTTTAGCGTATTTAGTGTAGTGTTGTGTTAGCGCAGTTTTAGCGTATTTAGTGTAGTGTTGTGTTAGCGCAGTTTTAGCGTATTTAGTGTAGTGTTAGCGCAGTTTTAGCGTATTTAGTGTAGCTTAGTGTTAGCGCAGTTTTAGCGTATTTAGTGTAGCTTAGTGTTAGCGCAGTTTTAGCGTATTTAGTGTAGCTTAGTGTTAGCGCAGTTTTAGCGTATTTAGTGTAGTGTTGTGTTAGCGCAGGTTTAGCGTATTTAGTGTAGTGTTGTGTTAGCGCAGTTTTAACGTATTTAGTGTAGTGTTGTGTTAGCGCAGTTTTAGCGTATTTAGTGTAGTGTTGTGTTAGCGCAGTTTTAGCGTATTTAGTGTAGTGTTAGCGCAGTTTTAGCGTATTTAGTGTAGCTTAGTGTTAGCGCAGTTTTAGCGTATTTAGTGTAGCATAGTATTAGCGCAGTTTTAGCGTATTTAGTGTAGCTTAGTGTTAGCGCAGTTTTAGCGTATTTAGTGTAGTGTTGTGTTAGCGCAGTTTTAGCGTATTTAGTGTAGCTTAGTGTTAGCGCAGTTTTAGCGTATTTAGTGTAGCATAGTGTTAGCGCAGTTTTAGCGTATTTAGTGTAGTGTTGTGTTAGCGCAGTTTTAACGTATTTAGTGTAGTGTTGTGTTAGCGCAGTTTTAACATATTTAGTGTAGCTTAGTGTTAGCGCAGTTTTAGCGTATTTAGTGTAGCTTAGTGTTAGCGCAGTTTTAGCGTATTTAGTGTAGCTTAGTGTTAGCGCAGTTTTAGCGTATTTAGTGTAGTGTTGTGTTAGCGCAGGTTTAGCGTATTTAGTGTAGTGTTGTGTTAGCGCAGTTTTAACGTATTTAGTGTAGTGTTGTGTTAGCGCAGTTTTAGCGTATTTAGTGTAGTGTTGTGTTAGCGCAGTTTTAGCGTATTTAGTGTAGTGTTAGCGCAGTTTTAGCGTATTTAGTGTAGCTTAGTGTTAGCGCAGTTTTAGCGTATTTAGTGTAGCTTAGTGTTAGCGCAGTTTTAGCGTATTTAGTGTAGCTTAGTGTTAGCGCAGTTTTAGCGTATTTAGTGTAGTGTTGTGTTAGCGCAGGTTTAGCGTATTTAGTGTAGTGTTGTGTTAGCGCAGTTTAAACGTATTTAGTGTAGTGTTGTGTTAGCGCAGGTTTAGCGTATTTAGTGTAGTGTTGTGTTAGCGCAGGTTTTAGCGTATTTAGTGTAGTGTTGTGTTAGCGCAGTTTAAACGTATTTAGTGTAGTGTTGTGTTAGCGCAGGTTTAGCGTATTTAGTGTAGTGTTGTGTTAGCGCAGTTTTAGCGTATTTAGTGTAGTGTTAGCGCAGTTTTAGCGTATTTAGTGTAGCTTAGTGTTAGCGCAGTTTTAGCGTATTTAGTGTAGCATAGTGTTAGCGCAGTTTTAGCGTATTTAGTGTAGCTTAGTGTTAGCGCAGTTTTAGCGTATTTAGTGTAGTGTAGTGTTAGCGCAGTTTTAGCGTATTTAGTGTAGCTTAGTGTTAGCGCAGTTTTAGTGTATTTAGTGTAGTGTTGTGTTAGCGCAGGTTTAGCGTATTTAGTGTAGTGTTGTGTTAGCGCAGTTTTAACGTATTTAGTGTAGTGTTGTGTTAGCGCAGTTTTAGCGTATTTAGTGTAGTGTTGTGTTAGCGCAGTTTTAGCGTATTTAGTGTAGTGTTAGCGCAGTTTTAGCGTATTTAGTGTAGCTTAGTGTTAGCGCAGTTTTAGCGTATTTAGTGTAGCATAGTGTTAGCGCAGTTTTAGCGTATTTAGTGTAGCTTAGTGTTAGCGCAGTTTTAGCGTATTTAGTGTAGTGTTGTGTTAGCGCAGTTTTAGCGTATTTAGTGTAGCTTAGTGTTAGCGCAGTTTTAGCGTATTTAGTGTAGCTTAGTGTTAGCGCAGTTTTAACGTATTTAGTGTAGCTTAGTGTTAGCGCAGTTTTAGCGTACTTAGTGTAGCTTAGTGTTAGCGCAGTTTTAACGTATTTAGTGTAGTGTAGTGTTAGCGCAGTTTTAACGTATTTAGTGTAGTGTTGTGTTAGCGCAGGTTTAGCGTATTTAGTGTAGTGTTGTGTTAGCGCAGTTTTAACGTATTTAGTGTAGTGTTGTGTTAGCGCAGTTTTAGCGTATTTAGTGTAGTGTTAGCGCAGTTTTAGCGTATTTAGTGTAGCTTAGTGTTAGCGCAGGTTTAGCGTATTTAGTGTAGCTTAGTGTTAGCGCAGTTTTAACGTATTTAGTGTAGTGTAGTGTTAGCGCAGTTTTGCGTATTTAGTGTAGCTTAGTGTTAGCGCAGGTTTAGCGTATTTAGTGTAGTGTAGTGTTAGCGCAGTTTTAGCGTATTTAGTGTAGCTTAGTGTTAGCGCAGGTTTAGCGTATTTAGTGTAGTGTTGTGTTAGTGCAGTTTTAACGTATTTAGTGTAGTGTTGTGTTAGCGCAGTTTTAGCGTATTTAGTGTAGTGTTAGCGCAGTTTTAGCGTATTTAGTGTAGCTTAGTGTTAGCGCAGTTTTAGCGTATTTAGTGTAGCTTAGTGTTAGCGCAGTTTTAGCGTATTTAGTGTAGTGTTGTGTTAGCGCAGGTTTAGCGTATTTAGTGTAGTGTTGTGTTAGCGCAGTTTTAACGTATTTAGTGTAGTGTTGTGTTAGCGCAGTTTTAGCGTATTTAGTGTAGTGTTGTGTTAGCGCAGTTTTAGCGTATTTAGTGTAGTGTTAGCGCAGTTTTAGCGTATTTAGTGTAGCTTAGTGTTAGCGCAGTTTTAGCGTATTTAGTGTAGCTTAGTGTTAGCGCAGTTTTAGCGTATTTAGTGTAGCTTAGTGTTAGCGCAGTTTTAGCGTATTTAGTGTAGTGTTGTGTTAGCGCAGGTTTAGCGTATTTAGTGTAGTGTTGTGTTAGCGCAGTTTAAACGTATTTAGTGTAGTGTTGTGTTAGCGCAGGTTTAGCGTATTTAGTGTAGTGTTGTGTTAGCGCAGGTTTTAGCGTATTTAGTGTAGTGTTGTGTTAGCGCAGTTTAAACGTATTTAGTGTAGTGTTGTGTTAGCGCAGGTTTAGCGTATTTAGTGTAGTGTTGTGTTAGCGCAGTTTTAGCGTATTTAGTGTAGTGTTAGCGCAGTTTTAGCGTATTTAGTGTAGCTTAGTGTTAGCGCAGTTTTAGCGTATTTAGTGTAGCATAGTGTTAGCGCAGTTTTAGCGTATTTAGTGTAGCTTAGTGTTAGCGCAGTTTTAGCGTATTTAGTGTAGTGTAGTGTTAGCGCAGTTTTAGCGTATTTAGTGTAGCTTAGTGTTAGCGCAGTTTTAGTGTATTTAGTGTAGTGTTGTGTTAGCGCAGGTTTAGCGTATTTAGTGTAGTGTTGTGTTAGCGCAGTTTTAACGTATTTAGTGTAGTGTTGTGTTAGCGCAGTTTTAGCGTATTTAGTGTAGTGTTGTGTTAGCGCAGTTTTAGCGTATTTAGTGTAGTGTTAGCGCAGTTTTAGCGTATTTAGTGTAGCTTAGTGTTAGCGCAGTTTTAGCGTATTTAGTGTAGCATAGTGTTAGCGCAGTTTTAGCGTATTTAGTGTAGCTTAGTGTTAGCGCAGTTTTAGCGTATTTAGTGTAGTGTTGTGTTAGCGCAGTTTTAGCGTATTTAGTGTAGCTTAGTGTTAGCGCAGTTTTAGCGTATTTAGTGTAGCTTAGTGTTAGCGCAGTTTTAACGTATTTAGTGTAGCTTAGTGTTAGCGCAGTTTTAGCGTACTTAGTGTAGCTTAGTGTTAGCGCAGTTTTAACGTATTTAGTGTAGTGTAGTGTTAGCGCAGTTTTAACGTATTTAGTGTAGTGTTGTGTTAGCGCAGGTTTAGCGTATTTAGTGTAGTGTTGTGTTAGCGCAGTTTTAACGTATTTAGTGTAGTGTTGTGTTAGCGCAGTTTTAGCGTATTTAGTGTAGTGTTAGCGCAGTTTTAGCGTATTTAGTGTAGCTTAGTGTTAGCGCAGGTTTAGCGTATTTAGTGTAGCTTAGTGTTAGCGCAGTTTTAACGTATTTAGTGTAGTGTAGTGTTAGCGCAGTTTTGCGTATTTAGTGTAGCTTAGTGTTAGCGCAGGTTTAGCGTATTTAGTGTAGTGTAGTGTTAGCGCAGTTTTAGCGTATTTAGTGTAGCTTAGTGTTAGCGCAGGTTTAGCGTATTTAGTGTAGTGTTGTGTTAGTGCAGTTTTAACGTATTTAGTGTAGTGTTGTGTTAGCGCAGTTTTAGCGTATTTAGTGTAGTGTTAGCGCAGTTTTAGCGTATTTAGTGTAGCTTAGTGTTAGCGCAGTTTTAGCGTATTTAGTGTAGCTTAGTGTTAGCGCAGTTTTAGCGTATTTAGTGTAGTGTTGTGTTAGCGCAGGTTTAGCGTATTTAGTGTAGTGTTGTGTTAGCGAAGTTTAAACGTATTTAGTGTAGTGTTGTGTTAGCGCAGTTTTAGCGTATTTAGTGTAGTGTTGTGTTAGCGCAGTTTTAGCGTATTTAGTGTAGTGTTAGCGCAGTTTTAGCGTATTTAGTGTAGCTTAGTGTTAGCGCAGTTTTAGCGCATTTAGTGTAGCATAGTGTTAGCGCAGTTTTAGCGTATTTAGTGTAGTGTAGTGTTAGCGCAGTTTTAGCGTATTTAGTGTAGCTTAGTGTTAGCGCAGTTTTAGCGTATTTAGTGTAGTGTTGTGTTAGCGCAGGTTTAGCGTATTTAGTGTAGTGTTGTGTTAGCGCAGTTTTAGCGTATTTAGTGTAGTGTTGTGTTAGCGCAGGTTTAGCGTATTTAGTGTAGTGTTGTGTTAGCGCAGTTTTAACGTATTTAGTGTAGTGTTGTGTTAGCGCAGTTTTAGCGTATTTAGTGTAGTGTTGTGTTAGCGCAGTTTTAGCGTATTTAGTGTAGTGTTAGCGCAGTTTTAGCGTATTTAGTGTAGCTTAGTGTTAGCGCAGTTTTAGCGTATTTAGTGTAGCTTAGTGTTAGCGCAGTTTTAGCGTATTTAGTGTAGTGTTGTGTTAGCGCAGGTTTAGCGTATTTAGTGTAGTGTTGTGTTAGCGCAGTTTAAACGTATTTAGTGTAGTGTTGTGTTAGCGCAGTTTTAGCGTATTTAGTGTAGTGTTGTGTTAGCGCAGTTTTAGCGTATTTAGTGTAGTGTTAGCGCAGTTTTAGCGTATTTAGTGTAGCTTAGTGTTAGCGCAGTTTTAGCGTATTTAGTGTAGCATAGTGTTAGCGCAGTTTTAGCGTATTTAGTGTAGTGTAGTGTTAGCGCAGTTTTAGCGTATTTAGTGTAGCTTAGTGTTAGCGCAGTTTTAGCGTATTTAGTGTAGTGTTGTGTTAGCGCAGGTTTAGCGTATTTAGTGTAGTGTTGTGTTAGCGCAGTTTTAGCGTATTTGGTGTAGTGTTGTGTTAGCGCAGTTTTAGCGTATTTAGTGTAGTGTTAGCGCAGTTTTAGCGTATTTAGTGTAGCTTAGTGTTAGCGCAGTTTTAGCGTATTTAGTGTAGCTTAGTGTTAGCGCAGTTTTAGCGTATTTAGTGTAGCTTAGTGTTAGCGCAGTTTTAGCGTATTTAGTGTAGTGTTGTGTTAGCGCAGGTTTAGCGTATTTAGTGTAGTGTTGTGTTAGCGCAGTTTTAACGTATTTAGTGTAGTGTTGTGTTAGCGCAGTTTTAGCGTATTTAGTGTAGTGTTGTGTTAGCGCAGTTTTAGCGTATTTAGTGTAGTGTTAGCGCAGTTTTAGCGTATTTAGTGTAGCTTAGTGTTAGCGCAGTTTTAGCGTATTTAGTGTAGCATAGTATTAGCGCAGTTTTAGCGTATTTAGTGTAGCTTAGTGTTAGCGCAGTTTTAGCGTATTTAGTGTAGTGTTGTGTTAGCGCAGGTTTAGCGTATTTAGTGTAGTGTTGTGTTAGCGCAGTTTTAGCGTATTTAGTGTAGTGTTGTGTTAGCGCAGGTTTAGCGTATTTAGTGTAGTGTTGTGTTAGCGCAGTTTTAACGTATTTAGTGTAGTGTTGTGTTAGCGCAGTTTTAGCGTATTTAGTGTAGTGTTGTGTTAGCGCAGTTTTAGCGTATTTAGTGTAGTGTTAGCGCAGTTTTAGCGTATTTAGTGTAGCTTAGTGTTAGCGCAGTTTTAGCGTATTTAGTGTAGCTTAGTGTTAGCGCAGTTTTAGCGTATTTAGTGTAGTGTTGTGTTAGCGCAGGTTTAGCGTATTTAGTGTAGTGTTGTGTTAGCGCAGTTTAAACGTATTTAGTGTAGTGTTGTGTTAGCGCAGTTTTAGCGTATTTAGTGTAGTGTTGTGTTAGCGCAGTTTTAGCGTATTTAGTTTAGTGTTAGCGCAGTTTTAGCGTATTTAGTGTAGCTTAGTGTTAGCGCAGTTTTAGCGTATTTAGTGTAGCATAGTGTTAGCGCAGTTTTAGCGTATTTAGTGTAGTGTAGTGTTAGCGCAGTTTTAGCGTATTTAGTGTAGCTTAGTGTTAGCGCAGTTTTAGCGTATTTAGTGTAGTGTTGTGTTAGCGCAGGTTTAGCGTATTTAGTGTAGTGTTGTGTTAGCGCAGTTTTAGCGTATTTAGTGTAGTGTTGTGTTAGCGCAGTTTTAGCGTATTTAGTGTAGTGTTAGCGCAGTTTTAGCGTATTTAGTGTAGCTTAGTGTTAGCGCAGTTTTAGCGTATTTAGTGTAGCTTAGTGTTAGCGCAGTTTTAGCGTATTTAGTGTAGCTTAGTGTTAGCGCAGTTTTAGCGTATTTAGTGTAGTGTTGTGTTAGCGCAGGTTTAGCGTATTTAGTGTAGTGTTGTGTTAGCGCAGTTTTAACGTATTTAGTGTAGTGTTGTGTTAGCGCAGTTTTAGCGTATTTAGTGTAGTGTTGTGTTAGCGCAGTTTTAGCGTATTTAGTGTAGTGTTAGCGCAGTTTTAGCGTATTTAGTGTAGCTTAGTGTTAGCGCAGTTTTAGCGTATTTAGTGTAGCATAGTATTAGCGCAGTTTTAGCGTATTTAGTGTAGCTTAGTGTTAGCGCAGTTTTAGCGTATTTAGTGTAGTGTTGTGTTAGCGCAGTTTTAGCGTATTTAGTGTAGCTTAGTGTTAGCGCAGTTTTAGCGTATCTAGTGTAGCATAGTGTTAGCGCAGTTTTAGCGTATTTAGTGTAGTGTTGTGTTAGCGCAGTTTTAACGTATTTAGTGTAGTGTTGTGTTAGCGCAGTTTTAACATATTTAGTGTAGCTTAGTGTTAGCGCAGTTTTAGCGTATTTAGTGTAGCTTAGTGTTAGCGCAGTTTTAGCGTATTTAGTGTAGCTTAGTGTTAGCGCAGTTTTAGCGTATTTAGTGTAGTGTTGTGTTAGCGCAGGTTTAGCGTATTTAGTGTAGTGTTGTGTTAGCGCAGTTTTAACGTATTTAGTGTAGTGTTGTGTTAGCGCAGTTTTAGCGTATTTAGTGTAGTGTTGTGTTAGCGCAGTTTTAGCGTATTTAGTGTAGTGTAAGCGCAGTTTTAGCGTATTTAGTGTAGCTTAGTGTTAGCGCAGTTTTAGCGTATTTAGTGTAGCTTAGTGTTAGCGCAGTTTTAGCGTATTTAGTGTAGCTTAGTGTTAGCGCAGTTTTAGCGTATTTAGTGTAGTGTTGTGTTAGCGCAGGTTTAGCGTATTTAGTGTAGTGTTGTGTTAGCGCAGTTTAAACGTATTTAGTGTAGTGTTGTGTTAGCGCAGGTTTAGCGTATTTAGTGTAGTGTTGTGTTAGCGCAGGTTTTAGCGTATTTAGTGTAGTGTTGTGTTAGCGCAGTTTAAACGTATTTAGTGTAGTGTTGTGTTAGCGCAGGTTTAGCGTATTTAGTGTAGTGTTGTGTTAGCGCAGTTTTAGCGTATTTAGTGTAGTGTTAGCGCAGTTTTAGCGTATTTAGTGTAGCTTAGTGTTAGCGCAGTTTTAGCGTATTTAGTGTAGTGTAGTGTTAGCGCAGTTTTAGCGTATTTAGTGTAGCTTAGTGTTAGCGCAGTTTTAGTGTATTTAGTGTAGTGTTGTGTTAGCGCAGGTTTAGCGTATTTAGTGTAGTGTTGTGTTAGCGCAGTTTTAACGTATTTAGTGTAGTGTTGTGTTAGCGCAGTTTTAGCGTATTTAGTGTAGTGTTGTGTTAGCGCAGTTTTAGCGTATTTAGTGTAGTGTTAGCGCAGTTTTAGCGTATTTAGTGTAGCTTAGTGTTAGCGCAGTTTTAGCGTATTTAGTGTAGCATAGTGTTAGCGCAGTTTTAGCGTATTTAGTGTAGCTTAGTGTTAGCGCAGTTTTAGCGTATTTAGTGTAGTGTTGTGTTAGCGCAGTTTTAGCGTATTTAGTGTAGCTTAGTGTTAGCGCAGTTTTAGCGTATTTAGTGTAGCTTAGTGTTAGCGCAGTTTTAACGTATTTAGTGTAGCTTAGTGTTAGCGCAGTTTTAGCGTATTTAGTGTAGCTTAGTGTTAGCGCAGTTTTAACGTATTTAGTGTAGTGTAGTGTTAGCGCAGTTTTAACGTATTTAGTGTAGTGTTGTGTTAGCGCAGGTTTTGCGTATTTAGTGTAGTGTTGTGTTAGCGCAGTTTTAACGTATTTAGTGTAGTGTTGTGTTAGCGCAGTTTTAGCGTATTTAGTGTAGTGTTAGCGCAGTTTTAGCGTATTTAGTGTAGCTTAGTGTTAGCGCAGGTTTAGCGTATTTAGTGTAGCTTAGTTTTAGCGCAGTTTTAACGTATTTAGTGTAGTGTAGTGTTAGCGCAGTTTTGCGTATTTAGTGTAGCTTAGTGTTAGCGCAGGTTTAGCGTATTTAGTGTAGTGTAGTGTTAGCGCAGTTTTAGCGTATTTAGTGTAGCTTAGTGTTAGCGCAGGTTTAGCGTATTTAGTGTAGTGTTGTGTTAGTGCAGTTTTAACGTATTTAGTGTAGTGTTGTGTTAGCGCAGTTTTAGCGTATTTAGTGTAGTGTTAGCGCAGTTTTAGCGTATTTAGTGTAGCTTAGTGTTAGCGCAGTTTTAGCGTATTTAGTGTAGCTTAGTGTTAGCGCAGTTTTAGCGTATTTAGTGTAGTGTTGTGTTAGCGCAGGTTTAGCGTATTTAGTGTAGTGTTGTGTTAGCGCAGTTTAAACGTATTTAGTGTAGTGTTGTGTTAGCGCAGTTTTAGCGTATTTAGTGTAGTGTTGTGTTAGCGCAGTTTTAGCGTATTTAGTGTAGTGTTAGCGCAGTTTTAGCGTATTTAGTGTAGCTTAGTGTTAGCGCAGTTTTAGCGTATTTAGTGTAGCATAGTGTTAGCGCAGTTTTAGCGTATTTAGTGTAGTGTAGTGTTAGCGCAGTTTTAGCGTATTTAGTGTAGCTTAGTGTTAGCGCAGTTTTAGCGTATTTAGTGTAGTGTTGTGTTAGCGCAGGTTTAGCGTATTTAGTGTAGTGTTGTGTTAGCGCAGTTTTAGCGTATTTGGTGTAGTGTTGTGTTAGCGCAGTTTTAGCGTATTTAGTGTAGTGTTAGCGCAGTTTTAGCGTATTTAGTGTAGCTTAGTGTTAGCGCAGTTTTAGCGTATTTAGTGTAGCTTAGTGTTAGCGCAGTTTTAGCGTATTTAGTGTAGCTTAGTGTTAGCGCAGTTTTAGCGTATTTAGTGTAGTGTTGTGTTAGCGCAGGTTTAGCGTATTTAGTGTAGTGTTGTGTTAGCGCAGTTTTAACGTATTTAGTGTAGTGTTGTGTTAGCGCAGTTTTAGCGTATTTAGTGTAGTGTTGTGTTAGCGCAGTTTTAGCGTATTTAGTGTAGTGTTAGCGCAGTTTTAGCGTATTTAGTGTAGCTTAGTGTTAGCGCAGTTTTAGCGTATTTAGTGTAGCATAGTATTAGCGCAGTTTTAGCGTATTTAGTGTAGCTTAGTGTTAGCGCAGTTTTAGCGTATTTAGTGTAGTGTTGTGTTAGCGCAGGTTTAGCGTATTTAGTGTAGTGTTGTGTTAGCGCAGTTTTAGCGTATTTAGTGTAGTGTTGTGTTAGCGCAGGTTTAGCGTATTTAGTGTAGTGTTGTGTTAGCGCAGTTTTAACGTATTTAGTGTAGTGTTGTGTTAGCGCAGTTTTAGCGTATTTAGTGTAGTGTTGTGTTAGCGCAGTTTTAGCGTATTTAGTGTAGTGTTAGCGCAGTTTTAGCGTATTTAGTGTAGCTTAGTGTTAGCGCAGTTTTAGCGTATTTAGTGTAGCTTAGTGTTAGCGCAGTTTTAGCGTATTTAGTGTAGTGTTGTGTTAGCGCAGGTTTAGCGTATTTAGTGTAGTGTTGTGTTAGCGCAGTTTAAACGTATTTAGTGTAGTGTTGTGTTAGCGCAGTTTTAGCGTATTTAGTGTAGTGTTGTGTTAGCGCAGTTTTAGCGTATTTAGTTTAGTGTTAGCGCAGTTTTAGCGTATTTAGTGTAGCTTAGTGTTAGCGCAGTTTTAGCGTATTTAGTGTAGCATAGTGTTAGCGCAGTTTTAGCGTATTTAGTGTAGTGTAGTGTTAGCGCAGTTTTAGCGTATTTAGTGTAGCTTAGTGTTAGCGCAGTTTTAGCGTATTTAGTGTAGTGTTGTGTTAGCGCAGGTTTAGCGTATTTAGTGTAGTGTTGTGTTAGCGCAGTTTTAGCGTATTTAGTGTAGTGTTGTGTTAGCGCAGTTTTAGCGTATTTAGTGTAGTGTTAGCGCAGTTTTAGCGTATTTAGTGTAGCTTAGTGTTAGCGCAGTTTTAGCGTATTTAGTGTAGCTTAGTGTTAGCGCAGTTTTAGCGTATTTAGTGTAGCTTAGTGTTAGCGCAGTTTTAGCGTATTTAGTGTAGTGTTGTGTTAGCGCAGGTTTAGCGTATTTAGTGTAGTGTTGTGTTAGCGCAGTTTTAACGTATTTAGTGTAGTGTTGTGTTAGCGCAGTTTTAGCGTATTTAGTGTAGTGTTGTGTTAGCGCAGTTTTAGCGTATTTAGTGTAGTGTTAGCGCAGTTTTAGCGTATTTAGTGTAGCTTAGTGTTAGCGCAGTTTTAGCGTATTTAGTGTAGCATAGTATTAGCGCAGTTTTAGCGTATTTAGTGTAGCTTAGTGTTAGCGCAGTTTTAGCGTATTTAGTGTAGTGTTGTGTTAGCGCAGTTTTAGCGTATTTAGTGTAGCTTAGTGTTAGCGCAGTTTTAGCGTATCTAGTGTAGCATAGTGTTAGCGCAGTTTTAGCGTATTTAGTGTAGTGTTGTGTTAGCGCAGTTTTAACGTATTTAGTGTAGTGTTGTGTTAGCGCAGTTTTAACATATTTAGTGTAGCTTAGTGTTAGCGCAGTTTTAGCGTATTTAGTGTAGCTTAGTGTTAGCGCAGTTTTAGCGTATTTAGTGTAGCTTAGTGTTAGCGCAGTTTTAGCGTATTTAGTGTAGTGTTGTGTTAGCGCAGGTTTAGCGTATTTAGTGTAGTGTTGTGTTAGCGCAGTTTTAACGTATTTAGTGTAGTGTTGTGTTAGCGCAGTTTTAGCGTATTTAGTGTAGTGTTGTGTTAGCGCAGTTTTAGCGTATTTAGTGTAGTGTAAGCGCAGTTTTAGCGTATTTAGTGTAGCTTAGTGTTAGCGCAGTTTTAGCGTATTTAGTGTAGCTTAGTGTTAGCGCAGTTTTAGCGTATTTAGTGTAGCTTAGTGTTAGCGCAGTTTTAGCGTATTTAGTGTAGTGTTGTGTTAGCGCAGGTTTAGCGTATTTAGTGTAGTGTTGTGTTAGCGCAGTTTAAACGTATTTAGTGTAGTGTTGTGTTAGCGCAGGTTTAGCGTATTTAGTGTAGTGTTGTGTTAGCGCAGGTTTTAGCGTATTTAGTGTAGTGTTGTGTTAGCGCAGTTTAAACGTATTTAGTGTAGTGTTGTGTTAGCGCAGGTTTAGCGTATTTAGTGTAGTGTTGTGTTAGCGCAGTTTTAGCGTATTTAGTGTAGTGTTAGCGCAGTTTTAGCGTATTTAGTGTAGCTTAGTGTTAGCGCAGTTTTAGCGTATTTAGTGTAGTGTAGTGTTAGCGCAGTTTTAGCGTATTTAGTGTAGCTTAGTGTTAGCGCAGTTTTAGTGTATTTAGTGTAGTGTTGTGTTAGCGCAGGTTTAGCGTATTTAGTGTAGTGTTGTGTTAGCGCAGTTTTAACGTATTTAGTGTAGTGTTGTGTTAGCGCAGTTTTAGCGTATTTAGTGTAGTGTTGTGTTAGCGCAGTTTTAGCGTATTTAGTGTAGTGTTAGCGCAGTTTTAGCGTATTTAGTGTAGCTTAGTGTTAGCGCAGTTTTAGCGTATTTAGTGTAGCATAGTGTTAGCGCAGTTTTAGCGTATTTAGTGTAGCTTAGTGTTAGCGCAGTTTTAGCGTATTTAGTGTAGTGTTGTGTTAGCGCAGTTTTAGCGTATTTAGTGTAGCTTAGTGTTAGCGCAGTTTTAGCGTATTTAGTGTAGCTTAGTGTTAGCGCAGTTTTAACGTATTTAGTGTAGCTTAGTGTTAGCGCAGTTTTAGCGTATTTAGTGTAGCTTAGTGTTAGCGCAGTTTTAACGTATTTAGTGTAGTGTAGTGTTAGCGCAGTTTTAACGTATTTAGTGTAGTGTTGTGTTAGCGCAGGTTTTGCGTATTTAGTGTAGTGTTGTGTTAGCGCAGTTTTAACGTATTTAGTGTAGTGTTGTGTTAGCGCAGTTTTAGCGTATTTAGTGTAGTGTTAGCGCAGTTTTAGCGTATTTAGTGTAGCTTAGTGTTAGCGCAGGTTTAGCGTATTTAGTGTAGCTTAGTTTTAGCGCAGTTTTAACGTATTTAGTGTAGTGTAGTGTTAGCGCAGTTTTGCGTATTTAGTGTAGCTTAGTGTTAGCGCAGGTTTAGCGTATTTAGTGTAGTGTAGTGTTAGCGCAGTTTTAGCGTATTTAGTGTAGCTTAGTGTTAGCGCAGGTTTAGCGTATTTAGTGTAGTGTTGTGTTAGTGCAGTTTTAACGTATTTAGTGTAGTGTTGTGTTAGCGCAGTTTTAGCGTATTTAGTGTAGTGTTAGCGCAGTTTTAGCGTATTTAGTGTAGCTTAGTGTTAGCGCAGTTTTAGCGTATTTAGTGTAGCTTAGTGTTAGCGCAGTTTTAGCGTATTTAGTGTAGTGTTGTGTTAGCGCAGGTTTAGCGTATTTAGTGTAGTGTTGTGTTAGCGCAGTTTAAACGTATTTAGTGTAGTGTTGCGTTAGCGCAGTTTTAGCGTATTTAGTGTAGTGTTGTGTTAGCGCAGTTTTAGCGTATTTAGTGTAGTGTTAGCGCAGTTTTAGCGTATTTAGTGTAGCTTAGTGTTAGCGCAGTTTTAGCGTATTTAGTGTAGCATAGTGTTAGCGCAGTTTTAGCGTATTTAGTGTAGTGAAGTGTTAGCGCAGTTTTAGCGTATTTAGTGTAGCTTAGTGTTAGCGCAGTTTTAGCGTATTTAGTGTAGTGTTGTGTTAGCGCAGGTTTAGCGTATTTAGTGTAGTGTTGTGTTAGCGCAGTTTTAGCGTATATAGTGTAGTGTTGTGTTAGCGCAGGTTTAGCGTATTTAGTGTAGTGTTGTGTTAGCGCAGTTTTAACGTATTTAGTGTAGTGTTGTGTTAGCGCAGTTTTAGCGTATTTAGTGTAGTGTTGTGTTAGCGCAGTTTTAGCGTATTTAGTGTAGTGTTAGCGCAGTTTTAGCGTATTTAGTGTAGCTTAGTGTTAGCGCAGTTTTAGCGTATTTAGTGTAGCTTAGTGTTAGCGCAGTTTTAGCGTATTTAGTGTAGTGTTGTGTTAGCGCAGGTTTAGCGTATTTAGTGTAGTGTTGTGTTAGCGCAGTTTAAACGTATTTAGTGTAGTGTTGTGTTAGCGCAGTTTTAGCGTATTTAGTGTAGTGTTGTGTTAGCGCAGTTTTAGCGTATTTAGTGTAGTGTTAGCGCAGTTTTAGCGTATTTAGTGTAGCTTAGTGTTAGCGCAGTTTTAGCGTATTTAGTGTAGCATAGTGTTAGCGCAGTTTTAGCGTATTTAGTGTAGTGTAGTGTTAGCGCAGTTTTAGCGTATTTAGTGTAGCTTAGTGTTAGCGCAGTTTTAGCGTATTTAGTGTAGTGTTGTGTTAGCGCAGGTTTAGCGTATTTAGTGTAGTGTTGTGTTAGCGCAGTTTTAGCGTATTTAGTGTAGTGTTGTGTTAGCGCAGTTTTAGCGTATTTAGTGTAGTGTTAGCGCAGTTTTAGCGTATTTAGTGTAGCTTAGTGTTAGCGCAGTTTTAGCGTATTTAGTGTAGCTTAGTGTTAGCGCAGTTTTAGCGTATTTAGTGTAGCTTAGTGTTAGCGCAGTTTTAGCGTATTTAGTGTAGTGTTGTGTTAGCGCAGGTTTAGCGTATTTAGTGTAGTGTTGTGTTAGCGCAGTTTTAACGTATTTAGTGTAGTGTTGTGTTAGCGCAGTTTTAGCGTATTTAGTGTAGTGTTGTGTTAGCGCAGTTTTAGCGTATTTAGTGTAGTGTTAGCACAGTTTTAGCGTATTTAGTGTAGCTTAGTGTTAGCGCAGTTTTAGCGTATTTAGTGTAGCATAGTATTAGCGCAGTTTTAGCGTATTTAGTGTAGCTTAGTGTTAGCGCAGTTTTAGCATATTTAGTGTAGTGTTGTGTTAGCGCAGTTTTAGCGTATTTAGTGTAGCTTAGTGTTAGCGCAGTTTTAGCGTATTTAGTGTAGCATAGTGTTAGCGCAGTTTTAGCGTATTTAGTGTAGTGTTGTGTTAGCGCAGTTTTAACGTATTTAGTGTAGTGTTGTGTTAGCGCAGTTTTAACATATTTAGTGTAGCTTAGTGTTAGCGCAGTTTTAGCGTATTTAGTGTAGCTTAGTGTTAGCGCAGTTTTAGCGTATTTAGTGTAGCTTAGTGTTAGCGCAGTTTTAGCGTATTTAGTGTAGTGTTGTGTTAGCGCAGGTTTAGCGTATTTAGTGTAGTGTTGTGTTAGCGCATTTTTAACGTATTTAGTGTAGTGTTGTGTTAGCGCAGTTTTAGCGTATTTAGTGTAGTGTTGTGTTAGCGCAGTTTTAGCGTATTTAGTGTAGTGTTAGCGCAGTTTTAGCGTATTTAGTGTAGCTTAGTGTTAGCGCAGTTTTAGCGTATTTAGTGTAGCTTAGTGTTAGCGCAGTTTTAGCGTATTTAGTGTAGTGTTGTGTTAGCGCAGGTTTAGCGTATTTAGTGTAGTGTTGTGTTAGCGCAGTTTAAACGTATTTAGTGTAGTGTTGTGTTAGCGCAGGTTTAGCGTATTTAGTGTAGTGTTGTGTTAGCGCAGGTTTAGCGTATTTAGTGTAGTGTTGTGTTAGCGCAGTTTAAACGTATTTAGTGTAGTGTTGTGTTAGCGCAGGTTTAGCGTATTTAGTGTAGTGTTGTGTTAGCGCAGTTTTAGCGTATTTAGTGTAGTGTTAGCACAGTTTTAGCGTATTTAGTGTAGCTTAGTGTTAGCGCAGTTTTAGCGTATTTAGTGTAGCATAGTGTTAGCGCAGTTTTAGCGTATTTAGTGTAGCTTAGTGTTAGCGCAGTTTTAGCGTATTTAGTGTAGTGTAGTGTTAGCGCAGTTTTAGCGTATTTAGTGTAGCTTAGTGTTAGCGCAGTTTTAGTGTATTTAGTGTAGTGTTGTGTTAGCGCAGGTTTAGCGTATTTAGTGTAGTGTTGTGTTAGCGCAGTTTTAACGTATTTAGTGTAGTGTTGTGTTAGCGCAGTTTTAGCGTATTTAGTGTAGTGTTGTGTTAGCGCAGTTTTAGCGTATTTAGTGTAGTGTTAGCGCAGTTTTAGCGTATTTAGTGTAGCTTAGTGTTAGCGCAGTTTTAGCGTATTTAGTGTAGCATAGTGTTAGCGCAGTTTTAGCGTATTTAGTGTAGCTTAGTGTTAGCGCAGTTTTAGCGTATTTAGTGTAGTGTTGTGTTAGCGCAGTTTTAGCGTATTTAGTGTAGCTTAGCGTTAGCGCAGTTTTAGCGTATTTAGTGTAGCATAGTGTTAGCGCAGTTTTAGCGTATTTAGTGTAGTGTTGTGTTAGCGCAGTTTTAACGTATTTAGTGTAGTGTTGTGTTAGCGCAGTTTTAACGTATTTAGTGTAGCTTAGTGTTAGCGCAGTTTTAGCGTATTTAGTGTAGCTTAGTGTTAGCGCAGTTTTAGCGTATTTAGTGTAGCTTAGTGTTAGCGCAGTTTTAGCGTATTTAGTGTAGTGTTGTGTTAGCGCAGTTTTAACATATTTAGTGTAGTGTAGTGTTAGCGCAGTTTTAGCGTATTTAGTGTAGCTTAGTGTTAGCGCAGTTTTAGCGTATTTAGTGTAGTGTAGTGTTAGCGCAGCTTTAGCGTATTTAGTGTAGCTTAGTGTTAGCGCAGTTTTAGCGTATTTAGTGTAGTGTTGTGTTAGCGCAGTTTTAACGTATTTAGTGTAGTGTTGTGTTAGCGCAGTTTTAGCGTATTTAGTGTAGCTTAGTGTTAGCGCAGTTTTAACGTATTTAGTGTAGTGTAGTGTTAGCGCAGTTTTAGCGTATTTAGTGTAGCTTAGTGTTAGCGCAGTTTTAGCGTATTTAGTGTAGCTTAGTGTTAGCGCAGTTTTAGCGTATTTAGTGTAGCTTAGTGTTAGCGCAGGTTTAGCGTATTTAGTGTAGTGTAGTGTTAGCGCAGTTTTTGCGTTTTTAGTGTAGTGTTGTGTTAGCGCAGTTTTAGCGTATTTAGTGTAGCTTAGTGTTAGCACAGGTTTAGCGTATTTTGTGTAGTGTAGTGTTAGCGCAATTTTAGCGTATTTAGTGTAGTGTTAGCGCAGTTTTTGCATTTTTAGTGTAGTGTTGTGTTAGCGCAGTTTTAGCGTATTTAGTGTAGCTTAGTGCTAGCGCAGGTTTAGCGTATTTAGTGTAGTGTTGTGTTAGCGCAGGTTTAGCGTATTTAGTGTAGCTTAGTGTTAGCGCAGGTTTAGCGTATTTAGTGTAGTGTTGTGTTAGCGCAGGTTTAACGTATTTAGTGTAGTGTAGTGTTAGCGCAGTTTTAGCGTATTTAGTGTAGTGTAGTGTTAGCGCAGTTTTAACGTATTTAGTGTAACTTAGTGTTAGCGCAGGTTTAGCGTATTTAGTGTAGTGTTGTGTTAGCGCAGGTTTAACGTATTTAGTGTAGTGTTGTGTTAGCGCAGTTTTAGCGTATTTAGTGTAGCTTAGTGTTAGCGCAGTTTTAGCGTACTTAGTGTAGCTTAGTGTTAGCGCAGTTTTAACGTATTTAGTGTAGTGTTAGCGCAGTTTTAGCGTATTTAGTGTAGCTTAGTGTTAGCGCAGTTTTAACGTATTTAGTGTAGTGTTGTGTTAGCGCAGTTTTAGCGTTTTTATTGTAGTGTTGTATTAGCGCAGTTTTAGCGTATTTAGTGTAGTGTTAGCGCAGTTTTAGCGTATTTAGTGTAGCTTAGTGTTAGCGCAGGTTTAGCGTATTTAGTGTAGTGTTGTGTTAGCGCAGTTTTAGCGTATTTAGTGTAGCTTAGTGTTAGCGCAGTTTTAACGTATTTAGTGTAGTGTAGTGTTAGCGCAGTTTTAGCGTATTTAGTGTAGTGTTGTGTTAGCGCAGTTTTAGCGTATTTAGTGTAGCTTAGTGTTAGCGCAGTTTTAGCGTATTTAGTGTAGTGTAGTGTTAGCGCAGGTTTAGCGTATTTAGTGTAGCTTAGTGTTAGCACAGGTTTAGCGTATTTAGTGTAGTGTAGTGTTAGCGCAGTTTTTGCGTTTTTAGTGTAGTGTTGTGTTAGCGCAGTTTTAGCGTATTTAGTGTAGCTTAGTGTTAGCACAGGTTTAGCGTATTTTGTGTAGTGTAGTGTTAGCGCAGTTTTAGCGTATTTAGTGTAGTGTTAGCGCAGTTTTTGCGTTTTTAGTGTAGTGTTGTGTTAGCGCAGTTTTAGCGTATTTAGTGTAGCTTAGTGCTAGCGCAGGTTTAGCGTATTTAGTGTAGTGTTGTGTTAGCGCAGGTTTAGCGTATTTAGTGTAGTGTAGTGTTAGCGCAGTTTTAACGTATTTAGTGTAGTGTTGTGTTAGCGCAGTTTTAACGTATTTAGTGTAGCTTAGTGTTAGCGCAGTTTTAACGTATTTAGTGTAGCTTAGTGTTAGCGCAGGTTTAGCGTATTTAGTGTAGTGTTGTGTTAGCGCAGGTTTAACGTATTTAGTGTAGTGTAGTGTTAGCGCAGTTTTAACGTATTTAGTGTAGTGTTGTGTTAGCGCAGTTTTAGCGTATTTAGTGTAGCTTAGTGTTAGCGCAGTTTTAGCGTATTTAGTGCAGCTTAGTGTTAGCGCAGTTTTAACGTATTTAGTGTAGTGTAGTGTTAGCGCAATTTTAGCGTATTTAGTGTAGCTTAGTGTTAGCGCAGTTTTAACGTATTTAGTGTAGTGTTGTGTTAGCGCAGTTTTAGCGTATTTATTGTAGTGTTGTATTAGCGCAGTTTTAGCGTATTTAGTGTAGTGTTAGCGCAGTTTTAGCGTATTTAGTGTAGCTTAGTGTTAGCGCATGTTTAGCGTATTTAGTGTAGTGTTGTGTTAGCGCAGTTTTAGCGTATTTAGTGTAGCTTAGTGTTAGCGCAGTTTTAACGTATTTAGTGTAGTGTAGTGTTAGCGCAGTTTTAGCGTATTTAGTGTAGTGTTGTGTTAGCGCAGTTTTAGCCTATTTAGTGTAGCTTAGTGTTAGCGCAGTTTTAGCGTATTTAGTGTAGCTTAGTGTTAGCGCAGTTTTAACGTATTTAGTGTAGTGTAGTGTTAGCGCAGTTTTAGCGTATTTAGTGTAGCTTAGTGTTAGCGCAGTTTTAGCGTATTTAGTGTAGTGTAGTGTTAGCGTAGGTTTAGCGTATTTAGTGTAGCTTAGTGTTAGCGCAGTTTTAACGTATTTAGTGTAGTGTAAGCGCAGTTTTAGCGTATTTAGTGTAGCTTACTGTTAGCGCAGTTTTAGCGTATTTAGTGTAGCTTAGTGTTAGCGCAGGTTTAGCGTATTTAGTGTAGTGTAGTGTTAGCGCAGTTTTGGCGTTTTTAGTGTAGTGTTGTGTTAGCGCAGTTTTAGCGTATTTAGTGTAGCTTAGTGTTAGGGCAGTTTTAACGTATTTAGTGTAGTGTAGTGTTAGCGCAGTTTTAGCGTATTTAGTGTAGCTTAGTGTTAGCGCAGTTTTAGCGTATTTAGTGTAGTGTTGTGTTAGCGCAGTTTTAACGTATTTAGTGTAGTGTAGTGTTAGCGCAGTTTTAGCGTATTTAGTGTAGCTTAGTGTTAGCGCAGTTTTAGCGTATTTAGTGTAGCTTAGTGTTAGCGCAGGTTTAGCGTATTTAGTGTAGTGTAGTGTTAGCGCAGTTTTTGCGTTTTTAGTGTAGTGTTGTGTTAGCGCAGTTTTAGCGTATTTAGTGTAGCTTAGTGTTAGCACAGGTTTAGCGTATTTTGTGTAGTGTAGTGTTAGCGCAATTTTAGTGTATTTAGTGTAGTGTTAGCGCAGTTTTTGCATTTTTAGTGTAGTGTTGTGTTAGCGCAGTTTTAGCGTATTTATTGTAGCTTAGTGCTAGCGCAGGTTTAGCGTATTTAGTGTAGTGTTGTGTTAGCGCAGGTTTAGCGTATTTAGTGTAGCTTAGTGTTAGCGCAGGTTTAGCGTATTTAGTGTAGTGTTGTGTTAGCGCAGGTTTAACGTATTTAGTGTAGTGTAGTTGTCACGATGCCGGCTGGCAGGTAGTGGATCCTCTGTGCCAGAGAGGGATTGGCGTTTACCGTGCTAGTGGATCGGTTCTAAGTCACTACTGGTTTTCACCAGAGCCCGCCGCAAAGCGGGATGGTCTTGCTGCGGCGGTAGTGACCAGGTCGTATCCACTAGCAACGGCTCACCTCTCTGGCTGCTGAAGATAGGCGCGGTACAAGGGAGTAGACAGAAGCAAGGTCGGACGTAGCAGAAGGTCGGGGCAGGCAGCAAGGATCGTAGTCAGGGGCAACGGCAGGAGGTCTGGAACACAGGCTAGGAACACACAAGGAAACGCTTTCACTGGCACGATGGCAACAAGATCCGGCAAGGAAGTGCAGGGGAAGTGAGGTGATATAGGGAAGTGCACAGGTGAAGACACTAATTGGAATCACTGCGCCAATCAGCGGCGCAGTGGCCCTTTAAATCGCAAAGACCCGGCGCGCGCGCGCCCTAGGGAGCGGGGC
The DNA here is from genome assembly GCF_029499605.1 of Hyla sarda. Lineage (NCBI taxonomy): Eukaryota > Metazoa > Chordata > Amphibia > Anura > Hylidae > Hyla > Hyla sarda. Next base: position 11,131,873 of record NC_079192.1, on the reverse strand, counting down.
CGCGCGCGCCGGGACAGGACCGAGGGAGAGCGAGTCAGGTACGGGAGCCGGGGTGCGCATCGCGAGCGGGCGCTACCCGCATCGCGAATCGCATCCCGGCTGGAAGCGGAATCGCAGCGCCCCGGGTCAGTGGATCTGACCGGAGCGCTGCAGCGGGGAGAGTGTAGCGAGCGCTCCGGGGAGGAGCGGGGACCCGAAGCGCTCAGCGTAACAGTACCCCCCCCCCCCCTTGGGTCTCCCCCTCTTCTTAGAGCCTGAGAACCTGAGGAGCAGACTTTTGTCTAGGATGTTGTCCTCAGGTTCCCAGGATCTCTCTTCAGGACCACAACCCTCCCAGTCCACTAAAAAAAAAGTTTTCCCTCTGACCTTTTTAGAAGCTAAGATCTCTTTGACAGAGAAGATGTCCGAGGAGCCGGAAACAGGAGTGGGAGGAACAGATTTGGGAGAAAAACGGTTGAGGATGAGTGGTTTAAGAAGAGAAACGTGAAAGGCATTAGGGATACGAAGAGAAGGAGGAAGAAGAAGTTTGTAAGAGACAGGATTAATTTGACACAAAATTTTGAAAGGACCAAGATAGCGTGGTCCCAACTTGTAGCTAGGGACACGGAAGCGGACATATTTAGCGGAGAGCCATACCTTGTCTCCAGGGGAAAAAACGGGAGGAGCTCTTCTTTTCTTATCCGCGAACTTCTTCATGCGTGATGAAGCCTGTAAGAGAGAATTTTGGGTCTCTCTCCATATGATGGAAAGGTCACGAGAAATTTCATCCACAGCGGGCAGACCAGAGGGCAAGGGGGTAGGGAGGGGGGGAAGAGGGTGACGGCCGTACACCACGAAAAATGGGGATTTGGAGGAAGATTCAGAGACTCTGAAGTTATACGAGAATTCGGCCCATGGAAGGAGATCTGCCCAGTCATCCTGGCGGGAGGAAACAAAATGTCGCAAATAATCACCCAAGACCTGGTTAATTCTTTCTACTTGTCCATTGGACTGGGGATGATATGCAGAAGAAAAATTTAATTTAATCTTGAGTTGTTTACAGAGAGCCCTCCAGAATTTAGACACGAATTGGACGCCTCTATCCGAGACGATCTGCGTAGGCAACCCGTGAAGACGAAAAATGTGTACAAAAAATTGTTTAGCCAACTGAGGCGCTGAAGGAAGACCAGGAAGAGGGATGAAATGTGCCATTTTGGAGAATCGATCAACGACCACCCAAATAACAGTGTTGCCACAGGAAGGGGGTAAATCAGTAATAAAATCCATACCAATCAGAGACCAAGGCTGTTCGGGGACAGGCAGGGGATGAAGAAAACCAGCGGGCTTCTGGCGAGGAGTCTTATCCCGGGCACAGATAGTGCAGGCTCGCACAAAGTCCACAACATCCGTCTCCAGAGTCGGCCACCAATAGAAGCGGGAGATGAGTTGCACAGATTTCTTGATGCCCACATGACCTGCGAGATGGGAGGAGTGACCCCATTTGAGGATTCCGAGGCGTTGGCGTGGAGAAACAAAGGTCTTTCCTGGAGGAGTTTGCCTGATGGAGGCTGGAGAAGTGGAGATCAGGCAGTCAGGTGGAATGATGTGTTGCGGAGAGAGTTCAACTTCTGAGGCATCCGAGGAACGAGAGAGAGCATCGGCCCTAATGTTCTTATCGGCAGGACGAAAGTGAATCTCAAAATTAAATCGGGCAAAGAACAGAGACCACCGGGCCTGGCGAGGATTCAGCCGTTGGGCAGACTGGAGGTAGGAGAGGTTCTTGTGGTCGGTGTAAATAATAACTGGAAATCTTGATCCCTCCAGCAGATGCCTCCATTCCTCAAGTGCTAATTTAATGGCTAGAAGCTCTCGATCCCCGATGGAGTAGTTCCTCTCCGCCGGAGAGAAGGTCCTAGAAAAAAAACCACAAGTGACAGCATGCCCGGAAGAATTTTTTTGTAGAAGAACAGCTCCAGCTCCCACTGAGGAGGCATCAACCTCCAATAGGAAGGGTTTGGAAGGGTCAGGTCTGGAGAGCACGGGAGCCGAAGAAAAGGCAGACTTGAGTCGTTTAAAGGCGTCTTCCGCTTGAGGAGGCCAAGACTTGGGATCGGCATTTTTTTTGGTTAAAGCCACGATAGGAGCCACAACGGTAGAAAAATGCGGAATAAATTGCCTGTAATAATTGGCGAACCCCAAAAAGCGTTGGATAGCACGGAGTCCGGAGGGGCGTGGCCAATCTAAGACGGCAGAGAGTTTGTCTGGATCCATTTGTAGTCCCTGGCCAGAGACCAAATATCCTAGAAAAGGAAGAGATTGGCATTCAAACAGACATTTCTCAATTTTGGCATAGAGTTGATTGTCACGAAGTCTCTGAAGAACCATACGGACATGCTGGCGGTGTTCTTCTAGATTGGCAGAAAAAATTAGGATATCGTCCAGATATACAACAACACAGGAGTATAACAGATCACGAAAAATGTCATTAACAAAGTCTTGGAAGACAGCAGGGGCGTTGCACAGGCCAAAGGGCATGACCAGATACTCAAAGTGTCCATCTCTGGTGTTAAATGCCGTTTTCCACTCATCCCCCTCTCTGATGCGGATGAGGTTATAGGCACCTCTTAAGTCCAGTTTAGTAAAGATGTGGGCACCTTGGAGGCGATCAAAGAGTTCAGAGATGAGGGGTAGGGGGTAGCGGTTCTTAACCGTGATTTTATTAAGACCGCGGTAGTCAATGCAAGGACGTAGGGAGCCATCTTTTTTGGACACAAAGAAAAATCCGGCTCCGGCAGGAGAGGAGGATTTACGGATAAAGCCCTTTTTTAAATTTTCCTGGACGTATTCAGACATGGCAAGAGTCTCTGGGACAGAGAGAGGATAAATTCTGCCCCGGGGTGGAGTAGTACCCGGGAGGAGGTCGATAGGACAATCATAAGGCCTGTGAGGAGGTAGAGTCTCAGCTTGTTTTTTGCAGAAAACATCCGCGAAGTCCATATAGGCCTTAGGGAGACCGGTTACTGGAGGAACCACAGAGTCACGGCAAGGGTTACTGGGAACCGGTTTTAGACAGTCCTTGGAACAAGAGGGCCCCCAACTCTTGATCTCCCCAGTGGACCAATCCAGGGTTGGGGAATGAAGTTGAAGCCAGGGAAGTCCAAGGAGAATTTCCGAGGTGCAATTGGGGAGGACCAAAAGTTCAATCCTCTCGTGATGAGATCCGATGCTCATTAGAAGGGGCTCCGTGCGGAAACGTATGGTACAGTCCAATCTTTCATTGTTTACACAATTGATGTAAAGGGGTCTGGCGAGACTGGTTACTGGGATGTTGAACCTGTTGACGAGAGAGGCCAAAATAAAATTTCCTGCAGATCCAGAGTCCAAGAAGGCCACAGTAGAGAAGGAGAAGGCAGAGGCAGACATCCGCACAGGCACAGTAAGACGTGGAGAAGCAGAGTAGACATCAAGGACTGTCTCACCTTTGTGCGGAGTCAGCGTACGTCTTTCCAGGCGGGGAGGACGGATAGGACAATCCCTCAGGAAGTGTTCGGTACTAGCACAGTACAGGCAGAGGTTCTCCATGCGGCGTCGTGTCCTCTCTTGAGGTGTCAGGCGAGACCGGTCGACCTGCATAGCCTCCACGGCGGGAGGCACAGGAACGGATTGCAGGGGACCAGAGGAGAGAGGAGCCGAGGAGAAGAAACGCCTCGTGCGAACAGAGTCCATATCTTGGCGGAGCTCCTGACGCCTTTCGGAAAAACGCATGTCAATGCGAGTGGCTAGGTAAATGAGTTCATGTAGATTAGCAGGAATTTCTCGTGCGGCCAGAACATCTTTAATGTTGCTGGATAGGCCTTTTTTAAAGGTCGCGCAGAGGGCCTCATTATTCCAGGATAATTCTGAAGCAAGAGTACGGAATTGTACGGCATACTCGCCAACGGAAGAATTACCCTGGACCAGGTTCAACAGGGCAGTCTCAGCAGAAGAGGCTCGGGCAGGTTCCTCAAAGACACTTCGGATTTCCGAGAAGAAGGAGTGTACAGAGGCAGTGACGGGGTCATTGCGGTCCCAGAGCGGTGTGGCCCAAGACAGGGCTTTTCCAGACAGAAGGCTGACTACGAAAGCCACCTTAGACCTTTCAGTGGGAAACAGGTCCGACATCATCTCCAGATGCAGGGAACATTGGGAAAGAAAGCCACGGCAAAACTTAGAGTCCCCATCAAATTTATCCGGCAAGGATAGGCGTAGACCAGGAGCGGCCACTCGCTGCGGAGGAGGTGCAGGAGCTGGCGGAGGAGATGACTGCTGAAGCTGTGGTAGTAACTGCTGTAGCATAACGGTCAGTTGAGACAGCTGTTGGCCTTGTTGCGCTATCTGTTGTGACTGCTGGGCGACCACCGTGGTAAGGTCAGCGACAACTGGCAGAGGAACTTCAGCGGGATCCATGGCCGGATCTACTGTCACGATGCCGGCTGGCAGGTAGTGGATCCTCTGTGCCAGAGAGGGATTGGCGTGGACCGTGCTAGTGGATCGGTTCTAAGTCACTACTGGTTTTCACCAGAGCCCGCCGCAAAGCGGGATGGTCTTGCTGCGGCGGTAGTGACCAGGTCGTATCCACTAGCAACGGCTCACCTCTCTGGCTGCTGAAGATAGGCGCGGTACAAGGGAGTAGACAGAAGCAAGGTCGGACGTAGCAGAAGGTCGGGGCAGGCAGCAAGGATCGTAGTCAGGGGCAACGGCAGGAGGTCTGGAACACAGGCTAGGAACACACAAGGAAACGCTTTCACTGGCACGATGGCAACAAGATCCGGCAAGGAAGTGCAGGGGAAGTGAGGTGATATAGGGAAGTGCACAGGTGAAGACACTAATTGGAATCACTGCGCCAATCAGCGGCGCAGTGGCCCTTTAAATCGCAAAGACCCGGCGCGCGCGCGCCCTAGGGAGCGGGGCCGCGCGCGCCGGGACAGGACCGAGGGAGAGCGAGTCAGGTACGGGAGCCGGGGTGCGCATCGCGAGCGGGCGCTACCCGCATCGCGAATCGCATCCCGGCTGGAAGCGGAATCGCAGCGCCCCGGGTCAGTGGATCTGACCGGAGCGCTGCAGCGGGGAGAGTGTAGCGAGCGCTCCGGGGAGGAGCGGGGACCCGGAGCGCTCGGCGTAACAGTAGTGTTAGCGCAGTTTTAGCGTATTTAGTGTAGTGTAGTGTTAGCGCAGTTTTAACGTATTTAGTGTAGCTTAGTGTTAGCGCAGGTTTAGCGTATTTAGTGTAGTGTTGTGTTAGCGCAGGTTTAACGTATTTAGTGTAGTGTTGTGTTAGCGCAGTTTTAGCGTATTTAGTGTAGCTTAGTGTTAGCGCAGGTTTAGCGTATTTAGTGTAGTGTAGTGTTAGCGCAGTTTTAGCGTACTTAGTGTAGCTTAGTGTTAGCGCAGTTTTAACATATTTAGTGTAGTGTTAGCGCAGTTTTAGCGTATTTAGTGTAGCTTAGTGCTAGCGCAGTTTTAACGTATTTAGTGTAGTGTTGTGTTAGCGCAGTTTTAGCGTATTTATTGTAGTGTTGTATTAGCGCAGTTTTAGCGTATTTAGTGTAGTGTTAGCGCAGTTTTAGCGTATTTAGTGTAGCTTAGTGTTAGCGCAGGTTTAGCGTATTTAGTGTAGTGTTGTGTTAGCGCAGTTTTAGCGTATTTAGTGTAGCTTAGTGTTAGCGCAGTTTTAACGTATTTAGTGTAGTGTAGTGTTAGCGCAGTTTTAGCGTATTTAGTGTAGTGTTGTGTTAGCGCAGTTTTAGCGTATTTAGTGTAGCTTAGTGTTAGCGCAGTTTTAGCGTATTTAGTGTAGTGTAGTGTTAGCGCAGGTTTAGCGTATTTAGTGTAGCTTAGTGTTAGCGCAGGTTTAGCGTATTTAGTGTAGTGTAGTGTTAGCGCAGTTTTTGCGTTTTTAGTGTAGTGTTGTGTTAGCGCAGTTTTAGCGTATTTAGTGTAGCTTAGTGTTAGCACAGGTTTAGCGTATTTTGTGTAGTGTAGTGTTAGCGCAATTTTAGCGTATTTAGTGTAGTGTTAGCGCAGTTTTTGCGTTTTTAGTGTAGTGTTGTGTTTGCGCAGTTTTAGCGTATTTAGTGTAGCTTAGTGCTAGCGCAGGTTTAGCGTATTTAGTGTAGTGTTGTGTTAGCGCAGGTTTAGCGTATTTAGTGTAGTGTAGTGTTAGCGCAGTTTTAACGTATTTAGTGTAGTGTTGTGTTAGCGCAGTTTTAACGTATTTAGTGTAGCTTAGTGTTAGCGCAGTTTTAACGTATTTAGTGTAGCTTAGTGTTAGCGCAGCTTTAGCGTATTTAGTGTAGTGTTGTGTTAGCGCAGGTTTAACGTATTTAGTGTAGTGTCGTGTTAGCACAGTTTTAACGTATTTAGTGTAGTGTTGTGTTAGCGCAGTTTTAGCGTATTTAGTGTAGCTTAGTGTTAGCGCAGTTTTAGCGTATTTAGTGTAGCTTAGTGTTAGCGCAGTTTTAACGTATTTAGTGTAGTGTAGTGTTAGCGCAGTTTTAGCGTATTTAGTGTAGCTTAGTGTTAGCGCAGTTTTAACGTATTTAGTGTAGTGTTGTGTTAGCGCAGTTTTAGCGTATTTATTGTAGTGTTGTATTAGCGCAGTTTTAGCGTATTTAGTGTAGTGTTAGCGCAGTTTTAGCGTATTTAGTGTAGCTTAGTGTTAGCGCAGGTTTAGCGTATTTAGTGTAGTGTTGTGTTAGCGCAGTTTTAGCGTATTTAGTGTAGTGTTGTGTTAGCGCAGTTTTAGCGTATTTAGTGTAGCTTAGTGTTAGCGCAGTTTTAGCGTATTTAGTGTAGCTTAGTGTTAGCGCAGTTTTAGCGTATTTAGTGTAGTGTAGTGTTAGCGCAGGTTTAGCGTGTTTAGTGTAGCTTAGTGTTATCGCAGTTTTAACGTATTTAGTGTAGTGTAAGCGCAGTTTTAGCGTATTTAGTGTAGCTTAGTGTTAGCGCAGTTTTAGCGTATTTAGTGTAGCTTAGTGTTAGCGCAGGTTTAGCGTATTTAGTGTAGTGTAGTGTTAGCGCAGTTTTGGCGTTTTTAGTGTAGTGTTGTGTTAGCGCAGTTTAAGCGTATTTAGTGTAGCTTAGTGTTAGCGCAGTTTTAACGTATTTAGTGTAGTGTAGTGTTAGCGCAGTTTTAGTGTATTTAGTGTGGCTTAGTGTTAGCGCAGTTTTAGCGTATTTAGTGTAGTGTTGTGTTAGCGCAGTTTTAACGTATTTAGTGTAGTGTAGTGTTAGCGCAGTTTTAGCGTATTTAGTGTAGCTTAGTGTTAGCGCAGTTTTAGCGTATTTAGTGTAGTGTTGTGTTAGCGCAGTTTTAACGTATTTAGTGTAGTGTAGTGTTAGCGCAGTTTTAACGTATTTAGTGTAGCTTAGTGTTAGCGCAGTTTTAACGTATTTAGTGTAGTGTTGTGTTAGCGCAGTTTTAGCGTATTTAGTGTAGTGTTAGCGCAGTTTTAGCGTATTTAGTGTAGCTTAGTGTTAGCGCAGTTTTAACATATTTAGTGTAGTGTAGTGTTAGCGCAGTTTTAGCGTATTTAGTGTAGTGTTGTGTTAGCGCAGTTTTAGCGTATTTAGTGTAGCTTAGTGTTAGCGCAGTTTTAGCGTATTTAGTGTAGCTTAGTGTTAGCGCAGTTTTAACGTATTTAGTGTAGTGTAGTGTTAGCGCAGTTTTAGCGTATTTAGTGTAGCTTAGTGTTAGCGCAGTTTTAGCGTATTTAGTGTAGTGTAGTGTTAGCGCAGGTTTAGCGTATTTAGTGTAGCTTAGTGTTAGCGCAGTTTTAGCGTATTTAGTGTAGCTTAGTGTTAGCGCAGTTTTAACGTATTTAGTGTAGTGTAGTGTTAGCGCATTTTTAGCGTATTTAGTGTAGCTTAGTGTTAGCGCAGTTTTAGCGTATTTAGTGTAGCTTAGTGTTAGCGCAGGTTTAGCCTATTTAGTGTAGTGTAGTGTTAGCGCAGTTTTTGCGCTTTTAGTGTAGTGTTGTGTTAGCGCAGTTTTAGCGTATTTAGTGTAGCTTAGTGTTAGCACAGGTTTAGCGTATTTTGTGTAGTGTAGTGTTAGCGCAATTTTAGCGTATTTAGTGTAGTGTTAGCGCAGTTTTTGCATTTTTAGTGTAGTGTTGTGTTAGCGCAGTTTTAGCGTATTTAGTGTAGCTTAGTGCTAGCGCAGGTTTAGCGTATTTAGTGTAGTGTTGTGTTAGCGCAGGTTTAGCGTATTTAGTGTAGCTTAGTGTTAGCGCAGGTTTAGCGTATTTAGTGTAGTGTTGTGTTAGCGCAGGTTTAACGTATTTAGTGTAGTGTAGTGTAAGCGCAGTTTTAACGTATTTAGTGTAGTGTTGTGTTAGCGCAGTTTTAACGTATTTAGTGTAGTGTAGTGTTAGCGCAGTTTTAACGTATTTAGTGTAGCTTAGTGTTAGCGCAGTTTTAACGTATTTAGTGTAGTGTTGTGTTAGCGCAGTTTTAGCGTATTTAGTGTAGTGTTAGCGCAGTTTTAGCGTATTTAGTGTAGCTTAGTGTTAGCGCAGTTTTAACGTATTTAGTGTTGTAGTGTAGTGTTAGCGCAGTTTTAGCGTATTTAGTGTAGTGTTGTGTTAGCGCAGTTTTAGCGTATTTAGTGTAGCTTAGTGTTAGCGCAGTTTTAACGTATTTAGTGTAGTGTAGTGTTAGCGCAGTTTTAGCGTATTTAGTGTAGCTTAGTGTTAGCGCAGTTTTAGCGTATTTAGTGTAGTGTAGTGTTAGCGCAGGTTTAGCGTATTTAGTGTAGCTTAGTGTTAGCGCAGTTTTAGCGTATTTAGTGTAGCTTAGTGTTAGCGCAGTTTTAACGTATTTAGTGTAGTGTAGTGTTAGCGCAGTTTTAGCGTATTTAGTGTAGTGTTGTGTTAGCGCAGTTTTAGCGTATTTAGTGTAGCTTAGTGTTAGCGCAGTTTTAGCGTATTTAGTGTAGCTTAGTGTTAGCGCAGTTTTAACGTATTTAGTGTAGTGTAGTGTTAGCGCAGTTTTAGCGTATTTAGTGTAGCTTAGTGTTAGCGCAGTTTTAACGTATTTAGTGTAGTGTAAGCGCAGTTTTAGCGTATTTAGTGTAGTGTTGTGTTAGCGCAGTTTTAGCGTATTTAGTGTAGCTTAGTGTTAGCGCAGGTTTAGCGTATTTAGTGTAGTGTAGTGTTAGCGCAGTTTTGGCGTTTTTAGTGTAGTGTTGTGTTAGCGCAGTTTTAGCGTATTTAGTGTAGCTTAGTGTTAGCGCAGTTTTAACGTATTTAGTGTAGTGTAGTGTTAGCGCAGTTTTAGCGTATTTAGTGTAGCTTAGTGTTAGCGCAGTTTTAGCGTATTTAGTGTAGTGTTGTGTTAGCGCAGTTTTAACGTATTTAGTGTAGTGTAGTGTTAGCGCAGTTTTAGCGTATTTAGTGTAGTGTTGTGTTAGCACAGTTTTAACGTATTTAGTGTAGTGTAGTGTTAGCGCAGTTTTAACGTATTTAGTGTAGCTTAGTGTTAGCGCAGTTTTAACGTATTTAGTGTAGTGTAGTGTTAGCGCAGTTTTAGCGTATTTAGTGTAGCTTAGTGTTAGCGCAGTTTTAACGTATTTAGTGTAGTGTAAGCGCAGTTTTAGCGTATTTAGTGTAGCTTAGTGTTAGCACAGGTTTAGCGTATTTTGTGTAGTGTAGTGTTAGCGCAATTTTAGCGTATTTAGTGTAGTGTTAGCGCAGTTTTTGCATTTTTAGTGTAGTGTTGTGTTAGCGCAGTTTTAGCGTATTTAGTGTAGCTTAGTGCTAGCGCAGGTTTAGCGTATTTAGTGTAGTGTTGTGTTAGCGCAGGTTTAGCGTATTTAGTTTAGCTTAGTGTTAGCGCAGGTTTAGCGTATTTAGTGTAGTGTTGTGTTAGCGCAGGTTTAACGTATTTAGTGTAGTGTAGTGTAAGCGCAGTTTTAACGTATTTAGTGTAGTGTTGTGTTAGCGCAGTTTTAACGTATTTAGTGTAGTGTAGTGTTAGCGCAGTTTTAACGTATTTAGTGTAGCTTAGTGTTAGCGCAGTTTTAACGTATTTAGTGTAGTGTTGTGTTAGCGCAGTTTTAGCGTATTTAGTGTAGTGTTAGCGCAGTTTTAGCGTATTTAATGTAGCTTAGTGTTAGCGCAGTTTTAACGTATTTAGTGTTGTAGTGTAGTGTTAGCGCAGTTTTAGCGTATTTAGTGTAGTGTTGTGTTAGCGCAGTTTTAGCGTATTTAGTGTAGCTTAGTGTTAGCGCAGTTTTAGCGTATTTAGTGTAGCTTAGTGTTAGCGCAGTTTTAACGTATTTAGTGTAGTGTAGTGTTAGCGCAGTTTTAGCGTATTTAGTGTAGCTTAGTGTTAGCGCAATTTTAGCGTATTTAGTGTAGTGTAGTGTTAGCGCAGGTTTAGCGTATTTAGTGTAGCTTAGTGTTAGCGCAGTTTTAGCGTATTTAGTGTAGCTTAGTGTTAGCGCAGTTTTAACGTATTTAGTGTAGTGTAGTGTTAGCGCAGTTTTAGCGTATTTAGTGTAGCTTAGTGTTAGCGCAGTTTTAGCGTATTTAGTGTAGCTTAGTGTTAGCGCAGGTTTAGCCTATTTAGTGTAGTGTAGTGTTAGCGCAGTTTTTGCGCTTTTAGTGTAGTGTTGTGTTAGCGCAGTTTTAGCGTATTTAGTGTAGCTTAGTGTTAGCACAGGTTTAGCGTATTTTGTGTAGTGTAGTGTTAGCGCAATTTTAGCATATTTAGTGTAGTGTTAGCGCAGTTTTTGCATTTTTAGTGTAGTGTTGTGTTAGCGCAGTTTTAGCGTATTTAGTGTAGCTTAGTGCTAGCGCAGGTTTAGCGTATTTAGTGTAGTGTTGTGTTAGCGCAGGTTTAGCGTATTTAGTGTAGCTTAGTGTTAGCGCAGGTTTAGCGTATTTAGTGTAGTGTTGTGTTAGCGCAGGTTTAACGTATTTAGTGTAGTGTAGTGTAAGCGCAGTTTTAACGTATTTAGTGTAGTGTTGTGTTAGCGCAGTTTTAACGTATTTAGTGTAGTGTAGTGTTAGCGCAGTTTTAACGTATTTAGTGTAGCTTAGTGTTAGCGCAGTTTTAACGTATTTAGTGTAGTGTTGTGTTAGCGCAGTTTTAGCGTATTTAGTGTAGTGTTAGCGCAGTTTTAGCGTATTTAGTGTAGCTTAGTGTTAGCGCAGTTTTAACGTATTTAGTGTTGTAGTGTAGTGTTAGCGCAGTTTTAGCGTATTTAGTGTAGTGTTGTGTTAGCGCAGTTTTAGCGTATTTAGTGTAGCTTAGTGTTAGCGCAGTTTTAGCGTATTTAGTGTAGCTTAGTGTTAGCGCAGTTTTAACGTATTTAGTGTAGTGTAGTGTTAGCGCAGTTTTAGCGTATTTAGTGTAGCTTAGTGTTAGCGCAGTTTTAGCGTATTTAGTGTAGTGTAGTGTTAGCGCAGGTTTAGCGTATTTAGTGTAGCTTAGTGTTAGCGCAGTTTTAGCGTATTTAGTGTAGCTTAGTGTTAGCGCAGTTTTAACGTATTTAGTGTAGTGTAGTGTTAGCGCAGTTTTAGCGTATTTAGTGTAGTGTTGTGTTAGCGCAGTTTTAGCGTATTTAGTGTAGCTTAGTGTTAGCGCAGTTTTAGCGTATTTAGTGTAGCTTAGTGTTAGCGCAGTTATAACGTATTTAGTGTAGTGTAGTGTTAGCGCAGTTTTAGCGTATTTAGTGTAGCTTAGTGTTAGCGCAGTTTTAACGTATTTAGTGTAGTGTAAGCGCAGTTTTAGCGTATTTAGTGTAGTGTTGTGTTAGCGCAGTTTTAGCGTATTTAGTGTAGCTTAGTGTTAGCGCAGGTTTAGCGTATTTAGTGTAGTGTAGTGTTAGTGCAGTTTTGGCGTTTTTAGTGTAGTGTTGTGTTAGCGCAGTTTTAGCGTATTTAGTGTAGCTTAGTGTTAGCGCAGTTTTAACGTATTTAGTGTAGTGTAGTGTTAGCGCAGTTTTAGCGTATTTAGTGTAGCTTAGTGTTAGCGCAGTTTTAGCGTATTTAGTGTAGTGTTGTGTTAGCGCAGTTTTAACGTATTTAGTGTAGTGTAGTGTTAGCGCAGTTTTAGCGTATTTAGTGTAGCTTAGTGTTAGCGCAGTTTTAGCGTATTTAGTGTAGTGTTGTGTTAGCACAGTTTTAACGTATTTAGTGTAGTGTAGTGTTAGCGCAGTTTTAACGTATTTAGTGTAGCTTAGTGTTAGCGCAGTTTTAACGTATTTAGTGTAGTGTAGTGTTAGCGCAGTTTTAGCGTATTTAGTGTAGCTTAGTGTTAGCGCAGTTTTAACGTATTTAGTGTAGTGTAAGCGCAGTTTTAGCGTATTTAGTGTAGCTTAGTGTTAGCACAGGTTTAGCGTATTTTGTGTAGTGTAGTGTTAGCGCAATTTTAGCGTATTTAGTGTAGTGTTAGCGCAGTTTTTGCATTTTTAGTGTAGTGTTGTGTTAGCGCAGTTTTAGCGTATTTAGTGTAGCTTAGTGCTAGCGCAGGTTTAGCGTATTTAGTGTAGTGTTGTGTTAGCGCAGGTTTAGCGTATTTAGTGTAGCTTAGTGTTAGCGCAGGTTTAGCGTATTTAGTGTAGTGTTGTGTAAGCGCAGGTTTAACGTATTTAGTGTAGTGTAGTGTAAGCGCAGTTTTAACGTATTTAGTGTAGTGTTGTGTTAGCGCAGTTTTAACGTATTTAGTGTAGTGTAGTGTTAGCGCAGTTTTAACGTATTTAGTGTAGCTTAGTGTTAGCGCAGTTTTAACGTATTTAGTGTAGTGTTGTGTTAGCGCAGTTTTAGCGTATTTAGTGTAGTGTTAGCGCAGTTTTAGCGTATTTAATGTAGCTTAGTGTTAGCGCAGTTTTAACGTATTTAGTGTTGTAGTGTAGTGTTAGCGCAGTTTTAGCGTATTTAGTGTAGTGTTGTGTTAGCGCAGTTTTAGCGTATTTAGTGTAGCTTAGTGTTAGCGCAGGTTTAGCGTATTTAGTGTAGCTTAGTGTTAGTGCAGTTTTAGCGTATTTAGTGTAGCTTAGTGTTAGCGCAGTTTTAACGTATTTAGTGTAGTGTAGTGTTAGCGCAGTTTTAGCGTATTTAGTGTAGTGTTGTGTTAGCGCAGTTTTAGCGTATTTAGTGTAGCTTAGTATTAGCGCAGTTTTAGCGTATTTAGTGTAGCTTAGTGTTAGCGCAGTTTTAACGTATTTAGTGTAGTGTAGTGTTAGCGCAGTTTTAGCGTATTTAGTGTAGCTTAGTGTTAGCGCAGTTTTAACGTATTTAGTGTAGTGTAAGCGCAGTTTTAGCGTATTTAGTGTAGTGTTGTGTTAGCGCAGTTTTAGCGTATTTAGTGTAGCTTAGTGTTAGCGCAGGTTTAGCGTATTTAGTGTAGTGTAGTGTTAGCGCAGTTTTGGCGTTTTTAGTGTAGTGTTGTGTTAGCGCAGTTTTAGCGTATTTAGTTTAGCTTAGTGTTAGCGCAGTTTTAACATATTTAGTGTAGTGTTAGCGCAGTTTTAGCGTATTTAGTGTAGCTTAGTGTTAGCGCAGTTTTAGCGTATTTAGTGTAGTGTTGTGTTAGCGCAGTTTTAACGTATTTAGTGTAGTGTAGTGTTAGCGCAGTTTTAGCGTATTTAGTGTAGCTTAGTGTTAGCGCAGTTTTAGCGTATTTAGTGTAGTGTTGTGTTAGCACAGTTTAAACGTATTTAGTGTAGTGTAGTGTTAGCGCAGTTTTAACGTATTTAGTGTAGCTTAGTGTTAGAGCAGTTTTAACGTATTTAGTGTAGTGTAGTGTTAGCGCAGTTTTAGCGTATTTAGTGTAGCTTAGTGTTAGCGCAGTTTTAACGTATTTAGTGTAGTGTAAGCGCAGTTTTAGCGTATTTAGTGTAGCTTAGTGTTAGCACAGGTTTAGCGTATTTTGTGTAGTGTAGTGTTAGCGCAATTTTAGCGTATTTAGTGTAGTGTTAGCGCAGTTTTTGCATTTTTAGTGTAGTGTTGTGTTAGCGCAGTTTTAGCGTATTTAGTGTAGCTTAGTGCTAGCGCAGGTTTAGCGTATTTAGTGTAGTGTTGTGTTAGCGCAGGTTTAGCGTATTTAGTGTAGCTTAGTGTTAGCGCAGGTTTAGCGTATTTAGTGTAGTGTTGTGTTAGCGCAGGTTTAACGTATTTAGTGTAGTGTAGTGTAAGCGCAGTTTTAACGTATTTAGTGTAGTGTTGTGTTAGCGCAGTTTTAACGTATTTAGTGTAGTGTAGTGTTAGCGCAGTTTTAACGTATTTAGTGTAGCTTAGTGTTAGCGCAGTTTTAACGTATTTAGTGTAGTGTTGTGTTAGCGCAGTTTTAGCGTATTTAGTGTAGTGTTAGCGCAGTTTTAGCGTATTTAATGTAGCTTAGTGTTAGCGCAGTTTTAACGTATTTAGTGTTGTAGTGTAGTGTTAGCGCAGTTTTAGCGTATTTAGTGTAGTGTTGTGTTAGCGCAGTTTTAGCGTATTTAGTGTAGCTTAGTGTTAGCGCAGTTTTAGCGTATTTAGTGTAGCTTAGTGTTAGCGCAGTTTTAAAGTATTTAGTGTAGTGTAGTGTTAGCGCAGTTTTAGCGTATTTAGTGTAGCTTAGTGTTAGCGCAGTTTTAGCGTATTTAGTGTAGTATAGTATTAGCGCAGGTTTAGCGTATTTAGTGTAGCTTAGTGTTAGCGCAGTTTTAGCGTATTTAGTGTAGCTTAGTGTTAGCGCAGTTTTAACGTATTTAGTGTAGTGTAGTGTTAGCGCAGTTTTAGCGTATTTAGTGTAGTGTTGTGTTAGCGCAGTTTTAGCGTATTTAGTGTAGCTTAGTGTTAGCGCAGTTTTAGCGTATTTAGTGTAGCTTAGTGTTAGCGCAGTTTTTACGTATTTAGTGTAGTGTAGTGTTAGCGCAGTTTTAGCGTATTTAGTGTAGCTTAGTGTTAGCGCAGTTTTGACGTATTTAGTGTAGTGTAAGCGCAGTTTTAGCGTATTTAGTGTAGCTTAGTGTTAGCGCAGTTTTAGCGTATTTAGTGTAGCTTAGTGTTAGCGCAGGTTTAGCGTATTTAGTGTAGTGTAGTGTTAGCGCAGTTTTGGCGTTTTTAGTGTAGTGTTGTGTTAGCGCAGTTTTAGCGTATTTAGTGTAGCTTAGTGTTAGCGCAGTTTTAACGTATTTAGTGTAGTGTAGTGTTAGCGCAGTTTTAGCGTATTTAGTGTAGCTTAGTGTTAGCGCAGTTTTAGCGTATTTAGTGTAGTGTTGTGTTAGCGCAGTTTTAACGTATTTAGTGTAGTGTAGTGTTAGCGCAGTTTTAGCGTATTTAGTGTAGCTTAGTGTTAGCGCAGTTTTAGCGTATTTAGTGTAGTGTTGTGTTAGCACAGTTTTAACGTATTTAGTGTAGTGTAGTGTTAGCGCAGTTTTAACGTATTTAGTGTAGCTTAGTGTTAGCGCAGTTTTAACGTATTTAGTGTAGTGTAGTGTTAGCGCAGTTTTAGCGTATTTAGTGTAGCTTAGTGTTAGCGCAGTTTTAACGTATTTAGTGTAGTGTAAGCGCAGTTTTAGCGTATTTAGTGTAGCTTAGTGTTAGCGCAGTTTTAGCGTATTTAGTGTAGCTTAGTGTTAGCGCAGGTTTAGCGTATTTAGTGTAGTGTAGTGTTAGCGCAGTTTTGGCGTTTTTAGTGTAGTGTTGTGTTAGCGCAGTTTTAGCGTATTTAGTGTAGCTTAGTGTTAGCGCAGTTTTAACGTATTTAGTGTAGTGTAGTGTTAGCGCAGTTTTAGCGTATTTAGTGTAGCTTAGTGTTAGCGCAGTTTTAGCGTATTTAGTGTAGTGTTGTGTTAGCGCAGTTTTAACGTATTTAGTGTAGTGTAGTGTTAGCGCAGTTTTTACGTATTTAGTGTAGCTTAGTGTTAGCGCAGTTTTAGCGTATTTAGTGTAGTGTTGTGTTAGCGCAGTTTTAACGTATTTAGTGTAGTGTAGTGTTAGCGCAGTTTTAACGTATTTAGTGTAGCTTAGTGTTAGCGCAGTTTTAACGTATTTAGTGTAGTGTTGTGTTAGCGCAGTTTTAGCGTATTTAGTGTAGTGTTAGCGCAGTTTTAGCGTATTTAGTGTAGCTTAGTGTTAGCGCAGTTTTAACGTATTTAGTGTAGTGTAGTGTTAGCGCAGTTTTAGCGTATTTAGTGTAGTGTTGTGTTAGCGCAGTTTTAGCGTATTTAGTGTAGCTTAGTGTTAGCGCAGTTTTAGCGTATTTAGTGTAGCTTAGTGTTAGCGCAGTTTTAACGTATTTAGTGTAGTGTAGTGTTAGCGCAGTTTTAGCGTATTTAGTGTAGCTTAGTGTTAGCTCAGTTTTAGCGTATTTAGTGTAGTGTAGTGTTAGCGCAGGTTTAGCGTATTTAGTGTAGCTTAGTGTTAGCGCAGTTTTAGCGTATTTAGTGTAGCTTAGTGTTAGCGCAGTTTTAACGTATTTAGTGTAGTGTAGTGTTAGCGCAGTTTTAGCGTATTTAGTGTAGCTTAGTGTTAGCGCAGTTTTAGCGTATTTAGTGTAGCTTAGTGTTAGCGCAGGTTTAGCGTATTTAGTGTAGTGTAGTGTTAGCGCAGTTTTTGCGCTTTTAGTGTAGTGTTGTGTTAGCGCAGTTTTAGCGTATTTAGTGTAGCTTAGTGTTAGCACAGGTTTAGCGTATTTTGTGTAGTGTTGTGTTAGCGCAGTTTTAACGTATTTAGTGTAGTGTAGTGTTAGCGCAGTTTTAACGTATTTAGTGTAGCTTAGTGTTAGCGCAGTTTTAACGTATTTAGTGTAGTGTTGTGTTAGCGCAGTTTTAGCGTATTTAGTGTAGTGTTAGCGCAGTTTTAGCGTATTTAGTGTAGCTTAGTGTTAGCGCAGTTTTAACGTATTTAGTGTAGTGTAGTGTTAGCGCAGTTTTAGCGTATTTAGTGTAGTGTTGTGTTAGCGCAGTTTTAGCGTATTTAGTTTAGCTTAGTGTTAGCGCAGTTTTAGCGTATTTAGTGTAGCTTAGTGTTAGCGCAGTTTTAACGTATTTAGTGTAGTGTAGTGTTAGCGCAGTTTTAGCGTATTTAGTGTAGCTTAGTGTTAGCGCAGTTTTAGCGTATTTAGTGTAGTGTAGTGTTAGCGCAGGTTTAGCGTATTTAGTGTAGCTTAGTGTTAGCGCAGTTTTAGCGTATTTAGTGTAGCTTAGTGTTAGCGCAGTTTTAACGTATTTAGTGTAGTGTAGTGTTAGCGCAGTTTTAGCGTATTTAGTGTAGCTTAGTGTTAGCGCAGTTTTAGCGTATTTAGTGTAGCTTAGTGTTAGCGCAGGTTTAGCGTATTTAGTGTAGTGTAGTGTTAGCGCAGTTTTTGCGCTTTTAGTAAAGTGTTGTGTTAGCGCAGTTTTAGCGTATTTAGTGTAGCTTAGTGTTAGCACAGGTTTAGCGTATTTTGTGTAGTGTAGTGTTAGCGCAGTTTTAGCGTATTTAGTGTAGTGTTAGCGCAGTTTTTGCATTTTTAGTGTAGTGTTGTGTTAGCGCAGTTTTAGCGTATTTAGTGTAGCTTAGTGCTAGCGCAGGTTTAGCGTATTTAGTGTAGTGTTGTGTTAGCGCAGGTTTAGCGTATTTAGTGTAGTGTTGTGTTAGCGCAGGTTTAACGTATTTAGTGTAGTGTAGTGTAAGCGCAGTTTTAACGTATTTAGTGTAGTGTTGTGTTAGCGCAGTTTTAGCGTATTTAGTGTAGCTTAGTGTTAGCGCAGTTTTAGCGTATTTAGTGTAGCTTAGTGTTAGCGCAGTTTTAACGTATTTAGTGTAGTGTAGTGTTAGCGCAGTTTTAGCGTATTTAGTGTAGCTTAGTGTTAGCGCAGTTTTAACGTATTTAGTGTAGTTTTGTGTTAGCGCAGTTTTAGCGTATTTATTGTAGTGTTGTATTAGCGCAGTTTTAGCGTATTTAGTGTAGTGTTAGCGCAGTATTAGCGTATTTAGTGTAGCTTAGTGTTAGCGCAGTTTTAACGTATTTAGTGTAGTGTTGTGTTAGCGCAGTTTTAGCGTATTTATTGTAGTGTTGTATTAGCGCACTTTTAGCGTATTTAGTGTAGTGTTAGCGCAGTTTTAGCGTATTTAGTGTAGCTTAGTGTTAGCGCAGGTTTAGCGTATTTAGTGTAGTGTTGTGTTAGCGCAGTTTTAGCGTATTTAGTGTACCTTAGTGCTAGCGCAGTTTTAACGTATTTAGTGTAGTGTTAGCGCAGTTTTAGCGTATTTAGTGTAGTGTTGTGTTAGCGCAGTTTTAGCGTATTTAGTGTAGCTTAGTGTTAGCGCAGTTTTAGCGTATTTAGTGTAGTGTAGTGTTAGCGCAGGTTTAGCGTATTTAGTGTAGCTTAGTGTTAGCGCAGGTTTAGCGTATTTAGTGTAGTGTAGTGTTAGCGCAGTTTTTGCATTTTTAGTGTAGTGTTGTGTTAGCGCAGTTTTAGCGTATTTAGTGTAGCTTAGTGTTAGCACAGGTTTAGCGTATTTTGTGTAGTGTAGTGTTAGCGCAATTTTAGCCTATTTAGTGTATTGTTAGCGCAGTTTTTGCGTTTTTAGTGTAGTGTTGTGTTAGCGCAGTTTTAGCGTAATTAGTGTAGCTTAGTGCTAGCGCAGGTTTAGCGTATTTAGTGTAGTGTTGTGTTAGCGCAGGTTTAGCGTATTTAGTGTAGCTTAGTGTAAGCGCAGGTTTAGCGTATTTAGTGTAGTGTTGTGTTAGCGCAGGTTTAACGTATTTAGTGTAGTGTAGTGTTAGCGCAGTTTTAACGTATTTAGTGTAGTGTTGTGTTAGCGCAGTTTTAGCGTATTTAGTGTAGCTTAGTGTTAGCGCAGTTTTAGCGTATTTAGTGTAGCTTAGTGTTAGCGCAGTTTTAACGTATTTAGTGTAGTGTAGTGTTAGCGCAGTTTTAGCGTATTTAGTGTAGCTTAGTGTTAGCGCAGTTTTAACGTATTTAGTGTAGTGTTGTGTTAGCGCAGTTTTAGCGTATTTAGTGTAGCTTAGTGTTAGCGCAGTTTTAGCGTATTTAGTGTAGTGTTAGCGCAGTTTTAACGTATTTAGTGTAGTGTAGTGTTAGCGCAGTTTTAGCGTATTTAGTGTAGTGTTGTGTTAGCGCAGTTTTAGCGTATTTAGTGTAGCTTAGTGTTAGCGCAGTTTTAGCGTATTTAGTGTAGCTTAGTGTTAGCGCAGTTTTAACGTATTTAGTGTAGTGTAGTGTTAGCGCAGTTTTAGCGTATTTAGTGTAGCTTAGTGTTAGCGCAGTTTTAACGTATTTAGTGTAGTGTAAGCGCAGTTTTAGCGTATTTAGTGTAGCTTAGTGTTAGCGCAGTTTTAGCGTATTTAGTGTAGCTTAGTGTTAGCGCAGGTTTAGCGTATTTAGTGTAGTGTAGTGTTAGCGCAGTTTTGACGTTTTTAGTGTAGTGTTGTGTTAGCGCAGTTTTAGCGTATTTAGTGTAGCTTAGTGTTAGCGCAGTTTTAACGTATTTAGTGTAGTGTAGTGTTAGCGCAGTTTTAGCGTATTTAGTGTAGCTTAGTGTTAGCGCAGTTTTAACGTATTTAGTGTAGTGTAGTGTTAGCGCAGTTTTAGCGTATTTAGTGTAGCTTAGTGTTAGCGCAGTTTTAGCGTATTTAGTGTAGTGTTGTGTTAGCGCAGTTTTAACGTATTTGGTGTAGTGTAGTGTTAGCGCAGTTTTAACGTATTTAGTGTAGCTTAGTGTTAGCGCAGTTTTAACGTATTTAGTGTAGTGTAGTGTTAACGCAGTTTTAGCGTAGTTAGTGTAGCTTAGTGTTAGCGCAGTTTTAACGTATTTAGTGTAGCTTAGTGTTAGCGCAGTTTTAACGTATTTAGTGTAGTGTAGTGTTAGCGCAGTTTTAGCGTATTTAGTGTAGCTTAGTGTTAGCGCAGTTTTAGCGTATTTAGTGTAGTGTTGTGTTAGCGCAGTTTTAACGTATTTGGTGTAGTGTAGTGTTAGCGCAGTTTTAACGTATTTAGTGTAGCTTAGTGTTAGCGCAGTTTTAACGTATTTAGTGTAGTGTAGTGTTAGCGCAGTTTTAGCGTAGTTAGTGTAGCTTAGTGTTAGCGCAGTTTTAGTGTATTTAGTGTAGCTTAGTGTTAGCGCAGGTTTAGCGTATTTAGGGTAGTGTAGTGTTAGCGCAGTTTTGGCGTTTTTAGTGTAGTGTTGTGTTAGCGCAGTTTTAGCGTATTTAGTGTAGCTTAGTGTTAGCGCAGTTTTAACGTATTTAGTGTAGTGTAGTGTTAGCGCAGTTTTAACGTATTTAGTGTAGTGTAGTGTTAGCGCAGTTTTAGCGTATTTAGTGTAGCTTAGTGTAAGCGCAGTTTTAGCGTATTTAGTGTAGTGTTGTGTTAGCGCAGTTTTAACGTATTTAGTGTAGCTTAGTGTTAGCGCAGTTTTAGCGTATTTAGTGTAGTGTTGTGTTAGCGCAGTTTTAACGTATTTAGTGTAGTGTAGTGTTAGCGCAGTTTTAACGTATTTAGTGTAGCTTAGTGTTAGCGCAGTTTTAACGTATTTAGTGTAGTGTTGTGTTAGCGCAGTTTTAGCGTATTTAGTGTAGTGTTAGCGCAGTTTTAGCGTATTTAGTGTAGCTTAGTGTTAGCGCAGTTTTAACGTATTTAGTGTAGTGTAGTGTTAGCGCAGTTTTAGCGTATTTAGTGTAGTGTTGTGTTAGCGCAGTTTTAGCGTATTTAGTGTAGCTTAGTGTTAGCGCAGTTTTAGCGTATTTAGTGTAGCTTAGTGTTAGCGCAGTTTTAACGTATTTAGTGTAGTGTAGTGTTAGCGCAGTTTTAGCGTATTTAGTGTAGCTTAGGGTTAGCGCAGTTTTAGCGTATTTAGTGTAGTGTAATGTTAGCGCAGGTTTAGCGTATTTAGTGTAGCTTAGTGTTAGCGCAGTTTTAGCGTATTTAGTGTAGCTTAGTGTTAGCGCAGTTTTAACGTATTTAGTGTAGTGTAGTGTTAGCGCAGTTTTAGCGTATTTAGTGTAGCTTAGTGTTAGCGCAGTTTTAGCGTATTTAGTGTAGCTTAGTGTTAGCGCAGGTTTAGCGTATTTAGTGTAGTGTAGTGTTAGCGCAGTTTTTGCGCTTTTAGTGTAGTGTTGTGTTAGCGCAGTTTTAGCCTATTTAGTGTAGCTTAGTGTTAGCACAGGTTTAGCGTATTTTGTGTAGTGTAGTGTTAGCGCAATTTTTGCGTATTTAGTGTAGTGTTAGCGCAGTTTTTGCATTTTTAGTGTAGTGTTGTGTTAGCGCAGTTTTAGCGTATTTAGTGTAGCTTAGTGCTAGCGCAGGTTTAGCGTATTTAGTGTAGTGTTGTGTTAGGGCAGGTTTAGCGTATTTAGTGTAGCTTAGTGTTAGCGCAGGTTTAGCGTATTTAGTGTAGTGTTGTGTTAGCGCAGGTTTAACGTATTTAGTGTAGTGTAGTGTAAGCGCAGTTTTAACGTATTTAGTGTAGTGTTGTGTTGGCGCAGTTTTAGCGTATTTAGTGTAGCTTAGTGTTAGCGCAGTTTTAGCGTATTTAGTGTAGCTTAGTGTTAGCGCAGTTTTAACGTATTTAGTGTAGTGTAGTGTTAGCGCAGTTTTAGCGTATTTAGTGTAGCTTAGTGTTAGCGCAGTTTTAACGTATTTAGTTTAGTGTTGTGTTAGCGCAGTTTTAGCGTATTTATTGTAGTGTTGTATTAGCGCAGTTTTAGCGTATTTAGTGTAGTGTTAGCGCAGTTTTAGCGTATTTAGTGTAGCTTAGTGTTAGCGCAGGTTTAGCGTATTTAGTGTAGTGTTGTGTTAGCGCAGTTTTAGCGTATTTAGTGTAGCTTAGTGCTAGCGCAGTTTTAACGTATTTAGTGTAGTGTAGTGTTAGCGCAGTTTTAGCGTATTTAGTGTAGCTTAGTGTTAGCGCAGTTTTAGCGTATTTAGTGTAGTGTTGTGTTAGCGCAGTTTTAACGTATTTAGTGTAGTGTAGTGTTAGCGCAGTTTTAACGTATTTAGTGTAGCTTAGTGTTAGCGCAGTTTTAACGTATTTAGTGTAGTGTAGTGTTAGCGCAGTTTTAACGTATTTAGTGTAGCTTAGTGTTAGCGCAGTTTTAACATATTTAGTGTAGTGTTGTGTTAGCGCAGTTTTAGCGTATTTAGTGTAGTGTTAGCGCAGGTTTAGCGTATTTAGTGTAGCTTAGTGTTAGCGCAGTTTTAACGTATTTAGTGTAGTGTAGTGTTAGCGCAGTTTTAGCGTATTTAGTGTAGTGTTGTGTTAGCGCAGTTTTAGCGTATTTAGTGTAGCTTAGTGTTAGCGCAGTTTTAGCGTATTTAGTGTAGCTTAGTGTTAGCGCAGTTTTAACGTATTTAGTGTAGTGTAGTGTTAGCGCAGTTTTAGCGTATTTAGTGTAGCTTAGTGTTAGCGCAGTTTTAGCGTATTTAGTGTAGTGTAGTGTTAGCGCAGGTTTAGCGTATTTAGTGTAGATTAGTGTTAGCGCAGTTTTAGCGTATTTAGTGTAGCTTAGTGTTAGCGCAGTTTTAACGTATTTAGTGTAGTGTAGTGTTAGCGCAGTTTTAGCGTATTTAGTGTAGCTTAGTGTTAGCGCAGTTTTAGCGTATTTAGTGTAGCTTAGTGTTAGCGCAGGTTTAGCGTATTTAGTGTAGTGTAGTGTTAGCGCAGTTTTTGCGCTTTTAGTGTAGTGTTGTGTTAGCGCAGTTTTAGCCTATTTAGTGTAGCTTAGTGTTAGCACAGGTTTAGCGTATTTTGTGTAGTGTAGTGTTAGCGCAATTTTTGCGTATTTAGTGTAGTGTTAGCGCAGTTTTTGCATTTTTAGTGTAGTGTTGTGTTAGCGCAGTTTTAGCGTATTTAGTGTAGCTTAGTGCTAGCGCAGGTTTAGCGTATTTAGTGTAGTGTTGTGTTAGGGCAGGTTTAGCGTATTTAGTGTAGCTTAGTGTTAGCGCAGGTTTAGCGTATTTAGTGTAGTGTTGTGTTAGCGCAGGTTTAACGTATTTAGTGTAGTGTAGTGTAAGCGCAGTTTTAACGTATTTAGTGTAGTGTTGTGTTGGCGCAGTTTTAGCGTATTTAGTGTAGCTTAGTGTTAGCGCAGTTTTAGCGTATTTAGTGTAGCTTAGTGTTAGCGCAGTTTTAACGTATTTAGTGTAGTGTAGTGTTAGCGCAGTTTTAGCGTATTTAGTGTAGCTTAGTGTTAGCGCAGTTTTAACGTATTTAGTGTAGTGTTGTGTTAGCGCAGTTTTAGCGTATTTATTGTAGTGTTGTATTAGCGCAGTTTTAGCGTATTTAGTGTAGTGTTAGCGCAGTTTTATTGTATTTAGTGTAGCTTAGTGTTAGCGCAGGTTTAGCGTATTTAGTGTAGTGTTGTGTTAGCGCAGTTTTAGCGTATTTAGTGTAGCTTAGTGCTAGCGCAGTTTTAACGTATTTAGTGTAGTGTAGTTTTAGCGCAGTTTTAGCGTATTTAGTGTAGCTTAGTGTTAGAGCAGTTTTAGCGTATTTAGTGTAGTGTTGTTGTCACGATGCCGGCTGGCGGGTAGTGGATCCTCTGTGCCAGAGAGGGATTGGCGTGGACCGTGCTAGTGGATCGGTTCTAAGTCACTACTGGTTTTCACCAGAGCCCGCCTCAAAGCGGGATGGTCTTGCTGCGGCGGTAGTGACCAGGTCGTATCCACTAGCAACGGCTCAACCTCTCTGGCTGCTGAAGATAGGCGCGGTACAAGGGAGTAGACAGAAGCAAGGTCGGACGTAGCAGAAGGTCGGGGCAGGCAGCAAGGATCGTAGTCAGGGGCAACGGCAGGAGGTCTGGAACACAGGCTAGGAACATACAAGGAACGCTTTCACTGGCACAATGGCAACAAGATCCGGCAGGGAAGTGCAGGGGAAGTGAGGTGATATAGGGAAGTGCACAGGTGAAGACACTAATTGGAATCACTGCGCCAATCAGCGGCGCAGTGGCCCTTTAAATCGCAAAGACCCGGCGCGCGCGCGCCCTATGGAGCGGGGCCGCGCGCGCCGGGACAGGACCGAGGGAGAGCGAGTCAGGTACGGGAGCCGGGGTGCGCATCGCGAGCGGGCGCTACCCGCATCGCGAATCGCATCCCGGCTGGAAGCAGAATCGCAGCGCCCCGGGTCAGTGGATCTGACCGGAGCGCTGCAGCGGAGAGAGTGTAGCGAGCGCTCCGGGGAGGAGCGGGGACCCGGAGCGCTCGGCGTAACAGTACCCCCCCCCTTGGGTCTCCCCCTCTTTTTAGGGCCTGAGAACCTGAGGAGCAGACTTTTATCTAGGATGTTGTCCTCAGGTTCCCAGGATCTCTCTTCAGGACCACAACCCTCCCAGTCCACTAGAAAAAAAGTTTTCCCTCTGACCTTTTTAGAGGCTAAGATCTCTTTGACAGAGAAGATGTCCGAGGAGCCGGAAACAGGAGTGGGAGGAACAGATTTGGGAGAAAAACGGTTGAGGATGAGTGGTTTAAGAAGAGAGACGTGAAAGGCATTAGGGATACGAAGAGAAGGAGGAAGAAGAAGTTTGTAAGAGAGAGGATTAATTTGACACAAAATTTTGAAAGGACCAAGATAGCGTGGTCCCAACTTGTAGCTAGGGACACGGAAGCGGACATATTTAGCGGAGAGCCATACCTTGTCTCCAGGGGAAAAAACGGGAGGAGCTCTTCTTTTCTTATCCGCGAACCTCTTCATGCGTG
This sequence comes from Hyla sarda, assembly GCF_029499605.1. Classification (NCBI taxonomy): domain Eukaryota; kingdom Metazoa; phylum Chordata; class Amphibia; order Anura; family Hylidae; genus Hyla; species Hyla sarda. The sequence goes on along the minus strand of NC_079192.1, from coordinate 11,107,218 downwards.
ATGAAGCCTGTAGGAGAGAATTTTGGGTCTCTCTCCATATAATGGAAAGGTCACGAGAAATTTCATCCACAGCGGGCAGACCAGAGGGCAAGGGGGTAGGGAGGGGGGGAAGAGGGTGACGGCCGTACACCATGAAAAATGGGGATTTGGAGGAAGATTCAGAGACTCTGAAGTTATACGAGAATTCGGCCCATGGAAGGAGATCTGCCCAGTCATCCTGGCGGGAGGAAACAAAATGTCGCAAATAATCACCCAAGACTTGGTTAATTCTTTCTACTTGTCCATTGGACTGGGGATGATATGCAGAAGAAAAATTTAATTTAATCTTGAGTTGTTTACAGAGAGCCCTCCAGAATTTAGACACGAATTGGACGCCTCTATCCGAGACGATCTGCGTAGGCAATCCGTGAAGACGAAAAATGTGTACAAAAAATTGTTTAGCCAACTGAGGCGCTGAAGGAAGACCAGGAAGAGGGATGAAATGTGCCATTTTGGAGAATCGATCAACGACCACCCAAATAACAGTGTTGCCACGGGAAGGGGGTAAATCAGTAATAAAATCCATACCAATCAGAGACCAAGGCTGTTCGGGGACAGGCAGGGGATGAAGAAAACCAGCGGGCTTCTGGCGAGGAGTCTTATCCCGGGCACAGATAGTGCAGGCTCGCACAAAGTCCACAACATCCGTCTCCAGAGTCGGCCACCAATAGAAGCGGGAGATGAGTTGCACAGATTTCTTGATGCCCACATGACCAGCGAGATGGGAGGAGTGACCCCATTTGAGGATTCCGAGGCGTTGGCGTGGAGAAACAAAGGTCTTTCCTGGAGGAGTTTGCCTGATGGAGGCTGGAGAAGTGGAGATCAGGCAGTCAGGTGGAATGATGTGTTGCGGAGAGAGTTCAACTTCTGAGGCATCCGAGGAACGAGAGAGAGCATCGGCCCTAATGTTCTTATCGGCAGGACGAAAGTGAATCTCAAAATTAAATCGGGCAAAGAACAGAGACCACCGGGCCTGGCGAGGATTCAGCCGTTGGGCAGACTGGAGGTAGGAGAGGTTCTTGTGGTCGGTGTAAATAATAACTGGAAATCTTGATCCCTCCAGCAGATGCCTCCATTCCTCAAGTGCTAATTTAATGGCTAGAAGCTCTCGATCCCCGATGGAGTAGTTCCTCTCCGCCGGAGAGAAGGTCCTAGAAAAAAAACCACAAGTGACAGCATGCCCGGAAGAATTTTTTTGTAAAAGAACAGCTCCAGCTCCCACTGAGGAGGCATCAACCTCCAATAGGAAGGGTTTGGAAGGGTCAGGTCTGGAGAGCACGGGAGCCGAAGAAAAGGCAGACTTGAGTCGTTTAAAGGCGTCTTCCGCTTGAGGAGGCCACGACTTGGGATCGGCATTTTTTTTGGTTAAAGCCACGATAGGAGCCACAACGGTAGAAAAATGTGGAATAAATTGCCTGTAATTGTCACGATGCCGGCTGGCAGGTAGTGGACCCTCTGTGCCAGAGAGGGATTGGCGTGGACCGTGCTAGTGGACCGGTTCTAAGCCACTACTGGTTTTCACCAGAGCCCGCCGCAAAGCGGGATGGTCTTGCTGCGGCGGTAGTGACCAGGTCGTATCCACTAGCAACGGCTCACCTCTCTGGCTGCTGAAGATAGGCGCGGTACAAGGGAGTAGGCAGAAGCAAGGTCGGACGTAGCAGAAGGTCGGGGCAGGCAGCAAGGATCGTAGTCAGGGGCAACGGCAGAAGGTCTGGAAACACAGGCAAGGAACACACAAGGAACGCTTTCACTGGCACTAAGGCAACAAGATCCGGCAAGGGAGTGCAAGGGAAGTGAGGTAATATAGGGAAGTGCACAGGTGATTACCCTAATTGGAACCACTGCGCCAATCAGCGGCGCAGTGGCCCTTTAAATCGCAGAGACCCGGCGCGCGCGCGCCCTAGGGAGCGGGGCCGCGCGCGCCGGGACAGAACAGACGGGGAGCGAGTCAGGTAGGGGAGCCGGGGTGCGCATCGCGAGCGGGCGCTACCCGCATCGCGAATCGCATCCCGGCTGGCAGCGGGATCGCAGCGCCCCGGGTCAGAGGACGTGACCGGAGCGCTGCAGCGGAGGGAGTGAAGCGAGCGCTCCGGGGAGGAGCGGGGACCCGGAGCGCTCGGCGTAACAGTACCCCCCCCCTTGGGTCTCCCCCTCTTCTTGGAGCCTGAGAACCTGAGGAGCAGACTTTTGTCAAGGATGTTGTCCTCAGGTTCCCAGGATCTCTCTTCAGGACCACAACCCTCCCAGTCTACTAAAAAAAAATTTTTCCCTCTGACCTTTTTGGCAGCCAAAATTTCCTTGACCGAGAAGACGTCCGAGGAGCCGGAAACAGGAGTGGGAGGAACAGATTTGGGAGAAAAACGGTTGAGGATGAGTGGTTTGAGAAGAGAGACGTGAAAGGCATTAGGGATACGAAGAGAAGGAGGAAGAAGAAGTTTATAAGAGACAGGATTAATTTGACACAAAATTTTGAAAGGACCAAGATAGCGTGGTCCCAACTTGTAGCTAGGGACACGGAAGCGGACATATTTAGCGGAGAGCCATACCTTGTCTCCAGGGGAAAAAACGGGGGAAGCTCTTCTTTTCTTATCCGCGAACCTCTTCATGCGTGAAGAAGCCTGTAAGAGAGAATTTTGGGTCTCTCTCCATATAATGGAAAGGTCACGAGAAATTTCATCCACAGCGGGCAGACCAGAGGGCAAGGGGGTAGGGAGGGGGGGAAGAGGGTGACGGCCGTACACCACGAAAAATGGGGATTTGGAGGAAGATTCAGAGACCCTGAAGTTATACGAGAATTCGGCCCATGGAAGGAGATCTGCCCAGTCATCCTGGCGGGAGGAAACAAAATGTCGCAAATAATCACCCAAGATCTGGTTAATTCTTTCTACTTGTCCATTGGATTGAGGATGATATGCAGAGGAAAAATTTAATTTAATCTTGAGTTGTTTACAGAGAGCCCTCCAGAATTTAGACACGAATTGGACACCTCTATCCGAGACAATCTGCGTAGGCAACCCGTGAAGACGAAAAATGTGTACAAAAAATTGTTTAGCCAACTGAGGCGCAGAAGGAAGACCAGGAAGAGGGATGAAATGTGCCATTTTGGAGAATCGATCAACGACCACCCAAATAACAGTGTTGCCACGGGAAGGGGGTAAATCAGTAATAAAATCCATACCAATCAGAGACCAAGGCTGTTCGGGGACAGGCAGAGGATGAAGAAAACCAGCGGGCTTCTGGCGAGGAGTCTTATCCCGGGCACAGATAGTGCAGGCTCGCACAAAGTCCCCAACATCCGTCTCCAGAGTCGGCCACCAATAGAAGCGGGAGATGAGTTGCACAGATTTCTTGATGCCCGCATGACCTGCGAGATGGGAGGAGTGACCCCATTTGAGGATTCCGAGGCGTTGGCGTGGAGAAACAAAGGTCTTTCCTGGAGGAGTCTGCCTGATGGAGGCAGGAGAAGTGGAGATCAGGCAGTCAGGTGGAATGATGTGTTGCGGAGGGAGATCAACTTCTGAGGCATCCGAGGAACGAGAGAGAGCATCGGCCCTAATGTTCTTATCGGCAGGACGAAAGTGAATCTCAAAATTAAATCGGGCAAAGAACAGAGACCACCGGGCCTGGCGAGGATTCAGCCGTTGGGCAGACTGGAGGTAGGAGAGGTTCTTGTGGTCGGTGTAGATAATAACAGGAAATCTTGATCCCTCCAGCAGATGCCTCCATTCCTCAAGTGCTAATTTAATGGCTAAAAGCTCTCGATCCCCGATGGAGTAGTTCCTCTCCGCTGGAGAGAAGGTCCTAGAGAAAAAACCACAAGTGACAGCATGCCCGGAAGAATTTTTTTGTAGAAGAACAGCTCCAGCTCCCACTGAGGAGGCATCAACCTCCAATAGGAAGGGTTTGGAAGGGTCAGGTCTGGAGAGCACGGGAGCCGAAGAAAAGGCAGACTTGAGTCGTTTAAAGGCGTCTTCTGCTTGAGGAGGCCAGGACTTGGGATCAGCATTTTTTTTGGTTAAAGCCACGATAGGAGCCACAATGGTAGAAAAATGTGGAATAAATTGCCTGTAATAATTGGCGAACCCCAAAAAGCGTTGGATAGCACGGAGTCCGGAGGGGCGTGGCCAATCTAAGACGGCAGAGAGTTTGTCTGGATCCATCTGTAGTCCCTGGCCAGAGACCAAATATCCTAGAAAAGGAAGAGATTGGCATTCAAACAGACATTTCTCAATTTTGGCATAGAGTTGGTTGTCACGAAGTCTCTGAAGAACCATACGGACATGCTGGCGGTGTTCTTCTAGATTGGCAGAAAAAATTAGGATATCGTCCAGATATACAACAACACAGGAGTATAGCAGATCACGAAAAATTTCATTGACAAAGTCTTGGAAGACAGCAGGGGCGTTGCACAGGCCAAAGGGCATGACCAGATACTCAAAGTGTCCATCTCTGGTGTTAAACGCCGTTTTCCACTCATCCCCCTCTCTGATGCGGATGAGGTTATAGGCGCCTCTTAAGTCCAATTTAGTAAAGATGTGGGCACCTTGGAGGCGATCAAAGAGTTCAGAGATGAGGGGTAGGGGGTAGCGGTTCTTAACCGTGATTTTATTAAGACCGCGGTAGTCAATGCAAGGACGTAGGGAGCCATCTTTTTTGGACACAAAGAAAAATCCAGCTCCGGCAGGAGAGGAGGATTTACGGATAAAGCCCTTTTTTAAATTTTCCTGGACATACTCAGACATGGCAAGAGTCTCTGGGGCAGAGAGAGGATAAATTCTGCCCCGGGGTGGAGTAGTACCCGGGAGGAGGTCGATAGGGCAATCATAAGGCCTGTGAGGAGGTAGAGTCTCAGCTTGTTTTTTGCAGAAAACATCCGCGAAGTCCATATAGGCCTTAGGGAGACCGGTTACTGAGGGAACCACAGAGTCACGGCAAGGGTTACTGGGAACCGGTCTTAGACAGTCCTTGGAACAAGAGGGCCCCCAACTCTTGATCTCCCCAGTGGACCAATCCAGGGTTGGGGAATGAAGTTGAAGCCAGGGAAGTCCAAGGAGAATTTCCGAGGTGCAATTGGGGAGGACCAAAAGTTCAATCCTCTCGTGATGAGATCCGATGCTCATTAGAAGGGGCTCCGTGCGGAAGCGTATGGTACAGTCCAATCTTTCATTGTTTACACAATTGATGTAAAGGGGTCTGGCGAGACTGGTCACTGGGATGTTGAACCTGTTGACGAGAGAGGCCAAAATAAAATTTCCTGCAGATCCAGAGTCCAAGAAGGCCACGGTAGAGAAGGAGAAGGCAGAGGCAGACATCCGCACAGGCACAGTAAGACGTGGAGAAGCAGAGTAGACATCAAGGACTGTCTCACCTTTGTGCGGAGTCAGCGTACGTCTTTCCAGGCGGGGAGGACGGATAGGACAATCCCTCATGAAGTGTTCGGTACTAGCACAGTACAGGCAGAGGTTCTCCATGCGGCGTCGTGTCCTCTCTTGAGGTGTCAGGCGAGACCGGTCGACCTGCATAGCCTCCACGGCGGGAGGCACAGGAACAGATTGCAGGGGACCAGAGGAGAGAGGAGCCGAGGAGAAGAAACGCCTCGTGCGAACAGAGTCCATATCTTGGCGGAGCTCCTGACGCCTTTCGGAAAAACGCATGTCAATGCGAGTGGCTAGGTGAATAAGTTCATGTAGATTAGCAGGAATTTCTCGTGCGGCCAGAACATCTTTAATGTTGCTGGATAGGCCTTTTTTAAAGGTCGCGCAGAGGGCCTCATTATTCCAGGACAATTCTGAAGCAAGAGTACGGAATTGTACGGCATACTCGCCAACGGAAGAATTACCCTGGACCAGGTTCAACAGGGCAGTCTCAGCAGAAGAGGCTCGGGCAGGTTCCTCAAAGACACTTCGGATTTCCGAGAAGAAGGAGTGTACAGAGGCAGTGACGGGGTCATTGCGGTCCCAGAGCGGTGTGGCCCATGACAGGGCTTTTCCGGACAGAAGGCTGACTACGAAAGCCACCTTAGACCTTTCAGTGGGAAACAGGTCCGACATCACCTCCAGATGCAGGGAACATTGGGAAAGAAAGCCACGGCAAAACTTAGAGTCCCCATCAAATTTATCCGGCAAGGATAGGCGTAGCCCAGGAGCGGCCACTCGCTGCGGAGGAGGTGCAGGAGCTGGCGGAGGAGATGACTGCTGAAGCTGTGGTAGTAACTGTTGTAGCATAACGGTCAGTTGAGACAGCTGTTGGCCTTGTTGCGCTATCTGTTGTGACTGCTGGGCGACCACCGTGGTGAGGTCAGCGACAACTGGCAGAGGAACTTCAGCGGGATCCATGGCCGGATCTACTGTCACGATGCCGGCTGGCGGGTAGTGGATCCTCTGTGCCAGAGAGGGATTGGCGTGGACCGTGCTAGTGGATCGGTTCTAAGTCACTACTGGTTTTCACCAGAGCCCGCCGCAAAGCGGGATGGTCTTGCTGCGGCGGTAGTGACCAGGTCGTATCCACTAGCAACGGCTCAACCTCTCTGGCTGCTGAAGATAGGCGCGGTACAAGGGAGTAGACAGAAGCAAGGTCGGACGTAGCAGAAGGTCGGGGCAGGCAGCAAGGATCGTAGTCAGGGGCAACGGCAGGAGGTCTGGAACACAGGCTAGGAACATACAAGGAACGCTTTCACTGGCACAATGGCAACAAGATCCGGCAGGGAAGTGCAGGGGAAGTGAGGTGATATAGGGAAGTGCACAGGTGAAGACACTAATTGGAATCACTGCGCCAATCAGCGGCGCAGTGGCCCTTTAAATCGCAAAGACCCGGCGCGCGCGCGCCCTATGGAGCGGGGCCGCGCGCGCCGGGACAGGACCGAGGGAGAGCGAGTCAGGTACGGGAGCCGGGGTGCGCATCGCGAGCGGGCGCTACCCGCATCGCGAATCGCATCCCGGCTGGAAGCAGAATCGCAGCGCCCCGGGTCAGTGGATCTGACCGGAGCGCTGCAGCGGAGAGAGTGTAGCGAGCGCTCCGGGGAGGAGCGGGGACCCGGAGCGCTCGGCGTAACAGTTGTGTTAGCGCAGTTTTAACGTATTTAGTGTAGTGTAGTGTTAGCGCAGTTTTAACGTATTTAGTGTAGCTTAGTGTTAGCGCAGTTTTAACGTATTTAGTGTAGTGTTGTGTTAGCGCAGTTTTAGCGTATTTAGTGTAGTGTTAGCGCAGTTTTAGCGTATTTAGTGTAGCTTAGTGTTAGCGCAGTTTTAACGTATTTAGTGTAGTGTAGTGTTAGCGCAGTTTTAGCGTATTTAGTGTAGTGTTGTGTTAGCGCAGTTTTAGCGTATTTAGTGTAGCTTAGTGTTAGCGCAGTTTTAGCGTATTTAGTGTAGCTTAGTGTTAGCGCAGTTTTAACGTATTTAGTGTATTGTAGTGTTAGCGCAGTTTTAGCGTATTTAGTGTAGCTTAGTGTTAGCGCAGTTTTAGCGTATTTAGTGTAGTGTAGTGTTAGCGCAGGTTTAGCGTATTTAGTGTAGCTTAGTGTTAGCGCAGTTTTAGCGTATTTAGTGTAGCTTAGTGTTAGCGCAGTTTTAACGTATTTAGTGTAGTGTAGTGTTAGCGCAGTTTTAGCGTATTTAGTGTAGCTTAGTGTTAGCGCAGTTTTAGCGTATTTAGTGTAGCTTAGTGTTAGCGCAGGTTTAGCGTATTTAGTGTAGTGTAGTGTTAGCGCAGTTTTTGCGCTTTTAGTGTAGTGTTGTGTTAGCGCAGTTTTAGCGTATTTAGTGTAGCTTAGTGTTAGCACAGGTTTAGCGTATTTTGTGTAGTGTAGTGTTAGCGCAATTTTAGCGTATTTAGTGTAGTGTTAGCGCAGTTTTTGCATTTTTAGTGTAGTGTTGTGTTAGCGCAGTTTTAGCGTATTTAGTGTAGCTTAGTGCTAGCGCAGGTTTAGCGTATTTAGTGTAGTGTTGTGTTAGCGCAGGTTTAGCGTATTTAGTGTAGTGTTGTGTTAGCGCAGGTTTAACGTATTTAGTGTAGTGTAGTGTAAGCGCAGTTTTAACGTATTTAGTGTAGTGTAGTGTAAGCGCAGTTTTAACGTATTTAGTGTAGTGTTGTGTTAGCGCAGTTTTAGCGTATTTAGTGTAGCTTAGTGTTAGCGCAGTTTTAGCGTATTTAGTGTAGCTTAGTGTTAGCGCAGTTTTAACGTATTTAGTGTAGTGTAGTGTTAGCGCAGTTTTAGCGTATTTAGTGTAGCTTAATGTTAGCGCAGTTTTAACGTATTTATTGTAGTGTTGTGTTAGCGCAGTTTTAGCGTATTTAGTGTAGTGTTAGCGCAGTATTAGCGTATTTAGTGTAGCTTAGTGTTAGCGCAGTTTTAACGTATTTAGTGTAGTGTTGTGTTAGCGCAGTTTTAGCGTATTTATTGTAGTGTTGTATTAGCGCACTTTTAGCGTATTTAGTGTAGTGTTAGCGCAGTTTTAGCGTATTTAGTGTAGCTTAGTGTTAGCGCAGGTTTAGCGTATTTAGTGTAGTGTTGTGTTAGCGCAGTTTTAGCGTATTTAGTGTAGCTTAGTGCTAGCGCAGTTTTAACGTATTTAGTGTAGTGTTAGCGCAGTTTTAGCGTTTTTAGTGTAGTGTTGTGTTAGCGCAGTTTTAGCGTATTTAGTGTAGCTTAGTGTTAGCGCAGTTTTAGCGTATTTAGTGTAGTGTAGTGTTAGCGCAGGTTTAGCGTATTTAGTGTAGCTTAGTGTTAGCGCAGGTTTAGCGTATTTAGTGTAGTGTAGTGTTAGCGCAGTTTTTGCGTTTTTAGTGTAGTGTTGTGTTAGCGCAGTTTTAGCGTATTTAGTGTAGCTTAGTGTTAGCACAGGTTTAGCGTATTTTGTGTAGTGTAGTGTTAGCGCAATTTTAGCGTATTTAGTGTAGTGTTAGCGCAGTTTTTGCGTTTTTAGTGTAGTGTTGTGTTAGCGCAGTTTTAGCGTATTTAGTGTAGCTTAGTGTTAGCACAGGTTTAGCGTATTTTGTGTAGTGTAGTGTTAGCGCAATTTTAGCGTATTTAGTGTAGTGTTAGCGCAGTTTTTGCGTTTTTAGTGTAGTGTTGTGTTAGCGCAGTTTTAGCGTATTTAGTGTAGCTTAGTGCTAGCGCAGGTTTAGCGTATTTAGAGTAGTGTTGTGTTAGCGCAGGTTTAGCGTATTTAGTGTAGCTTAGTGTTAGCGCAGGTTTAGCGTATTTAGTGTAGTGTTGTGTTAGCGCAGGTTTAACGTATTTAGTGTAGTGTAGTGTTAGCGCAGTTTTAACGTATTTAGTGTAGTGTTGTGTTAGCGCAGTTTTAGCGTATTTAGTGTAGCTTAGTGTTAGCGCAGTTTTAGCGTATTTAGTGTAGCTTAGTGTTAGCGCAGTTTTAACGTATTTAGTGTAGTGTAGTGTTAGCACAGTTTTAGCGTATTTAGTGTAGCTTAGTGTTAGCGCAGTTTTAACGTATTTAGTGTAGTGTTGTGTTAGCGCAGTTTTAGCGTATTTAGTGTAGCTTAGTGTTAGCGCAGTTTTAGCGTATTTAGTGTAGTGTTAGCGCAGTTTTAGCGTATTTAGTGTAGCTTAGTGTTAGCGCAGGTTTAGCGTATTTAGTGTAGTGTTGTGTTAGCGCAGTTTTAGCGTATTTAGTGTAGCTTAGTGTTAGCCCAGTTTTAACGTATTTAGTGTATTGTAGTGTTAGCGCAGTTTTAGCGTATTTAGTGTAGCTTAGTGTTAGCCCAGTTTTAACGTATTTAGTGTAGCTTAGTGTTAGCGCAGTTTTAACGTATTTAGTGTAGTGTAGTGTTAGCGCAGTTTTAGCGTATTTAGTGTAGCTTAGTGTTAGCGCAGTTTTAGCGTATTTAGTGTAGTGTAGTGTTAGCGCAGGTTTAGCGTATTTAGTGTAGCTTTGTGTTAGCGCAGTTTTAGCGTATTTAGTGTAGCTTAGTGTTAGCGCAGGTTTAGCGTATTTAGTGTAGTGTAGTGTTAGCGCAGTTTTTGCGTTTTTAGTGTAGTGTTGTGTTAGCGCAGTTTTAGCGTATTTAGTGTAGCTTAGTGTTAGCACAGGTTTAGCGTATTTTGTGTAGTGTAGTGTTAGCGCAATTTTAGCGTATTTAGTGTAGTGTTAGCGCAGTTTTTGCGTTTTTAGTGTAGTGTTGTGTTAGCGCAGTTTTAGCGTATTTAGTGTAGCTTAGTACTAGCGCAAGTTTAGCGTATTTAGTGTAGTGTTGTGTTAGCGCAGTTTTTGCGTTTTTAGTGTAGTGTAGTGTAGTGTTAGCGCAGTTTTTGCGTTTTTAGTGTAGTGTTGTGTTAGCGCAGTTTTAGCCGATTTACTCTAGCTTAGTGTTAGCGCAGTTTTAGCGTATTTAGTGTAGCTTAGTGTTAGCGCAGTTTTTGCGTATTTAGTGTAGCTTAGTGTTAGCGCAGTTTTAGCGTATTTAGTGTAGCTTAGTGTTAGGGCAGGTATAGCTTATTTAGTGTAGTGTTGTGTTAGCGCAGTTTTAGCGTATTTAGTGTAGCTTAGTTTTAGCGCAGTTTTAGCGTATTTAGTGTAGTGTTAGCGCAGTTTTAGCGTATTTAGTGTAGTGTTGTGTTAGCGCAGTTTTAGCGTATTTAGTGTAGCTTAGTGTTAGCGCAGGTTTAGCGTATTTAGTGTAAGTGTTGTGTTAGCGCAGTTTTAGCGTATTTAGTGTAGCTTAGTGTTAGCACAGTTTTAACGTATTTAGTGTAGTGTAGTGTTAGCTCAGTTTTAGAGTATTTAGTGTAGCTTAGCGTTAGCGCAGTTTTAGCGTATCTAGTGTAGTGTTGTGTTAGCGCAGTTTTAGCGTATTTAGTGTAGTGTTAGCGCAGTTTTAGCGTATTTAGTGTTAGCGCAGTTTTTGCGTATTTAGTGTAGCTTAGTGTTAGCGCAGTTTTAGCGTATTTAGTGTAGCTTAGTGTTAGTGCAGGTTTAGCGTATTTAGTGTAGTGTTGTGTTAGCGCAGTTTTAGCGTATTTAGTGTAGCTTAGTGTTAGCGCAGTTTTAGCGTATTTAGTGTAGCTTAGTGTTAGCGCAGTTTTAACGTATTTAGTGTAGTGTTAGCGCAGTTTTAGCGTATTTAGTGTAGTGTAGTGTTAGCGCAGTTTTAGCGTATTTAGTGTAGCTTAGTGTTAGCGCAGGTTTAGCGTATTTAGTGTAGTGTTGTGTTAGCGCAGTTTTAGCGTATTTAGTGTACCTTAGTGCTAGCGCAGTTTTAACGTATTTAGTGTAGTGTTAGCGCAGTTTTAGCGTATTTAGTGTAGTGTTGTGTTAGCGCAGTTTTAGCGTATTTAGTGTAGCTTAGTGTTAGCGCAGTTTTAGCGTATTTAGTGTAGTGTAGTGTTAGCGCAGGTTTAGCGTATTTAGTGTAGCTTAGTGTTAGCGCAGGTTTAGCGTATTTAGTGTAGTGTAGTGTTAGCGCAGTTTTTGCATTTTTAGTGTAGTGTTGTGTTAGCGCAGTTTTAGCGTATTTAGTGTAGCTTAGTGTTAGCACAGGTTTAGCGTATTTTGTGTAGTGTAGTGTTAGCGCAATTTTAGCGTATTTAGTGTATTGTTAGCGCAGTTTTTGCGTTTTTAGTGTAGTGTTGTGTTAGCGCAGTTTTAGCGTAATTAGTGTAGCTTAGTGCTAGCGCAGGTTTAGCGTATTTAGTGTAGTGTTGTGTTAGCGCAGGTTTAGCGTATTTAGTGTAGCTTAGTGTTAGCGCAGGTTTAGCGTATTTAGTGTAGTGTTGTGTTAGCGCAGGTTTAACGTATTTAGTGTAGTGTAGTGTTAGCGCAGTTTTAACGTATTTAGTGTAGTGTTGTGTTAGCGCAGTTTTAGCGTATTTAGTGTAGTGTAGTGTTAGCGCAGTTTTAGCGTATTTAGTGTAGTGTAGTGTTAGCGCAGTTTTTGCGTTTTTAGTGTAGTGTTGTGTTAGCGCAGTTTTAGCGTATTTAGTGTAGCTTAGTGTTAGCGCAGGTTTAGCGTATTTTGTGTAGTGTAGTGTTAGCGCAATTTTAGCGTATTTAGTGTAGTGTTAACGCAGTTTTTGCGTTTTTAGTGTAGTGTTGTGTTAGCGCAGTTTTAGCGTATTTAGTGTAGCTTAGTGCTAGCGCAGGTTTAGCGTATTTAGTGTAGTGTTGTGTTAGCGCAGTTTTTGCGTTTTTAGTGTAGTGTAGTGTAGTGTTAGCGCAGTTTTAGCGTTTTTAGTGTAGTGTTGTGTTAGCGCAGTTTTAGCCCATTTACTCTAGCTTAGTGTTAGCGCAGTTTTAGCCCATTTACTCTAGCTTAGTGTTAGCGCAGTTTTTGCGTATTTAGTGTAGCTTAGTGTTAGCGCAGTTTTAGCGTATTTAGTGTAGCTTAGTGTTAGGGCAGGTATAGCGTATTTAGTGTAGTGTAGTGTTAGCGCAGTTTTTGCGTTTTTAGTGTAGTGTTGTGTTAGCGCAGTTTTAGCAGGATGGAAGTTGTAGTTTTACAAAAGTAGCAGAGGCGAGTACGTCCTTGTATGTTAAAGTAGCAGAGGCAGTTGCGCTCTGCTACGTTAATGCAGTATCCAGCCCTTTGTATAGATGGCTGGATACAGTGATCAGAAGGCCACTTACCCACCTCCGTTCCTGCTCCGTCACTGGACGTGTAGCATCACAGGAAGATGACGGAGCTGGAACGGGGGTGGTAAGTTAGGCTCTCCAGGGGAAGATCCCCCAAAAATGTACTAACCCATTTTTTTATGTTTCTCTTCTCGTTTCAGATACGTGAATGCAGAGGACTACGTCGGATTTGGTGGACTACGACCATGACCTGCATTTTTTCTTTTGTTTTAATAAAATGGTTAACGAGGGTTGTGGGGGAGTGTTTTTCCTAATAAAAATGTTTTAACTTGTGTGTGCTTTTTTTCTTTGTTTTTACTTTACAGGCTTAGTAGTGGAAGCAGTCATGTACTCCATGTCCATTACTAAGTCTGGGCTTAGTTTTAGCTCCAAAAACAGCTAGCGCTAACCCCCAATAATTACCCCAGGACCCACCGCCACAGGGGTACCGGGAAGAGCCGATACCAACAGGCCCAGAGCACCAAATATGGCGCTCTTGGGCCTAGGTGGTAACAGACTGGCGTTATTTAGGCTAGGGAGGGCCAGTAGCGATGGTCCTCGCCCACCCTGGTAACGTCAGGCTGTTGCTGTTTGGTTGGTATTTGGCTGAAAATGTAAAGACGGGGAACCACACACATTTTTTTTTTTAACAAAAAAGAAAAACGTGTGGTTCCCCGTCTTTTCATTTTTAGCCAAATACCAACCAAACAGCAACAGCCTGACGTTACCAGGGTGGGGGAGGACCATCGTTACGGGCTCTCTCCAGCCTACATAATGCCAGCCTGTTACAGCCTAGGCCCAAGAGCCCCATATTTGGTGCTCTGGGCCTGTTGGTATCGGCTCTTCCCGGTACCCCTGTGGCAGTGGGTACCGGGGTAATAATTGGGGGTTAGCACTAGCTGTTTTTGGGGCTAACGCTAAGCCCAGACTTAGTAATGGACTCCATCTACAAGACGGCTTCCAGTACTAAGCCTGTAAAGTAATAACAAAGAAAAAAAGCACACACAAGTTAAAACATTTTTATTAGGAAAAACGCTCCCCCACAACCCTCGTTAACCATTTTATTAAAACAAAAGAAAAAATGCAGGTCAGGGTCGTAGTCCACCAAATCCGACGTAGTCCTCCGCATTCACGTATCTGAAACGAGAAGAAAAACACAAAAAAATGGGTTAGTACATTTTTGGGGGATCTTCCCCTGGAGAGCCTAACTTACCACCCCCGTTCCAGCTCCGTCATCTTCCTGTGATGCTACACGTCCAGTGACGGAGCAGGAACGGAGGTGGGTAAGTGGCCTTCTGATCACTGTATCCAGCCATCTATACAGAGGGCTGGATACTGCATTAACGTAGCAGAGCACAACTGCCTCTGCTACTTTAACATACAAGGACGTACTCGCCTCTGCTACTTTTGCAAAACTACAACTTCCATCCTGCCCGGACCTCCTTGGGCTCTCTAGGCATGCTGTGAGTTGTAGCCCCTTCACTTTAGAACTAAGCTACACTCTCTAAACTACGCTTTATCTGCCTGTAAAACTAAGTTAGCTGACTACACCTGCGTACAACTACGCTATCTATGCTAAAACTGCACTAACACTACGCTAATACTACACTGCCCCTATTACTCTAAGACTGCACTAACAGTATGCTATGCTAAATACGCTAAAAAACTTTGCTAACACTAAGCTACACTAAATACGCTAAAACTGCACTAACACTACACTAAATACGCTAAAACTGCGCTAACACTACACTAAATACGCTAAAATTGCGCTAACACTAAGCTACACTAAATACATTCAAATTGCGCTAACGCTACACTAACTACACTAAATTGCGCTAACACTACGCTATCTACTCTATACTTGTGTAAAACTACAACTCCCATCCTGCCTGGACATACCTTTAGCTGGGCATGCTGGGAGTTGTGGTCCCTTCACTGTAAAACATGCAAAACTACAGCTTTCAGCATGCCTGGGCATGCTGGGAGTTGTAGTCTCTTTACTTTAAAACCTATAGCCTACCTCCTTTCACTATAAAACCTAAACTACGCTAACTACGTTACAATCTGAGCTAGCTATGCTACACTAATGTTACACTACGCTGACCCAACGCTTGTTTCCCTCTCCCCGTCTTCTACACTACGCTACCTACTCTAGCTAACCTCCGCTAGCCTCGCTACGCTAACTGCGTAGCGGAGGAAAGCTGTACATGCGCTCTTAGTTTTCTGAGAGTCATAGGCGCAGGTATTTTCCAATCTGTGAAAAACACCATACGCATGCGCGAGTCTACGATAGAACTACTGCGCATGCGTGACATTAAGCAGACATTACGCAACTAGCGTAGTGTACGCTGATAGCGTGAACTCGCGCATGCGCATGGCGTTTTCCACAGATTGGAGAAAACTTTACATCAGCGGCATAATAGTAAACAATTTACATGTATAAAACATAAAAACGTAGCCCTCACATTCCCCATGGCCACCACTGTTCATGAGTGTATATATATATATATATATATATATATATATATATACAAAAGTAATGCTTCACTACTTAGAATAAATGTTGTTCCTAAAGAACAGAGGTGCCATATAAAATGTAACTTTTAATAAATATTAGTGCTGGGCGGTATACCGGTTCATACCGGATACCGGTATGTTTTTTCTGTACGATATGAATTTTTTCTATACCGCAATACTGGTCGGGCCCCTCCCCCACTTTGAATGAATGAATTATCAACGGCTGTCCCCACACTGGGGAGCTAATCATATGTGACCCACGGGCGCTGCTCCCCCGTCCTCCTGTCCTCCACTTTAAATGAATGAGTTGTGGGCCGCGGCGCTGGAAATTATTATAGGAAATCTGTACTGATGAATTTTACATATTCCTGTGCCTGGGCTGTAAAAATAAACAAAATAAACTTTGTCTCACCTTCCTACGTTCCCCCGTTGCTTCGGTATCGGTCTCACGGTCCTCCGCTGCATTTCTCATGCTGCTTCCGCCCCCAAGAGGCCGGCTCCTTACATGATAGTGCGCTCAGCCTATCACCAGCCGAGGGGGAACATCGCTGCGGCCGGTGATACGCTGATGGCTCTGTGACATTCCCGTCCCCAGGAAGCAGCATGAGGATCGCAGCGGAGGACCGTGAGCCAATACCGGAGCAACGGGGGGAATGTAGGAAGTTGAGTCAATGTTTATTTTGTTTATTTTTGCAGCCCGGGCATAGGAATATGTAAAATTCATCAGTACAGATATACTTTAATCATTTCCAGCGCCATGGCCCCCAACTCATTCATTTAAAGTGCCGGCGGCTCACAGGAGGACGGGAGAGGGAGAAGCGCCCAGGGGTCACATATGATTAGTTCCCCAGGGTGCGGGGGAAATGCTGTTAAATACCGTGGAACCGCCATAACTTACAAAAATACCATGATATGCATTTTTGGTCATACCGCCCAGCACTAATAAATATATTGAATAAAATGATTATCCAATATATTTGTTAAAAGTTAAGTTTTATATGGCACCTCTGTTCTTTAGGAACAACATTTATTATTTTCTGTCTTTCGCCGTGGGGGCTTCTGTATCTTGCTGGTGTATGGCTGTACTGAGATTAGGGCTGGGCGGTATACCGGTTCATACCGAATACCGAAATTTTTGTCCTTCACGATATGAATTTTTCCCCATACCGCAATACCGGTTTGGCCCCTCGGGAATGAATGAATTATCAGCCCAGTGCTGCGCTGTCCCCACATCGTGAAACTAATCATATGTGACCTACGAGCGCTGTTCTGCCCCCCCCCCCCCAATTAATTATCAGCCCAGCGTTTCGCTGTCCCCATCGGGGTAAATACTCACATATCACCCGCAAGCGCTGCCCTCCTCGTCCTCCCGTTTGTTGCGGGTCGCCGGCGCTGACACTCTATACTGTACACTGTATCCCTTTGCCCAAAAAGATAAACAAAATAAACTTTAACTCACCTTCCCCATCGGTCCGGACCAGCTTCCTGGGGATGGGAACAATGGAGAGCCGTCAGCCTATCACCGGCCGCAGCGATGTTCCGCCTCGGCCGGTGATAGGTTGAACGCACTATCATGTAAGAAGCCGGCTGGCTTCTTACATGGCAGTGGGCTCAGCCTATCACCGTCCGAGGCGGAACATCGCTGCGGCCGGTGATAGGCTGGCGGTTCTCCGACGTTCCCGTCCCCAGGAAGAGTGTAAGGACGACGTAGGAACGTGCGTTAAAGTTTCTTTTTTTTACCTTTTGCAGCCCAGGCATAGGGATACAGCATACAGTATAGAGTGTCAGTGCCGGCGGCCCACAACAACCAAGAGGACAAGGAGGGCAGTGCTTGCGGATGATATGTGAGTAGTACCCCGATGGGGACAGCACAGCGCTGGGCTGATGATAATTTTTTTTTTTTTTTTTTGGGGGGGGGGGGGATACCGTTATATACCGTTGAACCGCCATAAGTTACAAAAATACTGTGATACACATATTTGGTCATACCGCCCAGCCCTAACTGAGATATACACACTAATTTCTTGCAGCACTACTTAGCCAAGTCCCCATGAGATGCAGGTGCCCCAGAATCGATTACAGTCCATGAGATACAAAATAGTGTATGAAAAAAAGGTGAATTTATTCGCTCACATAGCAACTGCTATGTGAGGACATAAATTCACCTTTTTTTCATACACTATTGGAGGAGTGCTGCGCTTTTTTACTATTTTATATATAAATAAATATATATCTTTGTAGGCCTCATTCCGTTTTCGGTAAACAGTAGAATGATGTGCTTTACCAAAAAGCTTTATCTTGGTCTCATCTGCCCACAAGAAGTTTTCCCAGAAGGATTTTGGCAAAATGTAGTCTTGCTTTTTATGTCTCTGTGTCAGTAGTGGGGTCCTCCTGGGTCTCCTGCCATAGCGTTTCATTTCATTTAAATGTCGATGGATAGTTCTCTTTTTTTTTTTTTTCTCGTAATAAAGGTTTTTATTGGTATTATCAATAATAGTAACATTATAACAAAAAGAAAATTGCAGAACAGCCTACAAATATGCAAACAGAATAGGCAAGTTGCAACACTTCCACAAATGTGAAATATAACATCAATGCATGTGAAAGAATACATGTGGAAACGCACGGTCGTCAGTTGTCGTCTATGAGAGTCACGAGACAGTCCCGTTTCATGTCGCAACCGACAATGAGATAAGTCGACATGTAACGTAGGCACACTTGGTAAAACAAATCGACATACAAGGGAGAAAGGGAGATGGAAAAAGGAAGGAAGAGGGAAAGAGAACAGAGAAGAATGCTGAAGCAAGGGTGTAGATACAAGGGGGTGCATACCTCAGGTGATCGTGCGCACGGACCAGGCCCCGACCGTCTAGCAGCCTGACATAACTAGGCGGGTCACACACCCGAGAAGAGATATGGACATCAAGCGGGGGCCAGTCTATGTGTGGAGTGATCTATATTTGGGGGAGGACACAAAGGAGGTCCAAGGATGCCATATCCGGTGGTATTTGGTCAGCTGCCTGGAGGAGTCGGCCAAAAGTTCCTCCATTCTGTGGATAGTAGACAACTCCTGCAGCCAGTCTGAGAAGGTGGGGGGGGGGGGGGGGGAGGTGGACTTCCACTTCCTAGGTATTACCGATTTAGCAGCCAGCAACATGAATCTTATCAATCGAGAGGTACTTCTCGGCACCGAAGGAGGGAGGATGGACAGGAGAAGGGGAACAGGGTCAGGGGGAAGGCAAACTTCAGTCAGCCGGTAGATCAGGTTTGTCACTTGGTCCCAAAAGGGAAGAAGCAATGGGCAGAGGAACCAGACATGGGACATGTTACCACCCTGCACACCGCACCTCCAGCAGTGATCAGGCACCCTGGGGTAGATACGGGACAGGAGGGTAGGCACTCTATACCACCTTGTCAACACCTTGTAACAGGTCACCTGTGCTTTACTGGAGATAGAAGTCTTATGGCAAGAGGAGATCGCCTGTCCCCACTCCTCGTCCGAGAGCGCACGGTCCAACTCTCTCTCCCAACCCACTCGGAAGGGGAGAGGGTCATCTCGAAGCGCATCTATGAGGAGAGCGTATAAGGTGCTAATCGGCCGAGCCAAAGCAGAGCCAGAGGTGCATAATCTCTCAAACGAGGACAGAGGACGGTAGAGGTTAAGACGCGCCCCTCCAGCAGCACAAAAATGACTCAACTGTGTATATTGAAAGCT
This sequence comes from Hyla sarda, assembly GCF_029499605.1. Taxonomy (NCBI): domain Eukaryota; kingdom Metazoa; phylum Chordata; class Amphibia; order Anura; family Hylidae; genus Hyla; species Hyla sarda. The sequence goes on along the minus strand of NC_079192.1, from coordinate 11,088,378 downwards.
AACAAGGGGCGAGGGCAGGCAATCAGGGAGTATGTCAGATAGCGACTTCAAGCCCGAGGGGGTTAAGAAGTGCGAGAAGGAGGCACCTACCGCTCTAGAGTAACACAGGAACTTAGGTGAGTCAAACGCAGGTGGAAATATCTGGTTTCCGAACACAAGAGACAAGGGGCCTTCTGACCTATGTAGGAGGGAGTCCGGCAGGAGGGTGCGGTGTGTTCTAGCAATAGAGGACGTGACTGGCGGTGTTACGCCGAGCGCTCCGGGTCCCCGCTCCTCCCCGGAGCGCTCGCAACATCCTCGCAACTGCAGCGCCCCGGTCAGATCTGCTGACCGGGTGCGCTGCGATTCCTCTCCCAGCCGGGATGCGATTCGCGATGCGGGTGGCGCCCGCTCGCGATGCGCACCCCGGCTGTTGTACCTGACTCGCTCTCCGTCGGTCCTGTCTCGGCGCGCGCGGCCCCGCTCCCTAGGGCGCGCGCGCGCCGGGTCTCTGCGATTTAAAGGGCCACTGCGCCGCTGATTGGCGCAGTTGGTTCAATTAGTGTGTTCACCTGTGCACTCCCTATTTATACCTCACTTCCCCTGCACTCCCTCGCCGGATCTTGTTGCCATTGTGCCAGTGAAAGCGTTTCCTTGTGTGTTCCTAGCCTGTGTTCCAGACCTCCTGCCGTTGCCCCTGACTACGATCCTTGCTGCCTGCCCCGACCTTCTGCTACGTCCGACCTTGCTCTTGTCTACTCCCTTGTACCGCGCCTATCTTCAGCAGTCAGAGAGGTTGAGCCGTTGCTAGTGGATACAACCTGGTTACTACCGCCACTGCAAGACCATCCCGCTTTGCGGCGGGCTCTGGTGAATACCAGTAGTAACTTAGAACCGGTCCACTAGCACGGTCCACGCCAATCCCTCTCTGGCACAGAGGATCCACCTCCTGCCAACCGAATCGTGACAGTAGATCCGGCCATGGATCCCGCTGAAGTTCCACTGCCAGATGTCGCCGACCTCACCACGGTGGTTGCCCAGCAGTCGCAACAGATAGCGCAACAAGGCCACCAGCTGTCTCAACTGACCGTGATGCTACAGCAACTACTACCACAGCTTCAGCAATCATCTCCTCCGCCAGCTCCTGCACCTCCTCCGCAGCGAGTAGCCGCTTCCGGCCTACGACTATCCTTGCCGGATAAATTTGATGGGGACTCTAAGTTTTACCGTGGCTTTCTTTCACAATGTTCCCTGCACTTGGAGATGATGTCGGACCAGTTTCCTACTGAAAGGTCTAAGGTGGCTTTCGTAGTCAGCCTTCTGTCTGGGAAAGCTCTGTCATGGGCCACACCGCTCTGGGACCGCAATGACCCCGTCACTGCCTCTGTACACTCCTTCTTCTCGGAAATTCGAAGTGTCTTTGAGGAACCTGCCCGAGCCTCTTCTGCTGAGACTGCCCTGCTGAACCTGATCCAGGGTAATTCTTCCGTTGGCGAGTACGCCATCCAATTCCGTACTCTTGCCTCCGAATTATCCTGGAATAATGAGGCCCTCTGCGCGACCTTTAAAAAAGGCCTATCCAGCAACATTAAAGATGTTCTGGCCGCACGAGAAATTCCTGCTAACCTGCATGAACTCATTCATCTAGCCACTCGCATTGACATGCGTTTTTCCGAAAGGCGTCAGGAGCTCCGCCAGGATATAGACTTTGTTCGCACGAGGCGTTTTTTCTCCCCGGCTCCTCTCTCCTCTGGTCCTCTGCAATCCGTTCCTGTGCCTCCCGCCGTGGAGGCTATGCAAGTTGACCGGTCTCGCTTGACACCTCAAGAGAGGACACGACTCCGCATGGAGAATCTTTGCCTGTACTGTGCCGGTACCGAACACTTCCTGAAGGATTGTCCTATCCGTCCTCCCCGCCTGGAAAGACGTACGCTGACTCCGCACAAAGGTGAGACAGTTCTTGATGTCAACTCTGCTTCTCCACGCCTTACTGTGCCTGTGCGGATATCTGCCTCTACCTTCTCCTTCTCTACTATGGCCTTCTTGGATTCCGGATCTGCAGGAAATTTTATTTTGGCCTCTCTCATCAACAAGTTCAACATCCCGGTGACCAGTCTCGCCAGACCCCTCTACATCAATTGTGTTAACAATGAAAGATTGGACTGTACCGTGCGTTACCGCACGGAACCCCTCCTAATGTGCATCGGACCTCATCACGAAAAAATTGAGTTTTTGGTCCTCTCCAATTGCACTTCCGAAATTCTCCTTGGACTACCGTGGCTTCAACGCCATTCCCCAACCCTTGATTGGTCCACAGGAGAGATCAAGAGCTGGGGTACTTCTTGTCTCAAGGACTGTCTTAAACCGGTTCCCAGTACTCCCTGCCGTGACCCTGTGGTTCCTCCTGTAACCGGTCTCCCTAAGGCTTATATGGACTATGCTGACGTATTTTGCAAAAAGCAAGCTGAGACTTTACCTCCTCACAGGCCTTATGACTGTCCTTTTGACCTCCTCCCGGGCACTACTCCACCCCGGGGCAGAATTTATCCTCTGTCCGCCCCAGAGACTCTTGCTATGTCTGAATACATCCAGGAAAATTTAAAAAAGGGGTTTATCCGCAAATCCTCCTCTCCTGCCGGAGCTGGATTTTTCTTTGTGTCCAAAAAAGATGGCTCCCTACGTCCTTGCATTGACTACCGCGGACTTAATAAAATCACGGTAAAGAACCGCTACCCCCTACCTCTTATCTCAGAACTCTTTGATCGCCTTCAAGGTGCCCACATCTTTACCAAACTGGACTTAAGAGGTGCTTATAATCTCATCCAAATCAGGGAGGGGGACGAATGGAAAACCGCATTTAACACCAGAGATGTCTTCCAAGACTTTGTTAATGAAATTTTCCGTGATCTTTTATATTCCTGTGTTGTTGTGTATCTGGACGATATTCTGATTTTTTCTGCCAACTTAGAAGAACACCGCCAGCATGTCCGCATGGTTCTTCAGAGACTTCGAGACAATCAACTTTATGCCAAAATGGAGAAATGTCTGTTTGAATGTCAATCTCTTCCTTTCCTAGGATACTTGGTCTCTGGCCAGGGACTACAAATGGACCCAGATAAACTCTCTGCCGTCTTAGATTGGCCACGCCCCTCCGGACTCCGTGCTATCCAACGTTTTTTGGGGTTCGCCAATTATTACAGACAATTCATTCCACATTTTTCCACTATTGTGGCTCCTATCGTGGCTTTAACAAAGAAGAATGCCAATCCTAAGTCCTGGTCTCCCCAAGCGGAAGACGCATTTAAACGGCTCAAGTCTGCCTTTTCTTCTGCTCCCGTGCTCTCCAGACCTGACCCATCTAAACCCTTCCTATTGGAGGTTGATGCCTCCTCAGTGGGAGCTGGAGCGGTCCTTCTACAAAAAAATTCTTCCGGGCATGCTGTTACTTGTGGTTTTTTTTCTAGGACCTTCTCTCCGGCGGAGAGGAACTACTCCATCGGGGATCGAGAACTACTGGCCATTAAATTGGCACTTGAGGAATGGAGGCATCTTCTGGAGGGATCAAAATTTCCAGTTATCATTTACACCGATCACAAGAATCTCTCCTATCTCCAGTCTGCCCAACGGCTGAATCCTCGCCAGGCCAGGTGGTCGTTGTTCTTTGCCCGTTTTAACTTTGAAATTCATTTTCGCCCTGCCGAAAAGAACATTAGGGCCGATGCTCTCTCTCGTTCCTCGGATGCCTCGGAAGTAGAGGTCTCTCCGCAACACATCATTCCTCCTGACTGTCTGATTTCCACTTCTCCAGCCTCCATCAGGCAAACTCCTCCAGGGAAGACCTTCGTTTCTCCACGCCAACGTTTCGGGATTCTCAAATGGGGTCACTCCTCCCACCTCGCAGGCCATGCGGGCATCAAAAAGTCCTTGCAACTCATCTCTCGTTTCTATTGGTGGCCGACTCTGGAGACGGATGTTGTTGATTTTGTGCGGGCCTGTACTGTCTGTGCCCGGGATAAGACTCCTCGCCAGAAGCCTGCTGGTCTCCTTCATCCTCTGCCTGTCCCCGAACAGCCTTGGTCTCTGATTGGTATGGACTTTATTACAGACCTACCCCCATCCCGTGGCAACACTGTTGTTTGGGTGGTCGTTGATCGATTTTCCAAGATGGCACATTTTATTCCTCTTCCTGGTCTTCCTTCAGCGCCTCAGTTGGCAAAACAATTTTTTGTACACATTTTTCGTCTTCACGGTTTGCCCACGCAGATCGTCTCGGATAGAGGCGTCCAATTCGTGTCAAAATTCTGGAGGGCCCTCTGTAAACAACTCAAGATTAAATTAAACTTCTCTTCTGCTTATCATCCTCAATCCAATGGGCAAGTTGAAAGAATTAATAAGGTTCTGGGTGACTATTTACGGCATTTTGTTTCCTCCCGCCAGGATGACTGGGCAGATCTTCTACCATGGGCCGAATTCTCATACAACTTCAGAGTCTCTGAATCTTCTGCTAAATCCCCTGTTACGCCGAGCGCTCCGGGTTCCCGCTCCTCCCCGGAGCGCTCGCTTCTCCCCCTCCGCTGCAGCGCTCCGGTCACGTCCTCTGACCCGGGGCGCTGCGATCCTGCTGCCAGCCGGGATGCGATTCGCGATGCGGGTAGCGCCCGCTCGCGATGCGCACCCCGGCTCCCCTACCTGACTCGCTCCCCGTCTGTTCTGTCCCGGCGCGCGCGGCCCCGCTCCCTAGGGCGCGCGCGCGCCGGGTCTCTGCGATTTAAAGGGCCACTGCGCCGCTGATTGGCGCAGTGGTTCCAATTAGGGTTATCACCTGTGCACTTCCCTATATTACCTCACTTCCCTTGCACTCCCTTGCCGGATCTTGTTGCCTTAGTGCCAGTGAAAGCGTTCCTTGTGTGTCCCTTGCCAGTGTTTCCAGACCTTCTGCCGTTGCCCCTGACTACGATCCTTGCTGCCTGCCCCGACCTTCTGCTACGTCCGACCTTGCTTCTGCCTACTCCCTTGTACCGCGCCTATCTTCAGCAGCCAGAGAGGTGAGCCGTTGCTAGTGGATACGACCTGGTCACTACCGCCGCAGCAAGACCATCCCGCTTTGCGGCGGGCTCTGGTGAATACCAGTAGTGGCTTAGAACCGGTCCACTAGCACGGTCCACGCCAATCCCTCTCTGGCACAGAGGGTCCACTACCTGCCAGCCGGCATCGTGACAGTAGATCCGGCCATGGATCCCGCTGAAGTTCCTCTGCCAGTTGTCGCTGACCTCACCACGGTGGTCGCCCAGCAGTCACAACAGATTGCGCAACAAGGCCAACAGCTGTCTCAACTGACCGTTATGCTACAACAGTTGCTACCACAGCTTCAGCAGTCATCTCCTCCGCCAGCTCCTGCACCTCCTCCGCAGCGAGTGGCCGCTCCTGGGATACGCTTATCCTTGCCGGATAAATTTGATGGGGACTCTAAGTTTTGCCGTGGCTTCCTTTCCCAATGTTCCCTGCATCTGGAGATGATGTCGGACCTGTTTCCCACTGAAAGGTCTAAGGTGGCTTTCGTAGTCAGTCTTCTGTCCGGAAAAGCCCTGTCATGGGCCACACCGCTCTGGGACCGCAATGACCCCGTCACTGCCTCTGTACACTCCTTCTTCTCGGAAATCCGAAGTGTCTTTGAGGAACCTGCCCGAGCCTCTTCTGCTGAGACTGCCCTGTTGAACCTGGTCCAGGGTAATTCTTCCGTTGGCGAGTATGCCGTACAATTCCGTACACTTGCTTCAGAATTGTCCTGGAATAATGAGGCCCTCTGCGCGACCTTCAAAAAAGGCCTATCCAGCAACATTAAAGATGTTCTGGCCGCACGAGAAATTCCTGCTAATCTACATGAACTTATTCACCTAGCCACTCGCATTGACATGCGTTTTTCTGAAAGGCGTCAGGAACTCCGTCAAGATATGGACTCTGTTCGCACGAGGCGTTTCGTCTCCTCGGCTCCTCTCTCCTCTGGTACCCTGCAATCTGTTCCTGTGCCTCCCGCCGTGGAGGCTATGCAGGTCGACCGGTCTCGCCTGACACCTCAAGAGAGGACACGACGCCGTATGGAGAACCTCTGCCTGTACTGTGCTAGTACCGAACACTTCCTGAGGGATTGTCCTATCCGTCCTCCCCGCCTGGAAAGACGTACGCTGACTCCGCACAAAGGTGAGACAGTCCTTGATGTCTACTCTGCTTCTCCACGTCTTACTGTGCCTGTGCGGATGTCTGCCTCTGCCTTCTCCTTCTCTACAGTGGCCTTCCTGGACTCTGGATCTGCAGGAAATTTTATTTTGGCCTCTCTCGTCAACAGGTTCAACATCCCAGTGACCAGTCTCGCCAGACCCCTCTACATCAATTGTGTAAATAATGAAAGATTGGACTGTGCCATACGTTTCCGCACGGAGCCCCTTCTTATGAGCATCGGATCTCATCATGAGAGGATTGAACTTTTGGTCCTCCCCAATTGCACCTCGGAGATTCTCCTTGGACTTCCCTGGCTTCAACTTCATTCCCCAACCCTGGATTGGTCCACTGGGGAGATCAAGAGTTGGGGGTCCTCTTGTTCCAAGAACTGTCTAAAACCGGTTCCCAATAACCCTTGCCGTAACTCTGTGGTTCCTCCAGTAACCGGTCTCCCTAAGGCCTATATGGACTTCGCGGATGTTTTCTGCAAAAAACAAGCTGAGACTCTACCTCCTCACAGGCCTTATGATTGCCCTATCGACCTACTCCCGGGTACTACTCCACCCCGGGGCAGAATTTATCCTCTCTCTGCCCCAGAGACTCTTGCCATGTCCGAATACGTCCAGGAGAATCTAAAAAAGGGCTTTATCCGTAAATCCTCCTCTCCTGCCGGAGCCGGATTTTTCTTTGTGTCCAAAAAAGATGGCTCCCTACGTCCTTGCATTGACTACCGCGGTCTTAATAAAATCACGGTTAAGAACCGCTACCCCTTACCCCTCATCTCTGAACTCTTTGATCGCCTCCAAGGTGCCCACATCTTCACTAAATTGGACTTAAGAGGCGCCTATAACCTCATCCGCATCAGAGAGGGGGACGAGTGGAAAACGGCATTTAACACCAGAGATGGACACTTTGAGTATCTGGTCATGCCCTTTGGACTGTGCAATGCCCCTGCCGTCTTCCAAGACTTTGTCAATGAAATTTTTCGTGATCTGTTATACTCCTGTGTTGTGGTATATCTGGACGATATCCTAATTTTTTCTGCCAATCTAGAAGAACACCGCCAGCATGTCCGTATGGTTCTTCAGAGACTTCGTGACAACCAACTCTATGCCAAAATTGAGAAATGTCTGTTTGAATGCCAATCTCTTCCTTTTCTAGGATATTTGGTCTCTGGCCAGGGACTACAGATGGATCCAGACAAACTCTCTGCCGTCTTAAATTGGCCACGCCCCTCCGGACTCCGTGCTATCCAACGCTTTTTGGGGTTCGCCAATTATTACAGGCAATTTATTCCACATTTTTCTACCATTGTGGCTCCTATCGTGGCTTTAACCAAGAAAAATGCTGATCCCAAGTCTTGGCCTCCTCAAGCAGAGGACTCCTTTAAACGACTCAAGTCTGCCTTTTCTTCGGCTCCCGTGCTCTCCAGACCTGACCCTTCCAAACCCTTCCTATTGGAGGTTGATGCCTCCTCAGTAGGAGCTGGAGCTGTTCTTCTACAAAAAAATTCTTCCGGGCATGCTGTCACTTGTGGTTTTTTCTCTAGGACCTTCTCTCCAGCGGAGAGGAACTACTCCATCGGGGATCGAGAGCTTCTAGCCATTAAATTAGCACTTGAGGAATGGAGGCATCTGCTGGAGGGATCAAGATTTCCTGTCATTATCTACACCGACCACAAGAACCTCTCCTACCTCCAGTCGGCCCAACGGCTGAATCCTCGCCAGGCCCGGTGGTCTCTGTTCTTTGCCCGATTTAATTTTGAGATTCACTTTCGTCCTGCCGATAAGAACATTAGGGCCGATGCTCTCTCTCGTTCCTCGGATGCCTCAGAAGTTGATCTCCCTCCGCAACACATCATTCCACCTGACTGCCTGATCTCCACTTCTCCTGCCTCCATCAGGCAGACTCCTCCAGGAAAGACCTTTGTTTCTCCACGCCAACGCCTCGGAATCCTCAAATGGGGTCACTCCTCCCATCTCGCAGGTCATGCGGGCATCAAGAAATCTGTGCAACTCATCTCCCGCTTCTATTGGTGGCCGACTCTGGAGACGGATGTTGGGGACTTTGTGCGAGCCTGCACTATCTGTGCCCGGGATAAGACTCCTCGCCAGAAGCCCGCTGGTTTTCTTCATCCTCTGCCTGTCCCCGAACAGCCTTGGTCTCTGATTGGTATGGATTTTATTACTGATTTACCCCCTTCCCGTGGTAACACCGTTATTTGGGTGGTCGTTGATCGATTCTCCAAAATGGCACATTTCATCCCTCTTCCTGGTCTTCCTTCTGCGCCTCAGTTGGCTAAACAATTTTTTGTACACATTTTTCGTCTTCACGGGTTGCCTACGCAGATTGTCTCGGATAGAGGGGTCCAATTCGTGTCTAAATTCTGGAGAGCTCTCTGTAAACAACTCAAGATTAAATTAAATTTTTCCTCTGCATATCATCCCCAGTCCAATGGACAAGTAGAAAGAATTAACCAGATCCTGGGTGATTATTTGCGACATTTTGTTTCCTCCCGCCAGGATGACTGGGCAGATCTCCTTCCATGGGCCGAATTCTCGTATAACTTCAGGGTCTCTGAATCTTCCTCCAAATCCCCATTTTTCGTGGTGTACGGCCGTCACCCTCTTCCCCCCCTCCCTACCCCCTTGCCCTCTGGTCTGCCCGCTGTGGATGAAATTTCTCGTGATCTTTCCATTATATGGAGAGAGACCCAAAATTCTCTCTTACAGACTTCTTCACGCATGAAGAGATTCGCGGATAAGAAAAGAAGAGCTCCCCCCGTTTTTTCCCCTGGAGACAAGGTATGGCTCTCCGCTAAATATGTCCGCTTCCGTGTCCCTAGCTACAAGTTGGGACCACGCTATCTTGGTCCTTTCAAAATTTTGTGTCAAATTAATCCTGTCTCTTATAAACTTCTTCTTCCTCCTTCTCTTCGTATCCCTAATGCCTTTCACGTCTCTCTTCTCAAACCACTCATCCTCAACCGTTTTTCTCCCAAATCTGTTCCTCCCACTCCTGTTTCCGGCTCCTCGGACGTCTTCTCGGTCAAGGAGATTTTGGCTGCCAAAAAGGTCAGAGGAAAAAATTTTTTTTTAGTAGACTGGGAGGGTTGTGGTCCTGAAGAGAGATCCTGGGAACCTGAGGACAACATCCTTGACAAAAGTCTGCTCCTCAGGTTCTCAGGCTCCAAGAAGAGGGGGAGACCCAAGGGGGGGGGTACTGTTACGCCGAGCGCTCCGGGTTCCCGCTCCTCCCCGGAGCGCTCGCTTCTCCCCCTCCGCTGCAGCGCTCCGGTCACGTCCTCTGACCCGGGGCGCTGCGATCCTGCTGCCAGCCGGGATGCGATTCGCGATGCGGGTAGCGCCCGCTCGCGATGCGCACCCCGGCTCCCCTACCTGACTCGCTCCCCGTCTGTTCTGTCCCGGCGCGCGCGGCCCCGCTCCCTAGGGCGCGCGCGCGCCGGGTCTCTGCGATTTAAAGGGCCACTGCGCCGCTGATTGGCGCAGTGGTTCCAATTAGGGTTATCACCTGTGCACTTCCCTATATTACCTCACTTCCCTTGCACTCCCTTGCCGGATCTTGTTGCCTTAGTGCCAGTGAAAGCGTTCCTTGTGTGTCCCTTGCCAGTGTTTCCAGACCTTCTGCCGTTGCCCCTGACTACGATCCTTGCTGCCTGCCCCGACCTTCTGCTACGTCCGACCTTGCTTCTGCCTACTCCCTTGTACCGCGCCTATCTTCAGCAGCCAGAGAGGTGAGCCGTTGCTAGTGGATACGACCTGGTCACTACCGCCGCAGCAAGACCATCCCGCTTTGCGGCGGGCTCTGGTGAATACCAGTAGTGGCTTAGAACCGGTCCACTAGCACGGTCCACGCCAATCCCTCTCTGGCACAGAGGGTCCACTACCTGCCAGCCGGCATCGTGACATCCCCATTTTTCGTGGTGTACGGCCGTCACCCTCTTCCCCCCCTCCCTACTCCCTTGCCCTCTGGTTTGCCCGCTGTGGATGAAGTGACTCGTGATCTTTCCACCATATGGAAAGAGACCCAAAATTCTCTTCTACAGGCTTCATCTCGCATGAAAAGGTTTGCTGATAAGAAAAGAAGAACTCCCCCCATTTTTGCTCCCGGAGACAAGGTATGGCTCTCCGCTAAATATGTCCGCTTTCGTGTCCCCAGTTACAAACTGGGCCCACGCTATCTTGGTCCTTTCAAAGTCTTGTGCCAGATTAATCCTGTCTCTTACAAACTCCTTCTTCCTCCTTCTCTTCGTATTCCCAATGCCTTCCATGTCTCTCTCCTTAAACCTCTCATCATCAACCGTTTCTCTCCCAAACTTGTTTCTCCCACTCCTGTTTCCGGCTCTTCTGACATTTTCTCCGTGAAGGAGATACTGGCCTCCAAGACGGTCAGAGGGAAAAAAAATTTTTTGGTTGATTGGGAGGGCTGTCGTCCAGAAGAGAGATCCTGGGAACCTGAGGACAACATCCAAGAAGAGGCTCCAAGGCTCCAAGAAGAGGGGGAGACCCAAGGGGGGGGGTACTGTTACGCCGAGCGCTCCGGGTCCCCACTCCTCCCCGGAGCGCTCGCAACATCCTCGCAACTGCAGCGCCCCGGTCAGATCTGCTGACCGGGTGCGCTGCGATTCCTCTCCCAGCCGGGATGCGATTCGCGATGCGGTTGGCGCCCGCTCGCGATGCGCACCCCGGCTCCCGTACCTGACTCGCTCTCCGTCGGTCCTGTCCCGGCACGCGCGGCCCCGCTCCCTAGGGCGCGCGCGCGCCGGGTCTCTGCGATTTAAAGGGCCACTGCGCCGCTGATTGGCGCAGTTGGTTCAATTAGTGTTTTCACCTGTGCACTCCCTATTTATACCTCACTTCCCCTGCACTCCCTCGCCGGATCTTGTTGCCATTGTGCCAGTGAAAGCGTTTCCTTGTGTGTTCCTAGCCTGTGTTCCAGACCTCCTGCCGTTGCCCCTGACTACGATCCTTGCTGCCTGCCCCGACCTTCTGCTTCGTCCGACCTTGCTCTTGTCTACTCCCTTGTACCGCGCCTATCTTCAGCAGTCAGAGAGGTTGAGCCGTTGCTAGTGGATACGACCTGGTTACTACCGCCGCTGCAAGACCATCCCGCTTTGCGGCGGGCTCTGGTGAATACCAGTAGTAACTTAGAACCGGTCCACTAGCACGGTCCACGCCAATCCCTCTCTGGCACAGAGGATCCACCTCCTGCCAACCGAATCGTGACAGGCGGTAACTCAGATAGGACAGCATTTGTCAATTGTGACCTGGGTAGCCATAACAGTGTCTTAGGATGTAAGCGTGCCGTATGGGCCTCCAGAAGTGCCCATTGCTTAGTAACCGGGTCGTGATAACAGTCCAGCACTCTGGTCAACACGGCCGCCAGGAAGTAAAAGAGGCAGTCCGGGGAACCCAGTCCACCGTCCAGTTTGCGTCTGGAGAGAACAGTTTTCGCCACTCGAGGGCGCCCACCGGCCCAGATGAATTTCGATAGCAGGGTCGACAGGTCTTTCAAAAATAATTTGGGAGGGGTAGCGGGGAGGCTGGAGAAGAGGTAAAGGAGTCGGGGCAAGATATTCATTTTGATTACATTGATACGATCCAGCCAGGAGAAGTCCTTCCTCTCCCATTTAGTCAGGTCTACTTTGATGGAGTGGAGTAGGGGAGGGTAGTTAACGCGGAAGGCGTCAGTTAACTTACTAGGTACTTGGACACCTAAGTATTTAAGGGAGTCTCTACACCATTTAAAGGGGAAGTTGTCTTTCAATTGCCTAAATAGGGGCACGGGAAGGGAAACATTAAGTGCCTCGCTTTTGGCGGCATTAAGTTTATAGTTGGAGTACTTGGCGAAGGTGTTAATGGTAGAGAGTAAGGATGGGAGGGAAGTAAGGGGGGAGGTCAAGAAAAGCAACAGGTCGTCTGCAAAAGCCGAGCATTTGTGATGATACGAGGCAACTCTCAGGCCCTGGATATCCGGATTGCTACGGATCACATTAAGAAGGTGTTCCATGCATAGCACGAAAAGCAAAGGGGAGAGAGGGCAGCCTTGCCTCATGCCATTGCAGATGCCAAAGGGAAGGGATAGCTGGCCATTTATCCTAACCTGGGCTTGCGGGTCCGAGTAGAGTGACATGATGCGGGTCGCCATTAGTGGACCTAATCCAATTTGTGACAGAGTTGCCCTTAGAAAACCCCAATCAACACGGTCGAAGGACTTCTCCGCATCCAACGACAGCAAGAAAAGAGGAGTCTTAGTCCTTTGAGCATGGTGGATGACAGAGAAAGTCCTCAGGGTGTTGTCCCTGGCCTCGCGGCCGCGGATAAAGCCGACTTGGTCGACATGTATCAGACCAAACACGGTCGAAGGCCTTCTCCGCATCTAACGACAGCAAGAAAAGAGGAGTCTTAGTCCTTTGAGCATGGTGGATGACAGAGAAAGTCCTCAGGGTGTTGTCCCTGGCCTCGCGGCCGCGGATAAAGCCAACTTGGTCGACATGTATCAGACCGGGCATAAGAGGAGCCAGTCTGTTTGAAATCAACTTGGCAAAAAGTTTCGTGTCTGTGTTGAGGAGGGAGATCGGCCTGTAACTCTGGCACAGCAATGGATCTTTCCCCTCTTTGGGGATCACCGTTATAAAAGCCCGTAAAAAGGAGTGGGGGGGGGGGTGAGGTCTCAGAGATAGCATTAAAGGCTGAGAGAAGTGGCTGGGACAATTCTGTAAGGAGGAGCCTGTAGAACTTGGCCGAAAAGCAATCTGGGCCTGGGCTCTTACCTGCAGGCAGAGATTTCACAGCTACGCTAAGCTCCTCCAAAGAGAATTGCTGCTCAAGCATAGAGATACTATCAGGGGAAAGGGTCGGGAGGGCTGTAGCGCTGAGGTAAGAGGCTAAGGATGGCAAGGCAGATGAGGGTGAGCGTGTCGAGCATGGAGCCGGTAAGTGGTATAGTGCAGAGTAGTATTGTCGGAACGCATCGAGAATTTCTGGCGTGAGATGTGAAAGAGAGTTGTCAGGCTTACGAATAACAGGAAAAAACAGGGATGACCTCTTCTCTTGTAGTGCTCTGGCCAGAAGTCTGCCCGATTTGTTCCCCCACTCATAGAAGGTTCTGCCAGTGAGCTGTTTATAGAAGCAATATTTCTCATTCAACAGGGACAGCAGCTCCTGTCGAATGCGTAGAATATCACGCAGTGTATGCTCATGTTGGGATCTTTTGTGCTGCAATTCTAGGGTGCGGAGATCAGCGTGAAGGGAGGTCAGTTTCGCCGATTTTTCCTTCCTCAACCGCGCCCCATGCCGGATTAGAATGCCTCGGAGGACACACTTCAGAGCCTCCCATTTAATCAGGGGGGAGGAGTCATCTAAGCAATGGTCAGATTGGAAGTTTGCAACTGCAACCTGGAGATCCGTAATGCACAGTGGATCTAGCAGGAGGGTTTCATTCAGCTTCCAGGTGGCATGGAGTTTGGGGAAGGAGGGAAGAGTGAAGGCCATAGAGACCGGGGCATGATCTGACAGGGTGGTGGTGCCGATGGAGGAGTGGGAGAGGGAGTGTAAGAGATGGTGAGGGCAGAAAATGTAATCTATCCTGCTGTAGGATTTGCAGGGGTGGGAGTAGAAGGTATAATCACGCCCGCCAGGATGCAAGGCACGCCATGTATCACTTAGCTGCAACTCGTGGAGCTTGGCACGGAGGGCTCGCAGTTTTCAAAAGGAAAGAGTGGAATGGCCGGTGGACGTATCGAGCAGCGGAGATATGGGGAGATTAAAATCTCCACAAAGTATAATTTGTCCAGACGCAAAGGCGGTGAGCCTATTCAGAACACTAATGAGAAAGGATACTTGGGCGTGGTTAGGTGCATATATGGACGCTACAGTAAAGGCCTGGCCCGAAATTTCATAATTGACAAACACATATCTAGCTGCAGGGTCAGAGATGGAGCTCAATATCTGGACAGGGAGAGACCTATGAAAAGCTAGGGAGACTCCCTTTGTCCTGGCCTCGGGGTTGGTGCTGTGTACCCAGGACGAGTAGTATCTTGTGGGCAAGGCAGGTATATGGCCGTCTTTAAAATGGGTTTCCTGGATCGCCAGAATGTGAGTGTGGGACTTGTGAAAGGAGTATAGTACTTGGAATCTCTTCTCAGGTGTGTTAAACCCTTTTACATTGAGTGAAACTACGGTAATGTCAGCTGCCATGGGTAGAGTAGAAAAACATAACGAACTCACCAACGGTCCGGGGTCCGATCCGCGCACACCACCAAACACAGCATTGAAGGCTACAAGTGCACCACCTACAAAGAAACAAGAGAAGTAGAGAGGGGAAGATTAGAAGTAGAAAACGTAAAGGAAACAGCACCCGTAAGGGAACAAGTGCAAAGGGACTAAGAAGAGGGGCCATAAGGGCCGTTGAAAGCACTAACAGAGCCAGTCTGAGTGCTTGACTAATGGGGTAGCGAGGTAGAAGCGCCAGCAATCAACTAGGTCAGAAAATTCGTAGCGTTAGGGCCTAGGGCCAGTTGGTGCAGGAAGGGATTCCCCCCACCATAGGGCGGGGGAGAAGCGGAAAACCAATAAGGGCAGGAATGGACAAAATAGGTCAGAGACCATATGGGTCAATACAGTGTGGGAGGCAAAAAACTAATATCAACAAATCAAATAGATGAGGACAGAGGCAGCGGGGCATGGGGTCCCCAGGGTATAGGCAGTGTAGGAGAGGAGAGGGAAAGGGAAGGAAAACTGAGGGGGGAACTCTATGGGGAGGTCAAATTCCAGTCCTAGGGTTCAGCGAGAGCCCCGACCAGGAACAATAAGGCAGACAGAGGCTGTCTACAGGGAGAACGCCTAGCATGGTGAGCATCAGGGCAACAAATAGAAACAAAATCAGCCAGACATCACAACAGCGGTCTTGGGTGGAACAGATCAGGTCTTGTGTCCGTGCCTCCATGGCATGTTGCCAGGGGCATCATCTCTGGGTCTCCTTGCAGAGTGGCGGATGTCAACCGGGCATCTCGCTGACAGAGTAGTCGGGGAGTAGAGCTGTTCACAATCAGGCAAGTCCACTGGAGGCAACTTGAAGGTAGCCAAGAATTCCAGAAGGTCTTCGGGTCTCCGCAGAGAGCCCACTGTGGTGCCATGTCTAGCCGTAAGGGAGAAAGGATACCCCCACCTGTACAGAATCTTGGCTTTCTGGAGTATTGTTAGGAGGGGTTTTAGTGTCGCTCTAAGGCGGAGGGTACGTAGAGAAAGATCCGGGAAAATATGCAGTTCAGTCCCCTGGAAGGTTAAGGTCTTTAGGGCACGTGCTTTACGCATGATGTCTTCCTTCAAAAGATAATGATGAACCCTGCAAATTACGTCCCTAGGTTTAGAGGGGTCAGGGCTCTTAGCTTTTAGGGCCCTATGCGCCCTATCCAACTCCAGCGGAGTATCAGCGAGTCTTTGCAGAATGTCGTTAAAGATGGTCTGCAGGGTGCACGCTAGTGTTGAGCGGCATAGGCCATATTCGAATTCGCGAATATTCGCGAATATATGGACGAATATTCGTCATATATTCGCGAATATTCGCATATTCGTTATATCCTCGTTTTATTTTCGCATATGCGAACATTCGCGTACGCGAAAATTTACAGATGTGAAAATTAGCATATACAAAATTAGTATAAGGTAAAATTCGCATATACGAAATTTCGCATATGCGAATTTTCGCACATGCGAATTTTCGCACGCCAGTCTCACACAGTAGTATTAGAGCCTTCTTTACACCACACAAGCTGGAAGCAGAGAGGGGTGATCACTGTGATGTGTACTGTGAAGAAAAAAAAAAACAAAAAAAAAACAAAAAACGAATATTCGTAATTACGAATATATAGCGCTATATTCGCGAAATTCGCGAATTCGCGAATATGCGATATTCGCGAATAATATTCGAATTGCGAATATTCGCGAGCAACACTAGTGCGCCAGGTCTTGCGGACCCACAGTCTCTGGTAAGCCTTTAAGGCGAATATTATTGCGCCTGTTGCGATTGTCCATATCATCGACTTGGTCCACAATTTGGGATTGGTGGCGCAAGAGGGATGTTGTAGCGGTTCTCAGAGTGTGGACTTCTGCAGAGATGGAGGCGCGGAAAGTCTCGAGCTCCGACACACGGGTGGACAGTTGGGTCACCTCCTGTTTGACTGGAGCCAAGTCCTGGCGCCATGTCTTTTTCATGTCAGCTGCTAAGGATAGCATGTCCATTTTGGTGGGCAGCAGGGTCAGTAAGGCTTGCAGCTCAGGGTGATTTTTGAGGATATCAGCAGCAGCCTCTGGGCTTGGAAGCACTGGTGCAGGCAAGAGGCGCGGTGTAGGCGCCGCAGTTGGTCCATCAGAGAGTCTCTTATCAGTTTTGGGTGGTTGAGATTGCGGGCCCCTATCCCTAGGGGACCGTCTAGAGTCATCAGAGGAGGAGTTGCCAGCGTGGAGTTTGTGCTGAGAGCGCTGTTTAGATGGGGTTTTAAACAACTTCTTCTTCGCTGGGGGGCTGTCCCCCCAGTAATCCGCTATTAGCGTGCAGGGACTCATTATCAGAATGGGGTGAGTCAGAGTCCATATGGTGAGAGGAGACAGTCGCAGGAGATGCAGACACAAGGAGTGGAGAGTCACAGGCAGCTGAGGGAGCCAGAGACTGGTCTAGTATCTCAGGCAGCACAGAGGGGTGAGCAGCAGGGTGAGGGCAGTGAGGAGGAGGGAGTGCTCCAGCAGCAGCCGAGGGGTTGACAGTTGGGTGTGGGAGTACTGCAGGCAGAGTAGGGGTTAACTGCAGGAGAGCTGGGACATTGGTGGCAGCGGTTGGCGCAGGTGCCCCATGCAGGGAGGGAACAGGTCCCTGAGAGGGAGAGGATGCCGCCATCTTTAGTAGGGAGAGCTCCGATGCGTGCGCAGGCACTGTGTGGAGACCGGGACCTAGGTCAGGGGGCCGAGCACTTACTTCGCTCCTCTCCTGTATCGGGTCGGGCAACGGAGCCTCCGGTGAATCTCTGGGGAGCAGTGGGGATCCCGCTCCTGTGGCGCAGCGCTCTCTCTCAGGCAGAGGCACCCGTGGGACTGTCAGGCGGGAGGCTGTGTGAGGAGACGTAGGCCTCTTTCGGGTCTCCGGCATCCCCGCTGCCGACCGCGGCTTAAAGAAGGAGGAAATCAGCTGAGCGGGGATCGGAACTTGCGGGTGAGGTGTCCTCTTTTTTTTGTGTCTTTGTCTGCCTCCCATCGGCAGTGTTATAGCCCTTTTTTTGGCGGCCCTGGCGGGAGCTCACGCTAGATACTGCCGGTCGCCAGCACGTCAGGCCACGCCCCTCGATGGATAGTTCTCTGTAACACTGATGCTCCCTGAGTCTGCAGGACAGCTTGAATATCTTTGGAACTTGTTTGGGGCTGCTTATTCACCATCCGGACTATCCTGCGTTGACACCTTTCATCAATTTTTCTCTAGCTACAGTGCCATGGGTTGCAAACTTCTTGATAATGTTGCACACTGTGGACAAAGGCAAATCTAGATCTCTGGATATGGACTTGTAACCTTGAGATTGTTGATATTTTTTAGGGATTGACCGATTATCGGATTGGCCAATATTATCGGCCGATATTCACGATTTTGTAAGTTATTGGTATCGGCATCTAACCTGCCGATAATGCGGGCGATTTAAATCAATGAACTGCAGCGACTTTTGCGGGGCCAGAGACCGCCTCCGCAACTTGCTTCTCTCCCCCTGCCTTTCCTGGGGTCCTGAGTCCAACCTCTGCCGCTGCCCGATTGCCTCCCCTGCCTATGCTCTGTCCGAAGACCACCGCCGCCACTGCTCCATTACCTCCCCCAACCCCGGTTTTATAATGACCTGTTCCCGGGGTCCACGCTACTTCTGGCTCCTGCGGTGTCCTGCGCTGTTGCTGTGCGCTGCGAAATGACGAGTGACGTCCTCAACGCAACGTCACCGTCAGTGGCCCGGCACACAGTGACAGGTCAGGATGCCGCCGGAGCCAGAAGTAGCACGGACCCCGGGAACAGGTAATTATAAAACCGTTGATGAGTGAGGCAATGGGGCAGTGGTGGCGGCGGTCTCTGGCCAGAGCATAGGCAGGGGGAGGCAATCGGGCAGCGGCGGTGGTTGGACTCAGGACCCCAGCACCCGCTTTAAATAATTGATCTGCAGCGGCTTCTGCGGGGCCAGAAACAGTTTATCAGGGTATACCCGCACACACGCACGCACCCTCATTTTACCAAGGATATTTGGGGGGGGGGGGGGAATTAAAATGCACAGAATATCAGTATAAGTTATCGGCTATCGTCCTTAAAATTCACAGGTTAAAAAATCATTATTGGTTGATCCCTAATATTTTTCCACAATTTTGGTTCTCAAGTCCTCAGACAGTTCTCTTCTCCTCCTTCTGTTGTCCAGGCCTGGTGTGCACACACAGACACACAATCCTAAGACTAAGTGAACTTCTCTCCTTTTTACCTGCTTTCAGGTGTGATTTTTATATTGCCCACACCTGTTACTTGCCCCAGGTGA
Source organism: Hyla sarda (assembly GCF_029499605.1). Classification (NCBI taxonomy): domain Eukaryota; kingdom Metazoa; phylum Chordata; class Amphibia; order Anura; family Hylidae; genus Hyla; species Hyla sarda. The sequence goes on along the minus strand of NC_079192.1, from coordinate 11,069,615 downwards.
GTTTAACCGGTTGCCGACGAAGGACGAGCCGGCTCGTCCTGAGTCGGCAACCGTTGTATGACGCGGGCTCGAGTCGGGAGCTGATTCCTGTAGCTGGGGGCGGGCATTAATAGCCGACATGCAGCAATTGCCGCGGGCGGCTATTAACCCTTTAGATCGCTGATGTCAAAGTTGACAATGGCGTCTAAAGGGACATTTAAATGCTCCCTGGTGGTCCAGTGGGGTGGATCGTCACCCCCCCCCCCCCCCCCATTGCCGGAGGGCTTACCTCTCCTTCCGGGTCTGCTGCTGCGCTGTGAATGATAAAGCCTGGCAAAACCAGGCTTTATCAATCGAGCGCAGAGCACACAGATCAATGTGGTTCTATGGAACCATAATGATCTGTATGAGGAATCAAATGATTCCTCCTAAAAGTCACCTTAAAGTGTAAAAAAGAAAAAAGTCCAAAATAGCGTATTTTTGGTCACTTTTTATATCATGAAAAAATGAATAAAAAGCAATTAAAAAGTCCGATCAATATAAAAATGGTACCGCTAAAAACAGATAACCATGCAAAAAATGTGCCCCCATACCGCCCCGTGCATGTAAAATTAAAAAAGTTATAGGGGTCAGAAGATGACAATTTTAAACGTATTAATTTTTGTGCATGTACCGTAGTTATGATTTTTTCCAGAAGTACGACAATATCAAATCTATACACGTAGGGTATCATTTTTAACATATGGACCTACAGAATAAAGATAAGGTGTCATTTTTACCGAAAAAGGTACTACGTAGAAATGGAAGACACCCAAACTTACAAAATTTTGTTTTTTTCTTCAATTTTGTTGCACAATTATTTTTTTTTGGGTTACGTCGTAAATTTTTCGGTAAAATGACTGATGTCATTACAAAGTAGAATTGGTGGCACAAAAAATAAGCCATCAAATGGATTTTTAGGTGCAAAATTGAAAGGGTTATGATTTTTAAAAGGTAAGGAGGAAAGACGAAAGTGCAAAAACTGAAAAACCCTGTATCCTTAAGGGATTAAAGGAGCATCACACGCTTGAAACAATCTTATTATTCCACAATTTTGAAAGGGTGAGAATAATTTTGTCCAGCCCATTTTTGGAGTTTGGTGACATTATGTCCAATTTGCGTTTTCCCCTCCCTTTTATTGGTTTAGTTCCAATACACAAAAAGGGAATAAACATGTGTATTGCAAAACATGTGTTACTGCAATCCTTTTCTGTGATAAATACTTCATTTTCTTGAAAAATTTCAGGGGTGCCAACATTTACTGCCATGACTGTATATATATATATATATATATATATATATATATATATATATGTATATATATTATATTGTCACGTATGGGTAGGGAAGGAGTACAACACTATTCTTGTCCACTCCCCCTTTTCCTGCCTACTTGCCTATCCACCCTAGGCAGCGGATTAACAACCACGTTGATGGACCCTATCCTAAATAAGTGAAGGGAGTAAGGGTCAACAAAACAAATTATTATACAGTCAAATTCAGGATACTCTAAGGGAGCACACAGATTTATTGTGTGTGTATGTTTAGATATTATTTCTGTTAGTCAGTCCACAAGCCGAGTCAGTACCAAGAAATCACAGAAGTGTCAAGTCGCAGAAACAGGAGAATGGTCAGAGTACGGAGCCAATGGGTCAGATATGCCGAAAATACAGGATACAATACACGCTAGCTAGGAGGTGAAGCTCTTTTGCAGGCAAGGTCTTAAAGCACATTGCAGGATTAAATAGACAACACACAGGTGAACTAACAAGGTCAGCTGACCAGCCCAGAGCTAGGTGTTGCCACAGCAACCAGATAAACAAGCACTCACAGGGATGTTTAACCCTTTGGGTTCTTACATATATATTTTATAACTGATTGCCGTCAGTAAATAGAATCATTCTTGTTCACATCCAGAGGCTCTATGCTGGTATCACTAATACAGGTACAAGAAAGAACTGTCCTCTACATCTATATGAGCTGGATCAGGTTCCTATTACCCGACAGAGCCATCATACACTCATTAACAAACAACATAATTCTCTCAGGTCATGCATTTATGTCTCAGGCAGATATGTACTGTAAATGCTTACAGGTATGGTCTGATCATACACTGGTTCTTACCACAAGAAGGCGTGAAAGTGGTATAAAAAATACTGTACCCTTTGTTTCATAGGTCAGTGACTGTTAGACATGACATCTATGACTCACCCAAAGACTTTTTGACATCAAGCCAAGTGTGCATGTGCAGGAAATAGCATATAGTTGAAAAAGTGTGCTATTGTATGATCGGCCACTGGGACATATTTCATTGTCGCCTGTGGAAAAATACAGCAGCTAAAACATGCTCACAAAAAAACATACAGTATGTGAAATGTAGTCTACATAAAAAGGAGATAATTTTGGCTGCGTTTTGGGCTAAAACTGTCTCACAATTCAAATGTGGGTAAGTGTGCAGGAGTAGCATTGACCCTGGAAGCTGGCAGCCATGTATTTGTAGTTCCATACATCTCTACCCCAGGCATTAAAGGGTTAGTGATAAGGACATGTCCTGGAGGGGGTCAGGTGACTATCACTGAAGTCTCAGACATGCTGTTCGCCCTATGCACCTTGCACTGTTATTGTCAGACAAGATCTGGTTGAACAGGAAATAATCACAAAAGGAAATTACTCCTCGGGGAGCGGTGAGAGGACAATATAATGCGACACCTTCTCAGTGTCTCTGCTATTCCTCATGTAGATCCAGATCCTGAAGGAACATCTCCATATGGATCCACGGTCTGCAGGTATGTACAGGTGGCGTCTTCTGCTTTCACATATTTTTTTCTTTGGGGGGGGGGGGGGGGGGGCAGGTCAAAAGTAGGGGGAGGGCAGTTATTCCAATGGTACTTTTATACACTCCAGGCGTAACATCTCGGAGCTGCAGACTTGCAGCATGGAAAAGAAGTGACATTACATAGTTTCTGTGCAGTTCCCTGTGAAACATTAACACAGGAAATGTCCTATGTACATCTAAATAAATTATATAGTAACCAAATAAGACTGCTAAATATGGAGCAATATTATCACTACACATTACCATTATAGTGTTACTGACCAAATTCTGTATACTGAGACCAACATTTCCAATAATAACAAAATACCAGTATATAAGGAGGAAATTATTACCATACATATTACCATCATACTGTTACTGACCTAATCCTGTATACTGAGACCAATATTACCAATAATTCCAGCATACAAAGAGGTATATTATTATCATACATATTACCATTACACTGTTACTGACCAAATCCTGTATACTGACACCAATAAAACCAATAATATTAGCATAAAAGTGGTATATTATTACCATACATATTCCCATAATACTGTTGCTGACCAAATCCCCCCCCCATTACACTGACCATATAGTGACAGATATCAGCTCTACGCAGGCTCTGCAGACCATATAAGTGATTACATACAGTTACATCCGGTGACATCTTCTCTAATTGCAGTCGTTCCCTTTCCCTTTTCTTCTCCATCCGGCCCAGACCATCATGATGATTGCTTTTAGCCACAACTCGTCTCCACAGAACCTGCCAGACAAACATTTTAGACTCCACACTTTTTCAGCACCTATAGCGCTCCATACAGTAATAATAACTCCTTGGTATCTCACACAGTAGAGTGGGTAAAAAAGTGGGTTGGGGAAAAGTAGGTTAGTCACCCCCATTAGGTAGATAAAAAGGTCCCTTCAAGTGGTTTCCCACATTGTGGAGGTGCCCCAAGTGGATAGGTGCCACTTGTAGGTTCTAGTGTAGATAGTCTTCTGTAGGAAGTAGCAGCCTCATATAAATAGGGCTTTCTCCCTGTAGGTAGGTTCCATTGTAGAAAGTAGCCCCCCCCTATATATAGTTGCAATCCACGACCTACGACCTGACTACGCTACTGTGCCGCCTGCCCTGACATTCTGCTATCCAGACTACGAGCTGCTGCCTGTGTGGTCGAGCCGTGCCAGGGATAGCGACCTGGGTGTCGCCTGCCGCAGCAAAACCATTCCGCTTTGCGGCGGGCTCTGGTGAAAACCAGCGGCACCTTAGACTCCGCTCTCTAGTACTGTCCGAGTCATCTGCCACACAGGTCCTGCGGATCCACATACACCGGAGTTCCTGTCTTCAGAAATGTGAGTGTTACATTGATATTGTGAGGTGCGTTCTATTGAAACCTCATAGGTTAAAACTTTTATTTTTTTATTTTGTTATATAAAAATAGGTATAAATATAAGTTCTGGAAAACCTGTCATCAAAGACCGGTCTGTGGTGCTGCTGGTAGGAGATTGATTTTGATGTTACGAACCCCAAGGAGGTCCTGAGTTTGAACCCTTGATTGGATCGTGAACTTTCTTATTTTTAAAATTTTCAGCCAAGATTAGATATAAGTAAAAGTTCCCGAAATTTTGCTCTAAATATAAAACTTATGGTGCTGTTGGTAAATGATTGAATATTGGTGTTGTATGTTCACAGGGGGTCAAGAGTTCAAACCCTCTAGTAAACTGAAGAGAAAACCTTTTTATTTTTAGTTTTTAACAATTATTATTATTGTTAGTAGATTCAATGTAATTGTTTCTATGGTACATCTGTTCTGGTATCCATTTGAACATTATTATTTGGGATGCATAAATACAGGTACAAGAATCTAAGGGAACGGTGGAGGTGGAGATGTTGGAGAAATTGATTAACCTATTTGTTATTAAAGGGGTACTCCACTGGCCAGCGTTCGGAAGTAAATGTTTCGAATGCTGTTTTCAAGCTACCGGGGTCGGCCTTGCCCCTTATGACATCACGGCCATGCCCCCTCAATGAAAGTGATGTCAGGAGGGACAAGACCTACCCCTGCAGCGTGAAAACAGCATTCCAAACATTTACTTTCGAATGCTGGCCAGTGGAGTACCCCTTTAAGGCCACTAGATGGCACTTGTAGGATGAATTTCAGTTATATTGCTGTAGTAAATATGAATAGCCATATTAGTCCAGTGATGCAGATGCAAATCAAAAAATGTTGCAGTATCTTGTAATACCTTTTTTATTGGACTTAGGCTGCATTCACATCCCGAAATCTTGTCTCTACAAAATTCTGTTAGTCCAATAAAAAAAGGTATTACAAGATTCTGCAACATTATTTGATTTACAGTTATATTGCTGTAAATAGTAAATATACCCATTGGGTGAATGCAAATACAGGCCATATGGAGGTGAATGAATACCCCCCCTACCTTTCCCTCTGACCCCTCCCAACACCCCCTACCCCCCTTAACACACCCCTAAAATTATCACATTTGCTTTCATCTCTAATCCCACTCCCCATTCCCTAACCGACACATTGGCTTTCCACCTACATCTCTCCCTCCATCTCCATTGTCCAGTTCCTTAATCAGTTTCTTCCAATACATCATTCACCTCCATTTGTCTTGTATTTGCATTCACCAAAGGGGTATATTTGCAGCAATATAACTGAAATTCATGCTACAAGTGCCATCTAGTGGTCTTAAAGGGGTACTCAACTTGCCAGGGTTCGGAACTAAATGTTTTGAATGTGGTTTTCACGCTGCTAGGGTCGGCCTTGTCCCTCCTGACATCATGACCACACCCCCTCAATGCAAGTCTATGGGAGAGGGCGTGACAGCCACCACGCCCCCTCCAATAGACTTGCATTGAGGGGGTGTGGTCATGATGTCATGAGGGTGCAAGGCCAACCCCGGCAGCGTGAAAACAGCATTCAAAACATTTAGTTCCGAACCCTGGCCAGTGGAGTACCCCTTTAATAACAAATAGTTTAATCAATTTTTCCATCTCCCGTTCACCTCCACCGTTCTCAAACTGGAAGCTTTCATTAAAGGGGTTCTCCGCTGCTTACACATCTTATCCCCTATCCAAAGGATAGGGGATAAGATGCCTGATCGCGGGAGTCCCGCCGCTGGGGACCCCCGGGATCTTGCACGCGGCACCCCGTTTGTAATCAGTCCCTGGAGCGTGTTCGCTCCGGGTCTGATTACTGACGACCACAAGGTCGGTGGCATGTGACGTCACGCCTCCGCCCCTCAATGCAAGCCTAAGGGAGGGGGCATGACAGCTATCATGCCCCCTCCTGTAGGCTTGCATTGAGGGGCGGAGGCGGGACATCACACGCCGCCGGCCTTGTGGTCGTCAGTAATCAGACCCGGAGCAAACACGCTCCGGGGACTGATTACAAACGGGGTGTTGCGTGCAAGATCCTGGGGGTCCCCAGCGGCGGGACTCCCGCGATCAGGCATCTTATCCACTATTCTTTGGATAGGGGATAAGATGTGTAAGCACCGGAGTACCCCTTTAAAGTCCCTTAGATACTTATACCTGGATTTATGCATCCCAAATAATAATGTTCAAATGGATACCAGACCAGATGTACTATAGAAACAATTGCATTGAATCTACTAACAATAATAATTGTTAAAATAAAAAGTTTTCTCTTCAGTTTACTAGAGGGCTTGAACTCCGGACCCCCTGTGAACATACAACACCAAAATAACATTCTTTATCAACAGCACCATAAGTTTTATATTTTTAGCAAGCTTATTGGAACTTTTACTTACTGTATATACTCGAGTATAAGCCGACCCGAGTATAAGCCGAGGCCCCTAATTTCAACCCAAAATCCCAGGAAAAGTTATGGACTCGAGTATAAGCCTAGGGTGGGAAATACATCATCCCCCCCTGTCATCATCCAGACCCCCGTCATTAACATCCTCATCACCGCCTGTCATCATCCAGACCCTCATCATCATCACCTGTCATCATCCCCTTGTCATCATCCCACACCCCCCTTCATCATCCCCTTGTCATCATCCCCACCCCCCTTCATCATCCCCTTGTAATCATCCCACACACCCCCTTCATCATCCCCTTGTCATCATCCCCTTGTAATCATCCCACACCCCCCCTTCATCATCCCCTTGTAATCATCCCACACCCCCCCCCTTCATCATCCCCTTGTCATCATCCCCACCCCCCTTCATCATCCCACACCCCCCCTTCATCATCCTCTTGTCATCATCCGCCCTCAGTGGTTTTCAACCTGCGGACCTCCAGAGGTTTCAAAACTACAACTCCCAGCAAGCGCGGGCAGCCATCGGCTGTCCGGGCTTGCTGGGAGTTGTAGTTTTGAAACCTCCGGAGGTCCGCAGGTTGAAGACCACTGCGGCCTTCGACATCATCCAGCCCCCTCTCACCCCCTTTAGTTCTGTACAGTACTCGCCTCCGCTCGGCGCTGGTCCGGTGCTGCAGGACTGTCCGGAGAGGAGGTCGTCCGGTGGGATAGTGGTTCCGGGCTGCCATCTTCACTGGGGGCGCCTCTTCTCCGCGCTGCGGGCCCGGAATAGAGGCATTGCCTGGACGATGACGCAGAAGTACGTTGGTAATGAACGTACCTCTGCGTCATCGTCAAGGCAACGTGACTATTCTGGGGCCGGGCCCGAATCGCTTAGAAGAGGCCTCCCCGGTGAAGATAGCAGCCCGGAACCACTATCCCACCGGACGACCTCCTCTCCGGACAGTCCTGCAGCACCGGACCAGCACCGAGCGGAGGCGAGTACTGTACAGAACTAAAGGGGGTGAGAGGGGGCTGGATGATGTTAAAGGCCGCAGTGGTCTTCAACCTGCGGACCTCCGGTGGTTTCAAAACTACAACTTCCAGCAAGCCCGGACAGCCGATGGCTGCCCGGGCTTGCTGGGAGTTGTAGTTTTGAAACCTCTGGAGGTCCACAGGTTGAAGACCACTGCGGGTGGAGAGTTCACTCGAGTATAAGCCGAGGGGGGTGTTTTCAGCACGAAAAATCGTGCTGAAAAACTCGGCTTATACTCGAGTATATACGGTATATCTAATCTTGTCTGAAAATGTAAAAAATAAAAATGTTCACGACCCAATCAAGGATTCAAACTCGGGACCTCCTGGGGGTTCGCAACATCTAACTCGATCTCCTACCAGCAGAACCTCAGGTCCATCTTTGATGACAGATTTTCCAGAACTTATATTTATACCTACTTTTATATAACAAAATAAAAAAATAAAAGTTTTAACCTATGAGGTTTGGATAGAACGCACCTTACAATATCAATAGTGGAGAATACCTTCTCCCTCCCCTCCTCTTCTTTTCAAGAATCTCCTTTTCTTTTTATGTAGTTTATGACTAATATTTCAGCGTAGTTTTTTTTCCATAATAATGTATTATACCTTATATATATATATATATATATGTATGTATGTTTAAGTGCCTTTTATACAGTTTTTACTTAAGCTGGTACTATCTTATTCACATGTACTATGTTCCAATTGGTGGTACACTTTTACCTGTGTGAACAGGATGTTATGTCCCACCTGCGTTACCTCACTCAGTCCGGCAACTCCCGGGCTTTTTCAAACATTTTATGTATAAAACGCTGCTTCCATATCCCTTCTGTAATAGACTTAAAAAAGAGAGCGTGTAGCTCTCGAAACGCGTCGTCCTTGTAAAATAAAATAACCCTTATCTATAATCCACGGTGGCCGTGGTTTTCTGCTATCAGCGTTGTGCGCCCCACATACAACCTGGGATTTTCCTTCCGTCTGGACTCGTTCGGCGGTACCGTAAGCATTTCCAGCCACCGCCTGCAGGTGGATCCAGGTCCGGAGGCTGCCACACTAAGGAATCGCTACTTTATGCTTCTATAGATGTTGAGCTCTGAGCCCAACATCTTCATGTACGTGAGCATTTTGCCTAACTGCATGTACCCGCCTTACTTTTGGTAACGGCACAGGGCAGCGCCTTTGGTTGTCTGATTTTAGTTTTTACATATTCATGGAGAGCATTATGGCAGCCTGAACCAGAGATGAGACAAGAGATGGATTTTATACTGCGCTTCACTCTGATCGAAGATGAAGCCACTGCTCTTAGCCGTACATTAGCTTATATATAGAGGAAGTCTATGGGATGGAGACCAATTGCAAAGATCAAAATGGGCCCCGAATTACTGTTCTTTACAGATGCCCTCCAGGTCCACACCCCATGTCTGCTGAAAAGTAGAGACCTGCACATGTTCTTGCCACCCAGTAGCAAAAAAAATAAAGCATCCACCATGGTTGGGAGTATAGGACCTACGTTCATCTCATGTCTTGGAGGACTTTTCTTCAGTTCTCAGTAGTTTATGGGACCTTTTATTGGCATCTTGTCCCTGTGTAAAGTACAAGTTGCCTCACCGTTGGTTCTATTTATGCAATCTAATAAAATGTTATAATGACATGGAAAATCCCAGAGCTCCCGGCCTCACATACTCAGTGGGTATTGAACATGTCACAATTTTTCTCACTAAGGGTGCATGCACACCACGTTTTTGCTATACAGTTCCCGTATACTTTTTCAAGTTAAAAACCGCACCGAACCCTACAGCAAACCGCTTAAATTGACAACATTGTAAACGTATGTCAAACGCATCATCCGGTTTAGTCTGTTTTGTGTCTTATAAGGCTTTGTACGTTTTTACCCATACCCAAAACCGTAGACTACCTTGTTTTTTGGTCTGGGTGAAAAACCGTATTAAACCATATACGTTTTTTTTTTTAAATGTGGGAGTCAATGGGAACTGTACAGAACCGTATGTGCGCACAGTTCCATCAGGTTTGCACCATACAGTTTTTGACTTTGCACAATTTTTTTCTTGGAATTTCAATCAAAAAAGTTAAACTTTTTAAAAAATGGAGTGAAAAATTTAAAATGTACACTTTTTTTCTTAAAAAAAACAGATGCAACTGGACATCATTTTTCTTTTTAACCGTATACGGGTTGAAATTTGTACACACGTTTTGATACAGTTTAGTCAGGTTTTGAAGAATCAGTTTTTCATTAAAAACCTGATACTGTATTGCAAAAATGTGGTGTGAATGCACCCTAAATATTGTTTTCTTTGAGACAACTGTACCTGTTCTTTCTGAAGTTATCCACAGGTGTCCTCGGAGACACTTGGACAACTCTTCTGATTATTATTCTCACTCCTGTGTATCTTGTGAGGAGCACATCAAAAGAAGGGATGGTGAAATTATTTTCTTTCCACTTCCATATTATGGCCTCTACAGAGCTCACTGGAACATTCAGAAAGCTTAGAAATGCGCCTGTAATCATTGTTATGTTTTACAATAATCAGGTTGTGAAGGTCTGGAGACTGCTCTTTGCTTTTCCCCATCATGAGATGTGTCCTGTGTGACTACTCGGCAATGAGACCTTTTTTGTAATCATCAGTAATGGGACTGAACCAGCTAATATTTGTTTGAGCTGACAAGGGGCGGGATTGTTTTTTAATTACTGACAGATTTCAGCTGTTGTCTTGGCTTTCCAGGCCTTTTTGCACCTCCCTTTCTTCATGTGTTTAAAGGGGTACTCCGCTGCTCAACGATTGGAACAAACTGTTTCGAACATTGGAGCTGGCGCCGGGAGCTCGTGATGTCATAACCCCGCCCCCCCATGACCACATGCCCTGCCCCCTCAATGCAAGTCTATGGGAGGGGGTGAGACAGCCATCAAGCCCCCTCCCATAGACTTGCATTGAAGGGGGCAGGGTACAACGTCACGAGGGGGCGGGCTGTGACATCACGAGCTCTGGGCGCCGGCTCCATCGTTCGGAGCAGTTTGTTCCAAACGCTGAGCAGCGGAGTACCCCTTTAATACTTTTTATCTGTGTCATTTCACATTATTACACATAAATTAATTTCTGATCTTATTTGTTTTGGTTTCTTTGTATTTATGGATTATTTGGGTTGTTAACAAAATCTGGTGAAAATTTCATATCAACAGCAACTTTGGAAATACATTTAGTGGTGACGTGTTCAATACCCGCTGTAGATAGAATGCAATTGTATTGTTGTATGTGCTGTGCTGGTGTATACAGTCTATTGCTTTTGGTCATCGCTCATTTATAGGGTGGTCAGAAGCCGACTGAACGTAGGACGTGTAAGTAGAATCTATTGCTCTCAGTTATTGTTCATTTCAGGGTGGAAATTATTTAATATTGTCCTCTGTTATCAACCAGTCCAAGGTGGAGAGAGTCTATCTTCATTGTGACTAATCTTTCCTAATGTTCAATAGGACATATTATCCAGTGGGACCCTCGTCTTCAGATAAACCAACCAGAGGTGGAGGCCAAGATCATCCACTTTTGCCATGGGCCAAGGTCATAGGTCGGCTTTGAGGCAAAGATTCTGCTTTCTTTCCCTAGTCAAGAATCTAAATAACTTTGCAAATTAAGTTACTTATTGGTGCCACCCAAAGCTCAAAGCACAAGGCATATTACTGTCCCCCTTGCCCAAAATTACTACAATGAAGGGAGGAGAAACCATCTCGCAATGGATCCCACCAGTCTCGCTCCTACAGCTCAGCCAGGGTTCAAGTCCTGCAGGAATGCATGGGAACGGAGTTACTGCACTTCATCCACAGCAGGAACACTGTTCCCATTAGCAGGAGTCCTGCAGGACCAGCCCTTAAGTGGAAGTCTTTGGTGAGTTCCCACACTTTTATCCCAGGACTTGACCCCTGAGCTCAGTATTATCATTATCTTTCCTTGCTTTGGCCCCTATGCTCTGTGTATGCCCAAGCCTCCCAAGAGTCGAGACCTTTATATTGGATATGCATATGTATATATGGGGAATTTATGTATGTATTGCTTTATACAGGACATACCTGGGACAAACATTCTGGCGCTGTCCAAACCCAACCCCAATGGCAGAACGCAACCAAAACTCACCATAACCAATCCTATAACCCCAGGGCGGTGGTGCCCTCGGGGCTCGAGGGTCTTGTAGAGGTAAGATACGTCTTCTGCAAGTGTTTGATCTGTTGGCAGCATGTCCTTCAGCAGGAGGAGCTAAGCATTGTATACCTTTGTAGTAAAGGAGTCCAGTGGGCGGTCCTACTCTGTGACAGTTATTTCTGTACGTATATGCCAATGCGCAGGTCCAGAATGTGCCGGCCCGGACATGCGCATTGGCGATGCGGCGCCAAGGGATGACGTAAAGTTGCATCCGGAAATCTTCGGCACACACGCCAGACACACCTGGTAAGGATCATTAGTTTCCATATAAAAACCATAGAGGGAGATGTAGCTAGCATGACCTCTTGAAAAAGATTGTGAAATGTGCGTTGAGGTCGGGGGAGGTGCCGGAGCTAAACCATTAAAAGATATGGGTAAGCGGAACACTGCATTTGGTGATATGTGTATGTGATAGATATAATTGTAGTACAGGGGTTGGGTCTCCACAGGCGAGAGATTAATTTCCCACCCCAATACATGCTGTTATATGGAGTATTGGTGATTATGCTGCATAAATGATCCCATGTAAAATTGATGTCTAATACAGTGATAGACTTAAAGGGGTACTCCACCCCTAGACATCTTATCCCCTATCCAAAGTATAGGAGATAAGATGTCTGATCGTGGGGGTCCCGCCGCTGGGGACCCCCGCAATATAGCATGCGGCACCCACCTGTTTCTGCTCCGGAAGCGCTGGAGGGTCTGGGTCCCGACCACCAGAACGGAAATCCGTGACGTCACGACTCCACCACCGTGTGACGTCACGCCCCATCCCCTCAATGCAAGTCTATGGGAGGGGGCGTGACTGCCGTCAAGTCCCCTCCCATAGACTTGCATTGAGGGAACAGGGCGTGATATAACACGGGAGCGGAGTCGTAACGTCACAGATTTCCGTTCCGGTCGTCAGGACCAAGACCCTCCAGCACTTCCGGAGCAGAAACAGGTGGGTGCCGCCTGCTATATTGTGGGGGTCCCCAGCGGCAGGACCCCAGCGATCAGACATCTTATCCCCTATCCTTTGGATAGGGGATAAGATGTCTAGGAGTGGAGTACCCCTTTAATATCTTTATATGGTTTGACAACTGGTATTCTTCTTCCTTCATGCACTTTATAGTACTGGATTGTTGCAATAAAAGGACCTGATCATGCATAATATATGTTTTATGGAATTTAAATAAGGGTAATATTTTATTGGTTAAACAGTGGTTAAGCTCCCTCTCTGTATATATAGTACTACAGTTTGCATTGAGGCACAGAAGCGAAACGTTATGCCCCTGCCTACATAGAAAGCTGTCAATCACCAGTTGAGACCACCCACTGGACTCCCCACCATAGAAATTTAGCCATATAAACTGCAAGTTTTATAAATCTTTTCCTGCAGATATATATATATATATATATATCATTCTTCTCAGCTCCTCCTACTCAAGAACATTCCGTGTGATAGGTTCCCTTTAAAGTATATCTGTCTCTTTAAAAATACTTTTGACCTAGAGACATGTCTGAGTGTTCAGACCCCGACCAATTGTTAGAACAAGCCAGGAGAAAAGCGTGGCTGACCGAGACAATCCCATAGACTTGCTTTGCGGGGGCGGGCTGTGATGTCACACAGGGGCGGAGTCATGATGTTGCGATACTCTGGCCCGTAGTCGTGACCTGGCATACTCGGAGGCGGCAGCGCTGCGTGCAGCTCCCACAGGTACGTGCTGCTTGTAAGATTGTGGGGGTCCCCAACGGCGGAACCCCTGCGATCAGACATCTTATCCCCTATGCTTGGGTAGGGGATAAGATATCTTTGGGACGGAGTACCCCTAAGGGGTACTCCACTGGAAAACATTTTTTTTTTTTTTTTTTAATCAACTGGTGCCAGAAAGTTAAACAGCTGTATAAATCATTTATATTAAAAAATCCTAATCCTTCCAGTACTTATCAGCTGCTGTTATGATCCACAGAAAGTTCTTTTCTTTTTGAATTTCCTTTCTATCTGACCACAGTGTTCTCTGCTGACACCTCTGTCCATTTTAGGCACTGTCCATAGCAGGAGAAAATCCCCATAGCAAATATATCCTGCTCTGGACAGTTCCTAAAATGGACAGAGGTGTCAGCAGAGAGCACTGTGGTCAGACAGAAAGGTAAATCAAAAAGAAAAGAACTTCCTGTTGATTATAACAGCAGCTGATAAGTACTGGAAGGATTAAGATATTTTTAATAGAAGTAATTTACAAATCTGTTTAACTTTCTGGCACCAGTTGATTTAAAAAAACAAAAAACTTTCCAGTGGAGTACCCCTTTAAGGCCCCATTCACACAGAGAAATTTTCGAGCGGAAATTAGATTTTGCACTCCGCAGAAAGAATTGACTTCTCAATCCGATCCGTAATGCATTGCTGTCTATGGAGACGGCGCATTTCCGAGCGGTCCTAGTGCCGGCTTGTTGTGAATAGGGCCTAAGGATATAACCTGATCTACTGCTGTGTTTCCCAACCAGGGTGCCTCAAGCTATTGCCAAACTACAACTCCAAGCATGCTGGGAGTTGTAGTTTGTCAACAGCTGGAGGCACCCTGGTTGGGAAACACTGATCTACAGGGATTGGAAGGGTTATTAACGTTATTCCTTTTGTGACAATGTTTCCTCTTTTACCTGTAGGTAGAAGAGGTGACACTACAGGGAAGAGGTGAGTACCTATAGCTTAAAGCGTACCTGTCAGATCCCACAAAAAAAAAACTGTTATATGTTACTCAGTACCTCATCCTGATCCTGTACATGTACATACCATTTTTATGTCTCTATCACCCATATTTCACTTTAAAATACCGTATTACAGCTGCTCACTGTCTTTTCCATCTTGTTAAAGGGAGTGCTCTATGTGAAATTGGATATGAGGACACCTACCAGGAATAATATAAAATAGTTTAATTAAATGACCCCAATTTTCTGGCAGGTCACGTGAACCTACTCAGACAATACAACGACAATAAAGACAATAAAGGCAATTAATACAATCCACAATATAACACATGTTACAATGTACTAATCAACATATAAACCTGTAATAAAATGCACAGTATCATAAAGTATATTTGCTTTCATCCATATACTGTGTATAAAGAATGTTAAAAGTTTCTTTGTAAAGGCAATTATAGCAAGATTACTGCATTCCCTGTATATACTTTGTATCCGTGGTGCTCAGTTCACTGTAAAAAAAATGTAACAACCGCAATAAGGATATATCACAATTTATATCCGCTCGGAGCGCCCCTGACGGGTTGGAGCAATACGTTCCTATCAATCCTGTAAAGGAAAATATGTCCTTGACACCAGGTAACACCCTCACGAACGGAGCTGCACACTCCTTTAAATGTCTCTTGTCCCAATTAGCTGTAAAAGAAGCTGTTTAAAGGGGTATTGAAGGATTTTTTTTATTTGGCTGTGCTACAGGGTCTGTAAAGTTAGTGTAGTTAATTTCATAGTGTCTGTACCTGGGTTTCCTGGTGGTCTCCCAATTCTTATGTGATTTTTATCCGCATACAAAATGAGCATCGTCTCTGATTTTCCCAGGTTGCAGTACGGCCGAGACATTACATCACTAGTCAGGTGTTCAGAGGGAGCCTGCCTGTGCTTCAATGGGTGGAGGGACCTCTGGGGGGAAGGGGGGGGGTTAGTTGACTCTCCACAGGGATGCAGCTGTACTTCAATGGTTGGGGTGGCTGATGTGTGGGAGGGAAAAAAACACTGCTTGAACTTACAAATAGCATATCAAATTTAAGACATAAAATAAAAATAATTAAAATAATAAAAAGTAAAATAAACAATACTTATAAGGAGGAGTAAAATATGAAATATAAAGGAAAAATATATAAAGAAAAAAAATAAAGAAAAGTAAGCTAAATGACCAATCAACAAGCAGCTAATTGTGGCACAAGACCTTTAAAGGACTGTGCGGCTCCGTACGTCAGGGTGTTACATGGTGTCAAGGACAGGGTTGATAGGAAGGCATTGCTCCAACCTGACAGGGGCGCTCATTTCTAACACCATAGAAGTCGATTGGATATAAATTGTGATATATCCTTATTGCGGTTGTTACATATTTTACAGTGAACTGAGCAGCACGGATACAAAGTATATACAGGGAATGCAGTAATCTTGCTATAATTGCCTTTACAAAGGAACTTTTAACATTCTTTATACACAGTATATGGATGAAAGCAAATATACTTTATGATACTGTGCATTTTATTACAGGTTTATGTTTATATTGTAGCTGGTGGAGGTATTTTGTGGATTGTTCTTTATTGTCTTTGTATTGTCTGGGTAGGTTCACAAGGGCCCTGTGACATGCCAGAAAATTGGGGTATTAAATTATATTATTTTGTATTATTGCCGAGGTGTCCTCATATCCAACTGATCTAGCGCGCCCATTTTGGGCTATAGGAGTCAGTCTAGACAGCTCGGTCTTTGGATATATATTTGGATAGTGCGCCTCCCCATATGTATTTGTTGTAATAAATACAACCAACAAAGAACATAATTGAAATGAGGCCGAAATACAGGTTGGTATAACCCCTTAAAGGGGTACTCCGCCCCTATACATTTTATCCTCTATTCAAAGGATAGGGGATAAGATGTTTGATCGCGGGGGTCCTACTGCTGGGGACCCTCACGATCTTGGCTGCAGCAGCCCAGACATCGGGTGCACAGAGCGAAGTTTTGCTCCATGCCGGATGACTGGCGATGCAGGGCGGAGTCTTGTGATGTCACGGCCACGCCACGCTCGTGGTGTCACGGCCATGCCCCCTCAATGCAAGTCTAAGGGAGGGGGCGTGATGGACATCACTCCCCCTCCCATAGATTTGCATTGAAGGGGCGTGGCTGTGACGTCACGAGCCTCCGGCGCTGCACCCGGCACTCTAAACGAATGCAGCAGATCACGGGGGTCCACAGCGGCGGGACCCCCAAGATCAGACATCTTATCCCCTATCCTTTGGATAGGGGATAAGATGTCTAAGGGCAGAGTACCCCTTTAAGGATACAGCTATTTTTTCTTATAATATATATATTTGTGGAAAGAAATTGAAAAATAAACACAATTTTGCTACTTTGGGAGTACCCAATTTTGATTTAACCTCTTCAGGACAAAGGGCGTATGGATAAGCCCTGCATCCCGAGTCCTTAAGGACCGAGGGCGTATCCATACGCCCGTGGGAATTCCGGTCCCCACCGCTAGCCGGTTGGGGACCGGAGCCGGATGCCTGCTGAAATCGTTCAGCAGGCATCCCGGCATATCGCCCAGGGGGGTCATTATGTCCCCCCATGTCGGTGATCGCCGCAGATCGCTGGACAATTCAGTCCAGCGATCTGCGGCGATTCCGGGTCAATCGGGTCTCCAGTGACCCGGAATTACTGGCTGTTCGGGGCCGTCTCTGACGGCCCCGAACAGCCAGAGCCTGCAGGGGTGAAGTGGCACTGGTGCCACCTCACGATCGCCCTGATTCGTCGGCCGGATTACCGGCCGACCAATCAGGGCGCCTGCTGCGGGTGTCACTCCCGCATCCGCTCCGCCCCTCTTCTGGAGGACGTGAGCGGGTGCGGGACGTGCACCCCGGGTGCTGGGGACCCCGATCCCCGGCGCCCCTGTTGGGATCGGGGCCCCAGGAGCAGCTGCGGCGACCTGCAGCGTCTGGATCGTTGGAGGTGAGTGACAGCCTCCTGCTGTTGCTTAGCAACAGCTCCCAGCATGCAAAAAAGGGCATGCTGGGAGCTGTAGTTATGCAACAGCAGGAGGCAGACCACCACAACTCCCAGCATGCCCTTATGGGCATGCTGGGACTTGTAGTTTTGCAACAGCTGGAGGCACATTCTTTCTATGGAAAAGTGTACCTTCAGCTGTTGTGTAACTACAACTCCCAGCTTGCACAATCAGCTAAAGTGCATGCTGGGAGTTGTAGTGGTGCATCTGGTGGTTGCATAACTACAACTCCCAGCATGCCCGTTGGCTGTCGGTGACTGCTGAGAGTTGTAGTTTTGCAACATCTGAAGGCACACTGGTTGTGAAACTCAGAGTTTTTTTTTACCTAACTCAGTGTTTCACGACCGGTGTGCCTCCAGCTGTTGCAAACTACAACTCTCAGCAGTCACCGTACACCATGCACCGTACATGCTGGGAGTTGTAGTTTTGCAACAGCTGGAGGCACACTGGTTGTGAAACACTGAGTTAGGTCACAAACTCAGTGATACATAACCAGTGTGCCTACAGTTGTTACAAAACTGCAACTCTCAGCAGTCACCGACAGCCAACGGCATGCTGGGAGTTGTAGTTATGCAACAGCTGGATGTCCCCCCCCCCCCCCCCCCCAATGTGAACGTACAGGGTACACTCACATGGGCGGAGGATTACAGTAAGTATCTGGCTTCAAGTTTGAGCTGCCGCAAACTTTCTGCTGCAGCTCAAATTGCCAGCGAGAAACTACTGTGAACCCCCGCCCGTGCGACTGTACCCTAAAAACACTACACTACACTACCACAAAAAATAAAATAAAAAGTAAAAAACACTACATATACACATACCCCTACACAGCCCCCCTCCCCTCCCCAATAAAAATGAAAAACGTCTGGTACGCCACTGTTTCCAGAACGGAGCCTCCAGCTGTTGCAAAACAACTCCCAGTATTGTCGGACAGCCGTTGACTGTCCAGGCATGCTGGGAGTTTTGCAACAGCTGGAGGCACCCTGTTTGGGAATCACTGGCGTAGAATACCCCTATGTCCACCCCTATGCAATCCCTAATTTAGGCCTCAAATGCGCATGGTGCTCTCACTTTGGAGCCCTGTCGTATTTCAAGGCAACAGTTTAGGGTCACATATGGGGTATCGCCGTACTCGGGAGAAATTGTGTTACAAATTTTGGGGGGTATTTTCTGCTTTTACCCTTTTTAAAAATGTAAATTTTTTGGGAAAACAAGCATTTTAGGTAAAAAAAAAATTATTTTTTTACATATGCAAAAGTCGTGAAACACCTGTGGGGTATAAAGGTTCACTTAACCCCTTGTTACGTTCCCCGAGGGGTCTAGTTTCCAAAATGGTATGCCATGTGGTTTTTTTTTTGCTATCCTGGCACCATAGGGGCTTCCTAAATGCGGCATGCCCCCAGAGAAAAATTTGCGTTCAAAAAGCCAAATGTGACTCCTTCTCTTCCGAGACCTGTAGTGCGCCAGCAGAGCACTTTTCACCCCCATATGGGGTGTTTTCTGAATCGGGAGAAATTGGGCTTCACATTTTTAGGGGTATTTTCTGCTATTACCCTTTTTAAAAATAAAAAATTTTTGGGAAAACAAGCATTTTAGGTAAAATTTTTTTTTTTTTTTTTTACATTTGCAAAAGTCGTGAAACACCTGTGGGGTATTAAGGTTCACTTTATCCCATGTTACATTCCCCGAGGGGTCTAGTTTCCAAAATGGTATGCCATGTGGGTTTTTTTTTGCTGTTCTGGCACCATAAGGGCTTCCTAAAGGTAACATGCCCCCCAAAAACCATTTCAGAAAAACGTACTCTCCAAAATCCCCTTGTCGATCCTTCCCTTCTGAGCCCTCTACTGCGCCCGCCGAACACTTTACATAGACATATGAGGTATGTGCTTACTCGAGAGAAATTGGGCTACAAATACAAGTAAAAATTTTGTCCTTTTACCCCTTGTAAAAATTCAAAAATTGGGTCTACAAGAACATGTGAGTGTAAAAAATGAAGATTGTGAATTTTCTCCTTCACTTTTCTGCTATTCGTGTGAAACACCTAAAGGGTTAAAACGCTGACTAAATGTCATTTTGAATACTTTGGGGGGTGTAGTTTTTATAATGGGGTCATTTATGGGGTATTTCTAATATGAAGACCCTTCAAATCCACTTCAAACCTGAACTGGTCCCTGAAAAATACTGAGTTTGAAAATTTTGTGAAAAATCGGAAAATTGCTGCTGACCGTTGAAGCCCTCTGGTGTCTTCCAAAAGTAAAAACATGTCAATTTTATGATGCAAACATAAAGTAGACATATTGTATATGTGAACCAAAAAAAATGTATTCGTAATATCCATTTTCCTTACAAGCAGAGAGCTTCAAAGTTAGAAAAATGCTAAATTTTCAAATTTTTCATCAAATTTACGGATTTTTCACCAAGAAAGGATGCAAGTATCGACAAAAATTTACCACTATGTTAAAGTAGAATATGTCACGAAAAAACAATCTCGGAATCAGAATTATAACTAAAAGCATTCCAGAGTTATTAATGTTTAAAGTGACAGTGGTCAGATGTGCAAAAAACGCTCCGGTCCTTAAGGCCAAAATGGGCTCCGTCCTGAAGGGGTTAATTTACTACTTTAAAAACATTTCTAACTTTTGGTAAAAAAATTAGTATGCTTAAAATTGTCCTCTTCTGACCCTTATTGTTCCATATACCGGGCTGTATGAGGGTAATTTTTTTACGCTGTGAGCTTTAGTTTTTATCGGGACTATTTTTGTTTAATTTGGACTTTTAGATTTTAGTTTTTTATTAGTTTTTTCTGGTATATAAAGTGACCAAAAACCAGCAATTCTGGATTTTGGTATTTTTTTACGTTTACACCATTCACCGTGCGGTTTCATTATTGTTATATTTTAATAGTTCGGACATTTACGCACACGCAACACCACATATGTTTGTTTATTTTTGTTTCCATAATTTTATTTGAAATATGGAAAAAAGATGATCAAACATTTTATTAGGGAAGGGGTTAATTCATATTTTTTTTATTTTATTCACTATCTTTTAGTCCCCATAGGAGATTACATGAAATCTTTAGATTGCAAACACTGTTCAATGCTGTCCCATGGAGCAATATTGATCAGTGTTATCAGCGCTCTGCTTATACAGTCTGACGAAGCTCCCTCCCAATTCAACAGCGCAGAGGCCGGTAAGGCCTCTCCAGCCATAAGTGATCCACACCTCGCGATTTCACTGTAGAAGTCTCAATCAGTTCCCCCTAACCGATCGGCAACTCTATTTTATTGGACTTTAATGGGGAGATCTAAAGGGTTAATGCCGGACATCACCATTGCCGTTGTCCACCATTTGATGTGAGTCCTGGGCTGCTGATTGCAGCTATTTCTCACTGACTTGTGGGCGCAGGGCTAAAAACCTTAAACTAATGTGAAATCTTCTCAACTAATAGTAACTATAGGTAAATGCAGAGCAATGTTAAAGGGGTACTCCGCCCCTTGACATCTTACCCCCTATCCAAAGGATAGGGGATAAGATGTCTGATCGCAGGGGTCCCGCTGCTTGGTACCCCCGCGATCTCCCTGCTGCACCCGGCGTTCATTTGGAGCATCGAGTGCAGCGCCGGAGGCTCGTGATGTCACGGCCGCATCCAGCTTGTGACGTCTCGGCTACGCTCCCTCAATGCAAGTCTATGGGAGGGGGCTTGACGGCATAGACTTGCATTGAGGGGGCATGGCTGTGACGTCACGAGCGGGGCATGACCGTGACATCACAAGCCTCCGCCCCCCATCGCCAGTTATTCGTCGCAGAGCGAAGTTCGCTCCGTGCACTGGATGTCTGGGGTGACGCAGCCGAGATCATGGGGGTCCCCAGAGGTGGGACCCCCGCGATCAGACATCTTATCCCCTATGCTTTGGATAGGGGATAAGATGTCTAGGGGCGGAGTACCCCTTTAAAGTCAATGGTTTATGGCATGGGTGGGTGTTCCCTTTCTGATCCAACCAAACCCATCAATATTCCATCAAGCTTTGTGTGACCTACCTGACTCTTGCCATCTCCATCACTAATGTATATCATTGTTCAGCTTTCTCCACCAGATCCGGGCAGACTCTGTTCACCATACACCGGGAGTCAGAGTGCTGTGGACCATCCTTGAATCTGAGGTTCCGGGATACTAAGAGAAGAGATGTGGTCTCTCTGTGCGCAGACTCAGGAGATTGCTGTGGTGTACACACTGATGTAGGCTCCTTACTGCCCCCAAATACACCAAACTCTTAAAAAACTCTTTTTAAATGTCCATTTAAAAAAAAAAAAAAAAAAAAAAAAAAAACATTGTCACGTACCATATTATGGAATTTTGAGTTTATAGGTGGTGGTGGTGTCTTCTGTTCAGGATCTTAAAGGAGAACTCCAGTATGGGAAGAAAAAAAAAATTATCCCCTATCCTAAGCATAGGGGATAAGTGTTAGATCGCGGGGGGTCCGACAGCTGGGGCCCCCTGCGATCTCCTGTACAGGGACCCGGCTCGCTACTGCTCAATGCAGGAGCCGAGCGTTTTCGACCACAGCCGAAGCTGCGGCCGACACGCCCCCTCCATACACTTCTACGGCAGGGCCGGAGTGCTGCCTTCGGCAATCTCCGGCCCTGCCATAGAAGTGTATGGAGGGGGCGTGTCGGCCGCAGCTTCAGCTGTGGTCGAAAACGCTCGGCTCCTGCATTAAGCAGGAGCGAGCCGGGTCCCCGTACAGGAGATCACAGGGGGCCCCAGCTGTCTGACCCGCCGCGATCTAACACTTATCCCCTATGCTTAGGATAGGGGATACGTTTTTTTTTTCCCATACCGGAGTTCTCCTTTAATCTCTTGCTCATTGTACAAGAAGTGTGTAATGTTCACACCTGACCAGTCTGTACATTTTACTCCCTGGTCAGGTATGAGTTACAGATCCTAGCTATTCAGCAGCAGTGGGCAGGATATTTATATCCCTTCTCAGACCTTCAGCCTTGCTGCGGATTTTAATTCACTTTGAACTCTTTGTCTGTGTCTGTACAGACATGTATCATTGTATTGCCATGGCTTTCTTTCCTGTTTGGTTTTGAGGTTGTTCTGTTCACAGCTAAGATATGCTTGTCCTGTAACCAGTCCTGTGACTTGGTTAGTGTTCACACCTGTTTCTGTGAATCCTGCGTCTTTACCCCTGTTTAGATATGTTTGTATTTTGTGTATTCCTCCAAAGTAAGTATGTCCCGCATAGTTGTGTGCCCCTAACTTAGAGTTTATTAGTATTTTGTATTTTGTGTCCCTCCACTATTGGAGTTTGGTTTTGTAGTTTATTCGGTTCCTCCTATTGGTTTGGTCCAATTCCTGAGCTCAGCTATTTCCCTAACATAGGTTTGGTTTTTGTATCTAGTGTTAAGTTCTAGTAAATCCTGATCTGTTTACTATCTTGACCCGTATTCAGACCATTTAGTCTTTGTGCTCATGCTTTGTGCGATTAGGCATTTTTTCTTGTTATCCAGTATCTGTAAATGATCACTGATCTATAGTGTCCTCTGTTCATGATCTCTGATCTATACAGTGTTCCGAATTGCGATTTACCTGTTCATCCCCTGCATTCCTGGTTTTGTCTCACCGTTATATTCCTAGTTATCCTGTCTTGTTTATATTTTCATATCTTCATATGCTGTTTATTTTCATATACTGTTTATCTTGCTCTGGTTTCTAGGCTGTTTCTAGGCTGTTATCTGTATGCTATATAGCTGCTGCCATGTTTCCCTGACATCTGTTTGAACTACTTTGCATTCCTTCCATTATACAGTACAGTATTCTGGTATCCTGACTTGTGTGTTCCCGACCTTGTACAGTTCTTTTAGGATCGCTATGCAAGTAAGCAGGGAAAGAAGTTCAGGGTCAGCTTAGGGCTCACTTGTTCCTGTCCTATGTGAGACACAATATCGTGAAAAGGGTGAGGGACTCTGGCAGACTCTGCCCATCCACATATTATGTGGTCACCCCTATGGCACATAATGATAGATTTGCCCTGCAGAGGCTGGAGCATACTATGGCAATAACAATTGATCACCAAAAGTTTCATGAGTCAGATTCATGATGTTCAACAGATTTTTTGGTGCATATCCATAAAAATTATCAATAGGTACAATTGATAGTGATATACCTAAATCTGAACAAATTTTCTTCTTGTCGTCCAGCTGAAGGTCATCGTTCCTCCTTCGCACACAATCGGTTTCATCACAATTTCGCTAAACACTTCTCGTAAAATGATTATCTCAATCCAGATGGTGTACGGAGAGGCTGCGTTCACTGCCGGGCTGCCCTTATCGGGCTCACAGAACCACATTGAGGTGAGGTCTAAACTCTGAAGGCATCAAGGACCTTAGGGGGGCCTTAAACTTTATTCAGTCATTTGCAATGCCAACAAATGGTTGTGGTTTTCATGCTCATGTTAAAAACTTGGAATGTGATAGGGTCGAGTTTCTCCTTGAGGAATGTGCCAAAAGGTGTGCGTAGTCTTATAAAAGACGTGATGCTCCAATGGGAAAACATGCTAAATAGTCCTCCGGCCTAAACAAGAGAGCTTGCCCTCTAGTGCCAACAATTGGAGGTAATGTCCCTCTCAATGTTCAGTCGTGTCAATGTTTGGCCTGTCTAAAACACTTAAAACACAATTGAGGATTTTAGGCCAGAATGTCTTCCAAAAGAAAGTGTTACCCATCTGTAGACAGTTGTTTTGTGTTTCTTGCTCCTTGTCAGTACAGACCAGATTGGGTAAGGTTTCTCCTTGAGCAGAGCACCAAGATCTTGTTTGCCTATATTTGTTATATTATATTTGTTGATGTCCATCCAAGAATCATGCCATCATCTCCAGGTTGGTTGTGTGGTTCTTCAACACCAGAAAAGACAAAAAAAAAACTATACATCCACAAGGCAGAAATGTGTTGATATTTATGTGATTGTGTATGTGGTTTACTTCACATGAATATCCAGGTCCAGCCATTGATTCCAGACTATTCCCCAGATTCTTAGTGTAAATGGGTCGTGTCCTGTGGCCAATATAACCAAGGAGGGAGAAAAGGAATCATCTGAAGTTGTTTTCCAGTTTCCGATGGACATGGAGGTTACATTGAAAACTCTAATCTTGGCTGCATACCTTTACATGGTGAGTTACCAGGAATAATTCTAGAAAAGGACAATGAGGAATTACATATAACTCCTTCACATAATCTGTAGTCAGATACTACAGAACACCAGGCCTAGATGGGTTATAACACGAGGGGGACCAATATTTTTTTTAAACTTGGGGTACATGATAATGATACTTGGGGTGCAGGATAATGAAACTTGGGTTACAGGATAATAACACTTGGGGTACAGGATAATGATGCTTGGGGTACAGGATAATGACACTTGGGGTACAGGATAATGACACTTGGGGTATAGCATAATGACACTTGGTGTACAGGATAATGACACTTGGGGTACAGGAAGATAACACTTGGGGTACAGGATAATGACAATTGGGGTACAGGATACCGTATTTATCGGGGTATACCACGCACCGGCCTATAACAAGCACCCTCATTTTACCAAGGATATTTGGGTAAAAAAAGTTCTTTACCCAAATATCCATGGTAAAATGAGGGTGCGTGTGTGTGCACGTGTATACCCCGATACACCCCCAGGAAAGGCAGGGGGAGAGAGGGCGTTGCTGCCCGCTTCTCTCCCCCTGCCTTTCCTGGGGTCTAGAGCACTGCTGCCGCCGCTTCTCTCCTGCTGGCTATCTGCGCCGCTGCCCGTTCTCTCCCCCTGACTATCCGTGCCGGCGCCGATAGCCAGGGGGAGAGAAGAGGCAGCGGCACCCCGTTGCCTCCCCCATCCACGGTTGCATAATTACCTGTTGCCGGGGTCGGGTCCGCGCTGCTTCAGGCCTCCGGTGTGCGTCCCCTGCGTCGTTGCTATGCACTGCACGGCACGGTACACTGACGCCATGCGCCGCACCGTGCAGCGCAGAACAATGACGCAGGGGAAGCACATCGGAGGCCTGAAGCAGCGCGGACCCGACAGCGGCAACAGGTAATTATGCAACCGGGGATGGGGGGAGGCAACGGGGCAGCGGCGCTGGCAATGGGTGCCGCTGCCCCTTCTCTCCCCCTGTCTGTCGGCGCCGCTGCCCCATTGCCGGAGCCGCTTCTCTCCCCCTGGCTATCGGCATCGGCAATGGGGCGCCGGCACCGATATTTATGGGGAGAGAACGGGCAGCAGCGCCGATAGCCAGGGGGAGAGAAGGGCCGGCAGCAGGGCTCTAGACCCCAGGGCAGGCAGGGGCAGAGAAGCCGGCAGCGTTGGCTGTCTCTGCACCTGCAAAGCCGCTGCAGTTCATTGATTTAAAGCGCCCGCTTTAAGTCATTGAACTGCAGCTGCTTATCGGCGTATAACACGCACATTGACTTTAGGCTAAAAATTTTAGCCTAAAAAGTGCGTGTTATACGCCGATAAATACGGTAATAACACTTGGGGTACAGGATAATGACACTTGTGGTACAGGATAATAATACTCGGGGTACAGGATAATGACACTTGTGGTACAGGATAATAATACTTGGGGTACAGGATAATAACACTTGGGGTACAGGATAATGACACTTGGGGTACAGGATGATAACATTGGGGGTACAGGATAATGACACTTGGGGTACAGGATGATAACGCTTGGGGTACAGGATGATAACACTTGGGGTACAGGATGATAACACTTGGGGTACAGGATGATAAAACTTGGGGTACAGGATAATAACACTTGGGGAACAGGATGATAACGCTTGGGGTACAGGATAATAACGCTTGGGGTACAGGATGATAACACTTGGGGTACAGAATGATAACACTTGGGGTACAGGATGATAACACTTGGTGAACAGGATGACACTTGGGGTACAGGATAATAACAATTGGGGTACAGGATGATAACACTTGGGGTACAGGATGATAACACTTGGGGTACCGGATAATGACACTTGGGGTACAGGATAATGACATTTGGGGTACATGATAATAACACTTGGGATAGAGGATAATGACACTTGGGGTACAGGATAATAACACTTGGGATACAGGATAATGACACTTGTGGTGCACATTATGCACATTAACAATTTCAGTGTAGATGGGGATAAGCACATGTGACACTGAATACTTTATATTCTTTTCTTATTATTAAGCCATTATTTTGTTTTTTTTCTCCCTTTTTGTTACCTGTTCAGAGATACCACCTGACTAAACAGCACAACAGCAGCTCCTCCACTTATGACAGCGAGTGGATCACTGCAGGTGGAGTTTTCATCCCTGGCATTGACAGCTCTGGTGGATTTTCAGATGACGGAGGCTTCGGTGGAGACTGTGGTGGTGGAGATTTTGGTGGAGGAGGGGACTGTGGAGGAGGAGGAGACTGTGGAGGAGGAGGAGGGGACTGTGGAGGAGGGGGAGGGGACTGTGGAGGAGGGGGAGGGGACTGACGTGGTTGTGATTGATTTAAGTTATTTCTATTACTTACTCTGTTATGTCATTTTTACTCTATGTTGCCTTCAGTACAGCTAAAAGAAGTTCTTCTGAGCTCTGAATCCTATCAGCTTATTCCAGCTTAGACAGTGGGGCAGATTTTCCATTGCAAATGCACCAGAATTCTGGGCCAAAAATGAATTACATGACTTGCACCACATTTATGATGCGTTTTAGACACTTCTGTTCCTCACTTGACAAGGGGACACAGCTTAATGGGAAATGGACTTAGCTTGGCGTGCCCTTGGCATAACATCTTGGAGTAAAGTAAGACAATTAATAGTTGGTCTAGACTTAGACTAGATAGTATTACGGCGTGCCACATTTATCAAACAGCCTGATTTACAGTGATAAATCTGGAGCATTTTTTAGACTGTCTAATTTAAGAATTAGACACTATGGGGGAGATTAATCAAAACCTGTCCAGAGGAAAAGTTCCCCAGTTGCCCATAGCAGCCATTCAGATCGCGTCTTTCATTTTTAACATGGCCTCTGTAAAATGAAAGAAGCTATCTGATTGGTTTCTATGTGCAACTCAGCAATTTTTCCTCTGCACTGGTTTTGATAAATCTCCCCCTGTTAGTGAATCTGGGCCATTATTCTCTTTCCTTCTGCATGGCGGGGACTTCTGGGCCCCAACTAGAATTTAAGTCATGGACAGGTTCATAATCCACATTTCATACAGTTGTAAGGGGTACAGACGTACCAAAGCCTTGAGAATGGTTTTGGCAAATCCTTGACGTTACAAATTTATTTTAAATTTTCAATACGTACAATGCCATAGTAATATATCACCTAGAAAAAACGTAGAACAACCTTGTATCTTGCACTGACAAAGAAGAAAAAAAACAAACTCATGAAATTAATAAAAATAATTCTGTGTATATGGGACGTGCTTGGAATGATACATCCTATAAGATGGCCCATTGTGAAGCCATGATCCTTGTTTCTAAGCTTTGGGCACCACACTTGTGATCCATGCAATATAGAAGACTGTTGTCCTCTAGAAATAGTCCATGCAGCTCCTATGGGACCCTTAAAGATGGAGGACAGCCTTGGTTGGCCCCAATATGGTTGCATAAAACTGTGTTGGGTGTGGGGGGATATGTTGAAAGATCATGGGATAAGGTATAGACATGAAAAGAAAAAACTGGCCCTTCGATCCTTGGTGGCTTAACCGGGCATCAGAATTGGAGGACTAAGAGAAGTTTACCTCCCTTCTCTATGAGCCTCTCATAATGCACGGTCATTCCATACTGCGGCCATATAGACCAATACTGCACACAACACCACTAATATAGATGACTCCAGTTGTCTCAGTCTTATGTCAATCGCCCCCTCTCAGTGGAAACTCTATAGTGTCCAAGTGTTGACCAAAGCTTGGGATAATAAGATGTAATGGATGACACTGAGATATCCTACCAGTATAAAGATGTGGCCCCATCACTACCTGAAGTTGGTGACACTGAGTCACTTTCTGTATGAATATCTTGAAATCTGTGATTTATATTTAAAGATTGTACCACATTGTGTGTATTTTTTCTCTCGAAATATTGGTTGTAAGATTTTGATTTTCAAAAAGTTTGTTAATAAAACGTAAAAAAAAAAATAATATTCTCCAAATCATTGATTTGATTTCTTGCTATTTTATAAGTGTTTCCCATTCACATCCGTAGGTTTGAAGTCGGTATCACTAGCACAGGTACTGTACAAGCCTCCATACTATAGAAAGCTCCCATACCCATGAGCAGGACTAGGTCAGCCCCAGGGCCGGCTCCACCTATAGGCAAAATAGGTGGGCGCCTAGAATGACTTCTTGATTGGGGCGCCCCTCTGTCCACTGCAAGAAAGTTTTGCACACTGTCCTGATAGCAACCGCTCACCCCAGTAGTAATGTGATTACATGAGTAGGAGGGTAGTTTGCTACCCCTGTAGTAAGGTGGGGTGTTTAAAAGGGCGGAGACAATGGACTGAGTCAAGGGGGCGGCAGAATTATCTTTTGCCTAGGGTGGCAAAAATCATTGCACCATTCCTGGTCAGCCCTCTGCCAACTTATCTTGTTACACCACAGAGCTGTAATACACTCATTGCCAAAAATAATAAGGTACCCTGATAAAAATGGCTGCAAAACTTATGTGTATTTGTGCAAAAGACAAAAAATGACAAATGGCCCTACCTGGTGCCTTTACCCAAGTGGATACTCAATGGGAAAAACAGAGGATATGTTTACCTTGGGGGTGTTGGGCTAAGAGCTCAACACCTATAAGAGCATGTGGAAAGAAAACGAGAAGATCTGCCGATACCCCGATTGGTGGGTAAGGATGGTCACGTCAAGGAAAGGATGATACCCACTCTTGCATAGAAAGAAAAGAGGGGTTTCTCTCCATATGGGCACTCGCTGGTATTGCTGTAAGGATTTTACCACGGACAACATATAAAATAAAAAACTATTGTCAGGATTCGGCAGGCTGGTGGTGGATCCTCTGTGTCAGTGAGGGATTGGCATGGACCGTACCGGAGGATCGGTTCTAAGTTGCTACTGGTTCTCACCAGAGCCCGCCACAAAGCGGGATGGTCTTACTGCGGCGGTAGCAACCAGGTCGTGTCCTCCAGTAGCGGCTCAACCTCACTGACTGCTGAGACAGGCAAAGTACAAAGGAGAAGGCAGGAGCGTGGTCGGACGTAGCAGAGGTCAGGGCAGGCGGCAAGGGTTCATAGGCGAGAGGACAATAGCAAAGGGTTCGGCAACGGGCCAGGCAATACACAACAGTAAGGAACGCTTTCAAAATGGCACTAGGCACAAAGATTCGGCAAGGGCAGGAAGGGGAAGAACTCTTAAATAGGCAGGGACACAGTGGGGGAATCAGAAACCAGCGCATCAATTATTGGTGCGCTGGCCCTTTAAATTTACCATAGACGGCACGTGCGCCCTGGGGAGTGGGGCCGCGTGAGCCGGGATGCTGAGGACGGAGCAGCAACGCGCCGGAGCGCAGGTAAGAGGGAGGGGGACGCGATGTGCGAGCGGTGGCCAGCCGCCACACGAGCCGCGTCCCTGGGACAATAGGACCCACGCTCCCGGTCAGTGTCTCTGACCGGGAGACGCTGGGGACCGGGGGCAACCGAAGCAGGCAGCGGGCGCTCTGATCCGGAGGCGGGGACCGGAGCGCTCGCTGTAACAGTACCCCCCCCCCCTTAGGTCTCCCCTCTTCTTGGTACCAAGAAAGTTGAAAACGAGGCTGCGGTCCAAGATGTTACTCTCAGGCTCCCATCACCTCCTCAGGGCCGCAGCCCTCCCAATCACCCAAAAAAAATCTTTTCCCCCGGGAGATCTTAGAAGCTAGAATTTCTTTGACTGTGAAGATGTCAGAGGTACCAGCGACAGGGGTGGGAGGAAGAAGTTTGGGAGAGAAGCGGTTAAAGACAGCGGGTTTAAGGAGGGAGACATGGAAAGAGTTATGGATTCGAAGGGAGGGAGGAAGATGGAGCTGGTAGGAAACCTGATTAATGCGGCTTTTGACCTTGAAGGGACCCAAGAAACGAGGACCCAGCTTGTAACTTGGTACCTTGAATCTGACGTACTTTGAAGAAAGCCACACCTTGTCCCCAGGACGGAATTCTGGAGGAGATCTGCAACTCTTATCGGCCTGGATCTTCATACGGGTCGAAGCCTTGAGGAGAGCTGAGTGGGTCTCTTGCCAAATGGAAGAGAAGTCTTGAAGAAGATCCTCGACAGCAGGTACAGAAGAGGATGCGGTGGTTAGAGGCAGAGGTGGCAGGGGATGACGACCATACACCACAAAAAACGGAGATTTGTTGGAGGCGGAGGATGGCTTGAAAAGAGAACTCTGCCCACGGGAGTAGATTCGACCAATCGTCATGACGGGAAGACACAAAATGACGGAGATAGTCTCCCAGGATTTGGTTGATTCGCTCCACTTGACCATTGGACTGTGGATGGTACGAGGAGGAAAAGTACAATTTGACTCCGAGTTGACCACAGAGAGCCCTCCAGAATTTGGAAACAAACTGCACTCCACGGTCCAAGACGATGTGTCTGGGAAGACCGTGGAGGCGGAAGATGTGAAGAAAAAACTGTTTGGCTAGTTCAGGTGCGGACGGAAGACCAGGCAGGGGCACAAAGTGAGCCATCTTCGAGAACCGGTCCACCACAACCCAAATGACACGTCATACCACGTGAGGAGGGAAGATCAGTAATAAAGTCCATGGCTATGTGAGACCAGGGGGTCTCAGGCACAGGAAAGGGCAGAAGAAGGCCCGCTGGTCTCTGACGAGGAACCTTGTCTCGAGCACAGACCACGCAGGATTGAACGAATTCGGTGACGTCTCTCTCCAGAGAGGGCCACCGGTACCTTCGAGAAATTAGATGAAGAGTCTTCTTGACCCCAGGATGACCGGCAAAAAGGGAAGTGTGGCCCCACTTGAGAATCTGTAACTGTTTACGAGGAGGTATGTAGATTTTGCCAGGAGGTAGTAGGCGCAAGTCCGTGGGAGCCACAGAGATGAAACGTTCAGGTGGGGTAATGTGTTGGGGAGAAGGTAAGTCGCCCACAACGTCAGAAGAGCGAGAAAGGGCATCAGCCCTAATGTTCTTGGCAGCAGGAGGGAAATGAATCTCAAAGTTGAAGCGGGCAAAGAACAGGGACCAACGGGCTTGACGGGGGTTCAGTCTCTGGGCAGATTGAAGGTAGGCTAAGTTCTTATGGTCCGTGAAAATGTTTACTGGGTGAGGGGCACCCTCAAGAAGATGTCTCCATTCCTCAAGGGCCAATTTAATAGCCAACAGTTCTCTGTCCCCTATGGAGTAGTTCCTTTCAGAGGAAAAAGTTTTAGAAAAGAAGC